>NC_065512.1:31808066-31847703 GCF_006386435.1 Epinephelus moara
TTTTTTAAATGCGAATATTCTGGCTGTACTATTGTTGTCGGTGAGATCAGTATGTTATATGAACATTATTCCTTAGTCTCTGTGACATATTAGGAGGATTTTACGACTATTTGCTTTAGATTTCTTACATATAGCTCCTTTAAATATCCACGATGTATCTTTGTAACAGTTTGGGTGACTGCAAACAAGCTGAAGGTATCACGGAAATCTTCAGTTGTTGTGACTATTAGTAGTCTTGGCACCAATATAGAGTTGTACACAGTATATCAACAAGACTTAAAGATGATCTAACATCACACATTGTAATTTATCCATTATATACTGAATACTTTTATTCTAAAATAAATACAATTGTTTGTTGTTTCCTCAATCATTTTGTAAAAGTAGGAATAGATTTTAAACAGTGGATATTACAACAAAAATTTTCAAACAGACAGAAACTCTGTCCCTGAAGAAAGCCTTCAATTATCAAGTCCCATCTTCCCCTAAACTTTTAATAAACAGCTGTCAGCGTAGGGGTAGTAACACATATCTCGCAGCTTAAACAAGTAGCAAAGACATCACTGACAGGCGCTGCCTTAAAAAAAAGAAACGACACAATATCAGTGAAAACAAAAACAATGCTCTACGAGAAAACACTTTTAATTAGGTGGATGAAATAGAAAACTGAGCTGTGACTCTCTTTGCTTCAGTCCTTTGAAACACCGTCTCATCTACTTATTATCCAGACACACTGTCTGGAGCTGATTATGGGGACTGGACAGGAGATAATAAAGACTTTTTTTTTTCACGATCAAAGCAGAACCTGCGAAGCCGTCCCCCGTGTGAAAGACGTATAGACTAAAGAGCAGTCATGAGGAGTGAGAGCAAAAGAGAGGAGCTGGGGAGACACTTGCTAATATACACAGAGTGACAGAGATGTGATGAATTGCAGTCATATGGTAACTGTTTGCAGTGTGTGCTCCTAGTCAGTGATCCACAGCACTGATGGAGGTACTGCACAACAGCAGACTATATTAATGCTAGGCTTGAAACGACACCTGATGCTGCCACGAATTATGTAAACACTGGCACCCTAGCTTTAAGTGTGGGGGCTAATCTGAAAAGAAATGGAACAACTCAACCCATGGAGCCGTTCTCTTAAGAAAACACTGACAGCATAATAAGTATCCACTCAAATGGGCCTGTCCACGATAGCAAGTAAAGAAAGCTGATTTGAACAGAGATGGGACAACTCAACCCGGCCACACTCTCCTCTAAAGGGATACCACTGACAACATAATAAGTATTCTGTGAAACCCGTCCATGGCAGTGTGAAATGGGATGCATCCAGAGTTTATCTGCTGTAATGGAGGCAGATACGGCTCACACATGATGCCATACCATGCAACATGATATATCACCCGCACTCAGGGCAACGCAGAAGATTTTATTAGGACCATTTTCTTGTCCATCAGCCCATTACTACTGTAACACACTACATCTAATGCTAACATACAAGTTGTACTATTCAGTGAAATTCTTGGTGTGTAGTGCTTAAAGGGATAGTGCACCCAATAATGAAAATTCACCCATTATCTACTCACCCATATGCCGACGAGGCTCAGGTGAAGTTTTAGAGTCCTCACAACCATGGGTGCAGATCTGATGACAAGTTTAGGGTGGACACAATCAGTTGTGATTTTTGTTTTAATTGCACGCGTGCAAATCATGCCCACAGAGCGCTTGAGATTGCCAGCATATTTCACAATTTCAAAGAGGCTCATCACCATCACCAAGTCATTAAAAAAGCACTACACAGAGAATCATATGCTTACTTTTACTGTTTAATTCTCTTAAACAGCCAATGGAGCCAGCCATCACCCTCCTTTTCACTGCTTCGCTGTTGGTTAATGCTACTTCTAGTTTCAGGATCTTGAGCATGTTATAGCCTATCCACTCACGTTCTCATCTCTCGCCTCTCACAGATTCCCAATTCTCCTCATCATCTTCCCTTTCTCCTAGTATATGGGACTACTGTATACATCAGTGGATATGGATGATTATTAGAATGTGAGCCCCTAACTGAGCTTGGTTAAACTTGTAATATTACAGGGGTCACGGTCTTCTTACTTACACAATGGCGTTTTACCCATAGACTGTATAGGTTTTACCCCAAGAAAAAAATTCCTGATGTCCTGTGGCTGTTTCCTTTTCTTTGCCATGCTTTCTGTCATACTCTGACCCGGCTCACACACAAACAGGACACCAGTTAATGAAACACTTTAGCTAACCTAACTTCACAGTAATATAGCTAACATAAACGAACACCTGATCAATTTATGTTACATTATGTAACATTAGCTAGCAGGCAACCTAGAGCAAGCTAAGCAACTACGTTAGCAAGCTAGCTAACATTAGATAGCTACTCTAAATATGGATCTGGCTAGGGATAAGTTCCTTCACTTGAGGCGGCAAACAGAATCTGATTACGTTTTTAAATCTTTTATGGGCACACTTTCCTTTTCTTGAGGAAGTTTCAATCAAAATTACTCACAGAAAGGCATTTGTTTACTGACTACTGCAAGAGCACCAGCCAATGGCCACGTTCCAGTGGCTGAGAGAAAGTGAAGAGAGATCAGTTTGTTTTTGTTTGTTTTTTTCATAAAATTACCCTCCCACAGTTGCACTGCAGCAGAGCAGGAAGGGAGGCCTTGCGCGTGAGACCAGCGAAAGCACGTGAACACACATGAACGTGGTGTACAGAGAGGCAGTGAGAGCTGCAGGCTACAATGAGGCTAAAAACAGAGTTCAAATGACGTTTTTCCAAACTTTTTATGTCGGGGCTTCAGGACACTTGGATCACTATGGACGAGCAGTATGGAGATATTTTATGGTTTCAATTATGTGTTTTTGGACGTTTGAATCTGGGGCGCCATAAGCCTCCATTAGGTGGAGTTGTGTTGCTACCCACTCTCCCCTGGGATCACCGCAAGTGTTGTGAGGACTATAAAATTTCACCAGAGCCTCCATCGGCATATGGGTGAGTAGATAATGGCTGAATTTTCATTTTTGGGTGCACTATCCCTTTAACTTAAATTCACAACAATTTTGCAGATCTTTCCCAAAGCTGTGCACCAGAGGCACAAATTTGAACAATACACCTCTTCACATCAAAAACCAATTGTTAGCAGAATAGCTAAAGCATTGCCTTGTCTTTAAGTGACCCCTCATCCTCCAGCACAGTTCTGCTTTTCTCCAGCTCTGATAAGATCCACGTTCCATTTAAAACTTCTTTCTATAAACTTTCCTTGCATGTGGACTCTCACTGTTGTGCTGTTTAAAGTGAAAACAAGGCTATACCTGGGTTTGCATGTTCTTCCTGCCGTCTTAGATCAGATTATTGTGTTTATTTGTACAGACAGTGAACTGTACCTGCTTTCCTGTACAGTGTGTAATAGCACTTTGAGAGGTGGATGAGTAGAACAGAACATGTACTGTATATCTTTGCTCGCTCTGACCCTTCATTCAACCTGAGATACAGCCTGTCCAATTACAGTCCATGTGATTGCACTGCTATGGCTTGGTCTGTGGAGACTCCCAGATATTTTTATTGGTTGATTTTAAATGAGATAAGTATTAATATATCTACTGTATCTAGGCATTCATTATAATATATATTTGAGGGACACACATCCCCCTAATATTCAATTTGACCAAAAATGAGTAAATTAATAACTTGCTATGCTACGACAGGCAACCCCACATGGCCATCTGAAACAATCATTAGCAAATGTAATCATTAATAAACTCAACAAATTGCCATTATAATTACTACCAGTTCTGGCATTGTGGTGTACTGCAGTTCTGTGTTTGGTTTGTCCAAGTGGTGTTGCCATACCCCAGCAGTGGGTACGATTAATGTCAATTACCATGTTGTCCCCATTTCATTACTGTCAGATGCATCAAAAAGTGGAAAACTAGAACGTAATATGAGTGTCACGTAGGCTATATCACTATTAACTATTATAAAGTTGTAAAGTTTGTAAAGTTTATATATGTCATAAAAAAAAGGCATAGTAGTCATAGTGTGTCATTAAGTCATAGTGTGTGCACGTATCCTGTGTGGCCCTCAATCACATGCTGGATCCCTAAAATGCCACTCAGTCATCAAAATTTTGTAAACCCCTGATCTAAGATTTATTTAAAATGCTTTAAAATGGTCAGTTAAGCTGTTAAGTTTCTGAAAATTTCTCTAGGGAGTAATCCGACGCTGAGCTTGGCACCAATGTATAACACAGTGGGGCAATGCAAATTTCATGGTCAAGAAAATGCCAAACCCTCTAGTCGTTGCACCTGCAAAATGTGTCATAATGTGTACATTAATGAGAGACTTTTTTGACTTACTTTAAGCTCAGATTTTATTCATTTACACAATCAGTAAGTTAAACAAGTTCATCAGCATTGCAAAGGAAAATAATCAATGATTACAACTATACAGTGGTTAGAACATAGTGAGGCTACTGAAAAGGTAGACCTACTGATTTAAAAACGTTTAAAGCACTTTATAACTACAACAACATTTTTATGAAGCACAACTAAATGTCCACGTTTTAATATTGGTATCAAAAATAAAACAGAAACTACAAGCAAATGCAATTATTTACCTCCTCTCCTTCCTACTGTACACATGTAGTCTAATGTACCTTTCTGTTATTTACATTAATAGATAGAAACAAATAGAAACAAACCCCACAGCTGGATATCAGAGACCTGCACCCAAACATAGGTTTTCCTCCTCAACACCTCTCACACAGATTCACCACAAAAAATGTTTTTAATATTTAAATTCATTGTTGATGCCTGTACAAAAACCTTTATGGTAAACAACTCCAACAGTCTGAGGCCATGCTAGTGGCTCTTTGAGGCTTTCCTTGGGTACAGTCGTACTTTGAGTTAAATCCTTACATAAACATGCTAACATGCTAACAGTGACAATGCTAGTATGTCATTAGTAGGTTTAATGTCAACAGTTTTCAGTATCTTAGTTAAGCGTTACGTAAAGCTGGGGCTCATGGCATTTTGTCATAAACCAAAATATAAAAAAATTAATTTCTACTTTGAACTTGAGCATTTTCAGTCAAACCTCTACATGGTTCCATTTTTCAATGTCACTTTACATATTCATATTGCTATTTCAAGGTATCCATTTTCCAGTTAAACAGCCTCTTACATTTTTCTGTTTCCTTTTTACTTTTAAACTTTTAATCACCTCAAAATTACCCTTAGTAATGGAGTAAAAACGCTTATAGCATTTCTTTTCTTTTCCCTTGGAAATAGTGGCTAAAATGATCCTCCTTAATGTGGCTAAATTAATAAATAATTACCATTTGGTTTGAAAACATAAATAGCAAATAAGAGGAAGTGCAATGTCCTTTGATAGAAAGAAAATGAGAGAGAAGGTACCACAATCCTGCCCACACTGTTTGATTGACATGTGGGGAAAAAATGAAGGCATATTGTTTATTTGAGCCGACAAAACTCAGCTGTTGTACCACCAAACCAGTGATAAAGCCCAAGTCCAGCATAGAGAGGCTGAGTGAATGTGGTCTGGACTGTGTGAAGGAGAGTCATGGTTTCAGAGACACTGTAGAAGGACAGAATACCTGCTCTGTGATCCAGGTACACTCCTATTCTGGAGGACTGAGGAACTGAGACAGGAGTTTTGAGTTTGTCATGGCGGAATTCATAAAGATCGCTTGAACAATATAATGCCCATGACTCGTCACTTTTTCCAAATCCACATTTTTCCCCAGCTCTACAAATGGTCTTGTATGTAACAGCTATAGAAACTACCCCTACCCCGCTCCACTCCAACTCCCAGTAACAACGTCCAGTCAGACTGTCTCTGTTCAGGACCTGACACCTATCAGTGAATCTGTCTGGGTGACTAGGATATGACTGATGTTTATTCATACCTCTTGCTTTCCTGTTTCCCTTAGATAATATCACCCGTGTGTGTGCAGTGTTTGGATCCAGTGTAATTTCTTGGGAATATTTCAAGAAATCAGCTCTGGTCTTGGGCCCTGCTTGTGAGTTTGACAGTAAAACATCCACTACAGTCACTGTCTCTGAGATGTTTGCCCATTTCTCACTCAGAACATCCTGTATTTTATCTCTGGTCTCTGACACAGCCGCTGTCACATCCTCGAAGTACCGCAGAGGACGGATACTGAGTCTGGATGTATCTGTAGAGTCACTGATCTGTAGCAATGAGGGATAATTGCGCAGAAACTCATTGTGATCCTCTGTGTGTGACAGCTGCTCCAGCTCAGCGTTTTTCCCCTTCAGTTCAGTGATCTCCTGCTCCAGCTTCTCCTGAAGCTCTTTGACTCGACTCACTTCACTTTTCTGCTGAGATCTGATCTGCTGCTTCACATCAAAGCTTCTTTTCTCCAAGAGACGGATCAGCTCAGTGAAGATCTTCTCACTGTCCTGCACTGTTTTATCAGCAGAGCGATTGATGGCCTCCACCTCCTGTTGAAGCACTTTTACATCTTTTTCTTTGTCCTGGATTCTGCGTTGGATGTTCTGCTGACTCACCTCGAGCTCTCTCTGCCTCTCATTCCTTTCTGCTGTAGCTGAGACTATGTCATGGCCTTTATGTTCATCCACAGTGCAGAGATAACAGATACACTGCTGATCAGTACGGCAGAACATCTTAATCACTTCATCATGATGAGAGCAGATGTTCTCCTGGAGCTTCTTGGAGGGCTCCACCAGCTTGTGTTTCTTTAATGGAGCTGCATCATAGTGACGTTGGAGGTGTTTCTCACAGTAAGAAGCTAGGCAGGCTAAGCATGACTTGACAGCTTTCAGCTTTCTCCCAGTGCAGATATCACAGGCTATATCTTCCGGTCCAGCATAGCAGTGATCAGCAGGAGCAACTTGGAGTCCAGTCTTCTTCAGTTCCTCCACTAAAACTGCTAACATTGTGTTTTTTACCAGCACAGGCCTCGGTGTGAAGGTCTGCCTGCACTGAGGGCAGCTGTAGACTTTCTTCTGATCCTCTTCATCCCAGAAGCTTTTAATACAGTTCATGCAGTAGCTGTGTCCACAAGGAATGGCCACCGGATCCTTTAGTAGATCCAGACAGATCGAACAAGAGAAAGTTTCCCTGTCCAGCTTAACTCCTTGCTGCGCCATTTCACTTCTCAGTGGCAACGACTGTCTGAGTTTCACTTTGCCTGAACAGGAGAAACAGCCTGCACAAACACAAAACTTTGTTCCTTGCCCTCATGTACACTTCCTGATCTTCACTGAATTGCTCCTACCAGCTCTTGTTGGTTACACAAGGAAACGTAACAATGGAGTGTAGCTCCCTGTGTTAAAGAGCAACAGGAGGGAGGGCATATCAGACTTTGACTCATACCAGAAAGAGGAGTGGCCAAGAGGGAGTGTGTTTAACCCTTGTTTCAAACATGAAGTGCAAAATATGACTAGAAAAATGGAACACAGTATCTTGGGGACACTTTTTACCTACCATACACATTTAAAAACAGTACAAAGTACAAATCAGTACTAAGACAACATCCTTTTATAGCTGCAGCTGTTGACCACTTTGATACTTTTCTACTGGTTCTATTTTCAGAAGACAAATTGTTTTGTTGCAAACAGTGTATTTACCAGATAAGGGAAAAATATAAGGTTAATTTGTATTTGGCAACACAACACAGTTTAGCAGTGATCCTGGTCTTTAAACAAGCTGTAGACAACATTCAGAGCATATCTGTGATTCAGAGTCTGAGCTGGGATTGTTTGCACAAGACTCTCAATGAGATGGCTGCAACGGTGGCTAGCAGCTAACGGTGCTTACAGTGCAAACAGTGCTAACAATGACAGCAGTGTTGACAGAGCTGACAGTGTTAACCAGGGGGTGAGTGCTACGCTTCCATGATGATTGTTGTCAGCCTGCATACCAACTTATGCAGGCTGTTTTCCTACAAAAAGCAATGCACCAAAATTCATACACATCTCATGTTATTATGAGCTAGTAATCCATGTATAACCCACATACTATGGGAAGGCTGCGATCATGTGACCAATGAGCTGATGGCAGAAAAGAAGAAGGCAGGTTGGGGTGGTGGATGGGTCACAAAACACAGGACTTTCCACCAGGAGACTGGTGTTTGGAACTATGTGAAATTTGAGTGAATTGTAAGTCATTTTAAAGTACATTGTCACCATGTTTCTTTTCCTAAACCTAACCTCCGTAACTTTACGGTAAGCGCACTGCATCATTCATGGGCGCTAATTTGTATGATATCATGTGAACCATTATATAAGGATATGATGCCTTGTGAGCGCAGTGAAGAGCAGCGACGATTAGTTAGCCAGCTGGACACATTCACAGGGACTAACATACATGCCCAGACAGACCGTCTACCACAAATACAAACAGATAAACTTGGATTACAACACACACACAAGGAGTGGGACTTCATTATCTGCTCAGGACGCCATTATTCTATTATATCATTACATAGCAAATAGTTGTTTGCTGCTATATTAGTGCTCTAAATGTTGTATACAGAATGTTTAAATTTACTTGTAGACTACAACAACTATAATCGATTTAGGGCTTCAGCACTATGGTTCTCAACTGGGGGTCAGGACTGCCTTTGAGGTCACCGTAGAAAGCACATGTGAAATGCAGTTATACATGTGATAAGTAACATGCTTTTCCTTAGAGGTCTTGAGAAATTATGAGGAAATAAGAGGTTGTTAACAGGACAGGAAAACAAATTAATTTCTAGCTAGCCGCACAGCTTTGTCAGGCTATCCAACACTTTCCTTGGGTCCTGAGCATTACACCTGCCACGACAGCATATTTGTGTCACCTAACAGTGCGTAGGCATCATTTGCTAACAGCTAGCTATTTAGGACCAGGCTATATCCAGGAACAGTGTTCATTACAAAAGTTACACCACTGATGCTTCAAATGTCAGTGAGTTTAATGTGAGTTTGCTACAGTATAAGATCTCTGCCTCTGTTTCTTCAGCTGCTCCTGAATGTACTATAGCGAGTGACGGTGAGCGAGCTGAACCCAGCATGCCATTTGGTGGTGTAACCGTTAATAGGGGCCCCCTCTCAATAAACTACAGAGTGTGTACATAATTCTTTAATAACTATGTCCCATAGATCCCAAGAGCTTGCACTCGACTATGCATTTCCTTGTGTCCTTAGCAATACACTCATCAAGTGTGAAGTTTGGATGAACAGTTGTCAAAAAAATCAAAGGACAGACAGACTCTCTAGATTATGAAATGCTAGCATGCTACACTAATGCCCACTGTAAATTAACATTAAATGAACCTGGTTAACATTTTACCTGGGAAACATCAACATGTGAGCATTATCACTGGGAGCTTCTTAGCATGCGGATGTGACCAGTAAGCTCAAAGTACAGTCCCACAGAGTCGCTGTAGTCAGGGTGACTGTAGACAGACTGAAAAGAAACCAACCTCAACACCTTTGTGGAACTTTTTACCAGGCATTTTATTAAGTGTCAAAATGGCAACATCTGACACAGCAAAGTAACAAGAGTGACTTCTATTTTTTCTAAAAGCTAGAATGACAAGAAAATGTGGCAAGAGAGACTTTTTGTCACCTGTGTTGACACTCGTCTTGTCAGCCCTGTCTGGATTGGTGACAGGCGTCTGGGCTTCATAAAGAAGAGTGACAGAAAATAGAGGCTTTTATTGGAAAGTTTAGCTCCCTGGAATTGGAGACAAAAGAGAAACCTAAATACTATGACAAACCTGACTGCTGTCATCAGTAGAGACCCTGCAGCTATGCTGTATAATTTGACATTGTGTTCTAATTCGGCAAAGTGATGTCAACATAAAACTAAATGAGTCACAGTCCTCACAGTAGCACTTTTTCGTTGTCATTTGCGATACTTCCAATGTAAATTTTGTGTCTCACATGTCGGAGCAATTGTGATAAACTCTGGAGCAGGGTGGATTTACTCCAAGTTGTAAGTCACCTGTCAAGTTTCCACCAGTTGCTGGATAGTTTATAGGGAGAGGAGGTGGGTTAAAATTAAATAATGTACTTTGTCATTTACATTAATTTGCTCTGCTCTCATGTTTTGGTACTAGCTAATAGTAAATGCTGCCCTCAATAAGACAATAAACTAATGTATTTTTAGGCTATTTATGACTACATTGTTCAATATTAGAGTTAAGATTTCAAAGGCACAACGTGAACATACAGACTTGGTAATGCGTTTGCAGAATGAGATGGGCATGATTTGAGAGGAAACTAAGTCAAATTTGCTATGTAAAGATAAAGTGGAGTAATGGCGTCCTGAAAGAAGTCATGATACCTCTGTGTGTTGTAGTGCACTTGTTAGCGTGTGTGCATACCACTGGCTAGTTCATCACCGCTGCTTTACAGCTCGCACATACTGCCGTTTACGCTGATATCAGGGCAGTGTTGTCATGGTTCCTGTTTTCTCCGTTAGCCCTGTTAGTACTGTTGCAGGTCTATAGCATTGTTTATGTAGTGAGCACTGCTAGCTGCCGGCTCAGCCATTTCCATATTGAAAACTGTATCCAAACAGCACTCTGACTTCTGTATAGAGCCCCTTTAAAATGACTTAGGGGAGATTCAGAGCAAAATATTGCAAATGGGTAACTTTTATAACTGAGTCTCAATATCTCAATGTTTGTTGACTCTTATGTATCACTTGACCTTACAACCGAGGAAATAATGAAATATCACAGTGCACGCTGGGAAGAATGTCCTCCATGTGAATACCTTTTTGCCCGCACACTGCTTTGGTTTTTGAAGCGTAGATATAAAGACTGTTTGAATTTCTGAGTAATGAAACTCACTGAAGATGTGGTCAGGAAGATTTTACAAACAACATGACAAATGACAAAAGTCCCAAACACAACCTTCCTTATTAAATGTACCTATTGCTGTATGACATCAAATATACAGATAAAAGGGGTCTAATGACTTGTTTTGTGAGGATTAAGGAAGCCTAGGGGAAAAAAGGACATTAGTCTAACAAGATGATTATTTGGTGATTTATAAGCTTGTGGTGCCACATTATTGAACCTCTGTATTTCTGAGGTTATACAGTAGATCATAAACACTTTTAGGGGTAGTCAGTAACTATACTCTACTCACTAAGAAACACACAACAGAAAACTGTTATCCACACAGACGCAGCAGATGAACCAGAATATCATTTTTAAAACCTGCAATAAAATCCCATGGCTTTATTCTAGTTTTTTTCTTCCAGTAAAAACAATATGGATTTTGTCTTCATTGCACCAATACTAATAAGCCACAACTAATTCCTCTCTGCTAACAGAAGCAGCTTGTACACCCAAACGCTGTCAACAACCCTCCATAAATGCCAATACAGGCCTTTTAAAACACCTGCTTCATCAAATCTAGCTGCTTTTCTTCCAAACACGACTGGTAATTCTATTTGAGCTCCCGAGTCATCCAAGATCTGCAGGAAATACACACTGTATGCCTTTATTGTAATATTGCTTTGACAGCAGTGGATGGATTTCCTGCACGTTATGACGGGAAGATCAATTCTTCCAAACCCACGATAGCTGAGCATTCTCCAGAGAGCACAGCATTATCTTTTAGGAGATAAGCTAACGTTGGCACATTCGCACGCTGCAGGTTAATGCAATTCAAAGCGGGACAGAGGAGCAGAGGGTAGATGCCCGGGCATGCAAATGTGGCACACATGAGGAAGTTGCTGGTACTGCGATAAACTGCTGTGAGAGAACAGAGTTTTTCTTGTAACCCTTTTGGAATAATCTAATAATGTTCCTCTTTTCCATTATCTTATTTAATTTCAAGATTTCAGCCACCCACAGAAGAAGGGAAAAGGCTAACAGGGCGTGTGTTTGTGCATCCAGCTAACTTAATTAAGGCCTAGGGTTTTTAGTCCTTTCTGTCATGAATGCTCAGCTCATTGACTTGACCCAATGGTCCAGCACAGAGACAACTTTCTTTCAGACTCAAGTGATTTCTTACCAAGATGGTGAAAAGCAAGATTTCTGACTTGAGATGCGGGCCACAGTACGCAAGATCTGCATTAATACATACTGATTTCTATAGGTCTAATTGAGAGTGTGGGGATGGGAAGCAGGCCTTCAGGCTGTAATTTTGTTCCGCTGTCATCTCAGCTGTCAGATCAAAACATGGTAAGCATATTAAAGAAGACAGAAAACTCTCATTTAGAAATTCATGTATCAATGAGAAGTAAAGTTCTGTCTACGCCTGGGACTTTGAGCACTGTTGGACAATTTAAAAAGGTTATTTTTTTAATGCTGAGAGATTTTGGTTTCCTTCATCATCAACTTCCCTTTAAGAACACTTGTATTCTATAGCCTAACATAAATTATTGTTACAGTACAGGATTAAAATAGAATACAACAGATTACAATGCAAAAAAATACTCAAGGAATGGAATGTAATTCAGAACAATAAGACCACACATAAGTGGTTTTGGATGTAATTTGTAGGTTTTCCTGTGCCGCAGGTTTAAAGAAGGGATAACCAACAGGAGATAGCAACAGCTTGCTATATATCCTTCCTCCACAGTTTAAGGTGCAGTAAGTGGATAAGAGGGATTAATGGTATCCGAGCTGCAACACAGCAGCCAATCCTGTTAAGCCAAGCCAGGCACGGTGGCAGTAGTTCAGATGTGTATGGCTTCAGTGATCCCTCGTGGGTCTCCTGACACTAAGGATCCCTCAGATGACTGTTATCGCTGCTGCCTGCGTATGTACCGTCTCCCCATTGTATCTTCCCCGGTGTGTTTCTCTCTCTGTCTTTTATTCTTTGTCTTTCTTTCCCTCTGTGTCTCAATTTTACAGAACAGTTTACAAGGCTCTATCGGCAGGACCATGGACACATTCATATTTTTTATGCCTTTCTTCCACACCAACAGTCTTGCTGTAGTTCATGGCATGGCTTTATCACCTGGTATTAACATGTGTGTAAGGTGATCCAATCATAAGTGGTCAGCGTGAAATACAAGTGTAAATGATCAACCACAAAGACGCATTGTGTTCTGATCACTCAAACCATTTGCCGAGGTGTTCTGGGATGCATTGGACAGCATATTTTTTAAAGTGTAAATGCTAATGCCTTCTGATCACAATCTATGTTTCTAATGTGTCCCCAACAAGGATTATTTCATCAATAAAGGACATGGTGGCTGTTTTGGTGACAGGGCACTAACACTCTAAAACTTGACTATTTTACAATAAGGTGTCGAATGGAAGGAGACAAGCTGAATTCTGCTGACAGTGAAATCTCCAGCTGTATCAACACAACCACTACCGTGACTAGTGAGCATGCTAGTGAACCACTAGTGAGAGTGTGAACATAATAACTGTATGTGGGGCCCTTTGACCTTCTTGTGTAAGTGACATAGGCAGTAATGAAATCTGTGGTCAGCTGGAGACTCATGCTAGACTCAAGTGTGAACGGTAATGTGTGTAAGCTGTCCACTTCTGTTTGAATCACCGAAACGTATGGTATAGGCAGGTGTGAACAGGCTCTGAGTGAGCTGGATTAGCTTCATTTGAGGCAGATAAAATAACTTTTGTAAATGGCCAATCTTTCTACTGATTTTTTTTTTTTTTTTAAATAACTGCATTTAATTTCATTTTTATATTTTTATATACAAGCTTAGCAACCTAGTCCATCCTACATTCATAGACTGTATACAAATAATAGATGTAGCCACTGTGATGTCACCAATTGGTCTGTAGACTTCAAGCCTTATATTTTGGCCATTGCCATCTTAGATTTTTAGAGCCAGAAATGTCCATATTTGCTAAGAGCGTAGAGCTGTGGAGGAGCTAGGTGTGGATCTGACTCATAGACACAACACAAAGCACAAAGCAGCAACACCCCTTTTCATCCATAACTTTAAATCTTAACAAAGTTTAAAAAGGTGAATTATATAAAAATTCACCCACCACCCCCTCGTACAGTTGCCATAAAGGGGGAAATTAACTATAGAGACCAAAACAGTTTTTGTACTAGGCTGTAAACATGTTCATTTCTGCTGTAAATTTTGGGATTTAACGTGAGGGGTCTGTACGGATTGACTCTGTTTTGTAGCCAGCCTCAAGTGGCCATTAAAGGAACAGCAGTTTTTGGCACTTTCACATTGGTTTCATATTTCTGCCCTGCAATCCGCCTACAAACCCAAGTCATATCCTCTCGCTGACCACTAATGTTGACCCCCCGTGAAAGTGATACATCACTCACTGGACTATTACATCCGTCCTGCCAGCCGCACAGATGCTCAATTCATAGCACATCCATATAGCAAAAAAAATCCTTCCTCGATTTCTAGCAGTTTGCTTCTCACTTTTCACTCAGTTATATTTTTCATTAGATTGGGCTTAAGAGTTCAACACAAGAAGATGAAATGTATTATATCAGTGGATTAGGTGTATATGTTTCTGGAGTCGAACAATTCCTTATTTTGTTACAGCAAATTTCAGTCCCTCTGGTTCTGAATACCTTTGCAGAACCTGAAACAATCGATGCAGTACAGTTTGTAAAGCTTTATAGAATTTGTTCCAGACTGCATGCTTGCACACAAGCCCGCACAATAATGCTGCTCAGGAACATGGGAAAGGGACTAAGAGGCGTGGAGAACACTTAGAGCAGAGTCAAAGTCCTGTGACAGTGTGATAAACACACCACTCTAATCCACCAACAACGCCAACACATTAGTGCACAGAAAGAGAGCTTGAGGAATGACAGCGAGGTGGGAAAGGCGCTTTGATTCTTACTTTCACCACAGTGCAATCTCCACGCCAGTTGTGAGCAGCATTGCTATGGTAACAGTGGATTATCATCTATTACATAACTGGGGCTGTGCACTTAAACCCACTGGATAAAGAGTCACATTGTGCTGGCTGTGTTGATGTCTTGTACAGTATAGGCAGTGCAGATTGCTCTACATTATTTCACTGATGTATAATTTTAATAGCAAAGACATTATGAATATTTGTGCCTAATACAAACACTTATTATGTCTTTACTGAGTGTCTCAACTGCAATATTACATTAATAATATGACACATCCTTTAAAATGAATTACAGTAAGAATCAAGCAATAACCCTGCAGCTCTTTGTGCACAATATCATCAATTAATGTAACCCCTGAGAGATAAGAGAAAAAAGGAAGACATTTGCACGCAAACAGTGCATGGATCCTCAAATATTCCATGTAGATCCTTCACCCATTCCTCAGTGCTTATAATGTGTTAGTAAAGATACCCCTGTCAAATCTATGCTGGGTTCAAAACATTTGGCAGCTCAAGCCAATTAAGAATGCTTTTCCTTCTATAGACTGGAAGGGAAGGAGAGTGTCCATTTTTGGGACCTCAGGTTTGCGTCTTTACTCTTGATGTGGTCCTGTTGACTTCATCAAATCGTGACCTCCAGCAATCATTGGGGTGGTTTGCAGCCAAGTGTGAAGCAGTCAGGATGAGAGTCATTTCCTTCAAGTCTGAGGCCAGAAAAAGGTGTATTGCTCTCTCTGGATTGGACGTGAATTACTCCCTCAAGCGAAGGAGGTCAAGTATTTCAGGGTCTTTCTCGAGTGACACTAAAATTGAACGTGAGACATAAAGGCAGATTGGTGTTGTATTTGTCAGGCTGTGGACGTTGTACCAGTCCTATGTGTGGAAGAGGAAGCTAAGTGGGAAGACAAAGCTCTTGATTTACCAGTCCATCTATGCTCAGACCTTTACCTATACTCATGAGCTTTGGGAAGTCGACGAAACAATGAGATTGCGGATACAAGAGGCTGAACTAAATTTCCCTTCACAGGGTTGCTGGGCTCAGCCTTATGTCGCGTTCACACTATGAGCGACACAGCAAGAGTGTCACCAGCTACACTGTTGCCTAGTCACCATGGAAATGTTGTGCAAGTGCTCGTTACAGCAGCCACATCGTCACAGGCTTGTGTGTGTCTGCTACTTGCCACAAAGCACCTCAACTGAACATCATCTAAAGTTTGTATTTGGTGATAAAAAATAACTATGCTTTTGATCAATGTCTGAGCCCCATTTTAATAACCAATTTCGCTGCCTCGCTGCATCCCCGTGTGCACCCCAATACACAGAAAGCTAGCATAGCATCAGCTAACAAAAGCTAAACATCACAGTACTATAGCAAAAAAAAAAACGAACAGATTGTTTGACAAGTCACCGCATCATTAGAGCACTGAAAAAAGTTGAGTCCAGCTCAATTTTCATTGGTAGCGCATTACGCCCATCAGTATTGACAGCAGCTGGGCGTCAAACGTCAGTTTGTAGCTTCATGTCACCAGATTCCATTGAAAACTACTACCTGTTGCTGTGTCGCTTGTAGTGTGAACACAGCACAAGAGATGGGGTTAGGCACTTAGGCCTTGTTCAGACTGCCAGCCAAAATCCGATTTTTAGCCAATCTAGATTGGAACCAGATGGCTCTTATGAAGTCTGAACAGTCATAAATGACATAAAATCCGATTTTTGCAAACCAGATTGAAACCACCTTTGGGAGGTAGTTTCAAATCACATTTGGACAGATGTGTCTGAGTCTGAACAGCTCCTTATATGACATTTACACAATAAACGCTAGATGACGCCTCCGCTCTGACGTCGTTGCCACAGCAACCTGTCAGATTGGTCAATAATGTGGCCCAGTCTGAACAGAGCCAAATCTGATTTGGACACTTGCTAAAAACAGTGTGGACAGTCAGCAGTCAAAAATCGGATTTGAGAAGGAATTCGCCTGCAGTCTGAACGCAGCCTTAGATATCTGGAGGAAGCTAAAGTGACTGCTCCTTTGTGCCAGTTAAAGGGGTTTTGGCATCTAAACAGCCTCCTTAGTGCCGCCCTTCAGACTGGCAGAAGGCCCTGACATAGACCCAGCACTTGGGCTGGGTAATATAGCGATACTATATCAATATCATGATATGAAACTGGATATCATCCTAAATATTGGATATCGTAATATTGTAAGTATTGTTGTTTTATCTTACCAGGATGTCCTAGCTGTTCAACTACTTGTCTTTACCCACTTAGTCATTATATCCATATTACTGATGATTGTTCATCAAAAATCTCATTTTGTGAAAGCACCAATAGCCAACCCTACAATATCATCGCAATATCTATATCGAGGCATTTGGTCAAAGACATTGTGATATTTGATTTCCTGCAAATCGTCAAGCCCTACCCAGAATACACTGGAGGGAATACGTATCTCATCTGGCCTGGGAACACCTCAAGATGCCCCAAGAGGTGCTGGAAAATGTTTCTGGGGAGAGGGATGCTTGAAATGCCTTGCTCAGCCTGCTGCCCCTGCAACCCAGCCCTGGATAAGCAGAAGATAATCATGGACGAATTGACACTGCACTGGACAATACACACAACTAGAATCTTTTGTACGTCACCTTAGATGTAGTCACATCATTACAAATGCTTATAGTCAGAGTGTTCTCTCATTATGACTGTAGCTGAAACGATTTCATAAATGTCAAGATGATCTCCTACATACTTGTATGATAGCCTGTAACCCCTACACTGGGTGACTGTAAATCAGTGCCTGATTGTCTGAGGGGGTGACCTTTGAAAATAAGAGCCACTCATGTAATTAAAACCTATGCCTTGCATGATCCACCTCCACAGCTAATCACATAAGAGGTTCACTAATAAACGAGAGCACACATTCAACACACATATACACATATTTGAACCATATTAATCACGTGATTATGAAACTATAGGCACTTACTCTGCTACGCACACGGGAGAAACAACATTACAGTAAAACAAGCTCAACACAAGTGCCACTAGTCTGTTGACAGCATGTGGGAGAAACAAACACTCTAATCAGATACGAACATATGCTACTACAAATGGTGGATTAAATTTATGGACAATATGGTGATTCTAATGTTAATGTTAAATTAAATGTGTTGATACACATCTGTAATTTTTCCAGTGTAATTCTTTAGGACTGAAAAATCCATATCTGTATAAACCATGTTATGCTCACCTCAGTACACAGAAGGAGCCAAACAGTGAACACCTACAAGGAATTTAAGTGAGCACTTGAGTCAACAGTGAAATCCACGAGGGCAAGTGTACCTCTCACTTCTAATTACTATGCTCCCTGGTGAAATTTAAACTCATTTATTCCTTTTGTTCCCTGATAGCACTTTTAATGTAGAGCCCCTTGAAACATTTTGATTGTGTTTTCAAATCAAGAATAGCAATTAAGCAGAGAACTGGTATTGTCAGCGGGGTTGAACCCCATGCTACAACAGGAAGCTTCATGTAAGCAATCTGATTGTCAGACATGTGCAGCTGATCTAGTTAGCTCTGTGTTATCATTAGCATAACTAGTACAGGGAGTTTGTTTTTGCTGCTCACAGTACAATGCGGCATCACAATGTTACTCAGGCACAGCGATGCACAGCTTAATATTAAGAGTATCATGGTAACATGCATGCTCACATTAGAAAAACATTTGCTAATTAGCAATTTTAGCACTTTACATGAAGTACAGATGGGGCTAGTGGGTGTGTCCTTAGCTTTGCAGGTATTTGAACATAAATCAAAGTATTGGACAAATGGAAGTTTTGAACAGACGGCGGAGCTAGATGAAAGAATTCGGGATCACCAAGGTTATTAGGTTACAATTCATCCTGAAGGGGCATAATGCAACCATTTGGCCATCCATCCAATCAAATGTTGGCATTGTACATTTATGCAAACCACATAAATGTTAGATTTGTACGTATGTAATGCATATATTGAAACTTTATGTTTTAATCTTTGTCAGTTTTATGTATAACTTGTGGTTAGGTTTAAGCACAATACCCACTTGATTAGGGTTAGAAAAAGATAATGTTTTGGCTTAAAATACCAGGTTCTCTCGCCAAAAACACAGCTGGAAATGCCACTGGTCTCCAGCAGTGGTCTGCTGCTGTCTGCTGCTTGGCAGCTGTCTCGCTTAGGTCTCATGCCATTAACCATCTCTCATCCCCTCCTGCTCCTGATGAGAAACACAGCTCAAATACATGTAATCATAACTGCTTCACTTTAGAAATGTTGATGTGAGACGTATACAACATGCAAACAACATATAACATATGCTTTGCAGAAATGTACAATGCCAACATTTTTATTCTGGCGATTAGGCTGATCCAACAGTTGTTAAGATAGTTTATGAAAAGCCTCAACCTCACATGAAAAGGCAGGGGATCACCAAAGTCAGTAAGACTGATCCTCTGGTGAACATGTGTGTCTGCACAAAATTTCATGGTTATTCATCAAATAATTTTTGAGGTATTTCAGTCTGGACCAAAGTGATGGGCTGACAGACAGACAGACAGACATTGCCTTAGAGCCTTGCCGCTAGTAGCATGGCTAAAAATAAACTCTATGGGTGTGCTGTGCTTGTCAATATCATTTAAATACAGTTTGTCTGTCAGATCAGATTCAGCCAGTAATCCTTCACAAAGCATTGACTTCTCTGTTTCCATTCAAAGACAGTTTCTCAAACTGGAATACCTACAAATGAGCCTCAGTAGAACAGTAGAGATTCCCTCTGAGAAGGCAGTTTGTGGTCTGTTCATCATTATCATATTTTTATATGTGTAGTCCCACCCTGAGACCACCACTGCAGCTAATCCCACAGCTTTATCTCACACAAAAAATACTCTCAGTCTGCTTTCTAAAGTCCAAGGGTTGTCTGGAGGAAACAGAACTGCTGCCTGGTTTATGATCACAAGCAACATTTGTTTGCAAATCCAGGAACTGTGGCATCTAAGCACACATCTTTGACACTGGTGACCAGTATCCCACGTGTGATTTGGTTTTGGCTGCTAAAACACCTTTACTTTTAACAGTCTCTCCTGTTTCATGCTTGAATCCAACATTAAATCAATCTTTAAAACTACTTTTGACTCTGTCTCACTCAGGTGCAGCAGTGGAGGCAGTGACTGGCATATGAGTCACCCGGTGACTCATTTGGATTCAACTGGCAGCACTAAAATAAAAACTCTGTGAAATGTAGTTTTGCTTGTTCCACCTTTCCATTTTTTTCATAATTATGTAGTGAAAGGGTCAAAATAAAAAAAAACGCAGAGAGAGAGAGAAACAAAGAGAGAAGCATGTGACAAAGGTCGCCAGCTTGAATTGTTGTGGTTTAATGGTATGTGACAGTGGCCAATGCAGAAGAACCAGAAAGAAGTGCTGCTGATACAGTGTTGGCATTGTTTTGCTTGGCAGTCGACAGTAACATCCATAGTTCACTTTTTACATAATTATTGAGCATTATTAAGAAACCTTTTGGCTGCCAGCTGACTATAACATCCAGTCATATTTATAGAGGTGTACAAAGCAGGTATGTCAACACTGTGGAGTTCCCTTTGTAATCCAAACCTCCTCCCTGTGTGTTCACTTTACTAAGGTCTGCTGCCCATGTATGTGTTCACGGCAGAATCTTTGAAAGCAAAGGACCTTTTCTTCAAATCTCACTGTATGACTGTTTTCTATAACTAAATTAAACATTAAATTAAACTTAGATGTTGTTAATATATCTCAGATGTATGTAGCTATAGCGTATTTTGACCATATTGTATAATTAACACAAGATTTGTTACAGTATAAACCCTTATGTCACCGCTCTCATATAACTAATTAAATCATTCTTCTATCTGATGATCCTGTTTATTTGTTTGTTTGTTTGTTTGTCAGATTGAGGAGTGAGTAGCACAGGTTCTGCTCAGCAGGGTGAGTGAGCTCAGCAGAAGAATGGCGGACTACATCCTGTCATGGCGGGGTTGTTGCTAATTGTTTCCCGGAGACCGGTGGCACGCCAGACAGCCAGACCTAATTAGGGTTTTCAAACAGTCCAACCTGCCAGACGAGGTTGTTTAAACCCTTCTGTGAGCGGAGGCGCACAATGACTTTGCAATGATCTTGTCAGAACTGTACAGTCATACACTTGTATAAATGTCACATACTGTTACATAATGGCCTGACAGTGACGGCTGTCTTGCCTTGTCTTTCAGTTATAAATGTGATGCTGAAACTGAATTTATCATCTCACAACTGGAGGTTTTGTAGCATTAGGTGAGACATAACAAATGAAAAAATAATATAAGAATGATATTTTTCCTGTGTTGAAAGTGAATTATTAACAGAATCTTGTTTGCGTCTAGTCTCGTCTGTTCTCATATTATGTCTGCGTCCCTCTGCAGACTGTAGTAATAAATACAGACTGTGGTAACTCATATTTCTCTTTTTTCACCTCTGAAAATTAAGTGTTATAATCTGCAGAGACTCTAAACTGGCTTTGGCACTCAGTAAACATTGGTGGGCAGCCTGTAAGCCACAGAGACACACCAAGCTGTATGCCAGCTGTTGTGTGCCATCGTGCCACATGTCCTTTGAAGTGCCACAGCCAACCAGGCTGCGTTAAGAATGAGCCGAGACGGACAGAGGATGCCAAATGGCATGCACCGCCATGTCAGTGCCCTAGCAATGAAAATTAATCTATCTATGAAACAACGACAGTGTTATGGGTAATACTGCATTACACGTCTGACCAGAATTTTCCCCTCGAGAATTGTGAGGATTATTAGACAGGGCACACGTGCATCTGGTGAGTGTACGAGACTGGCATGTTGAGAGGAAATAGCAGTAGGCACAGCGGTCTCCACAACACAACAGGACCCCTCTTTTCAATTTCCTGCTCCAGTTTCCATTCCTGCTTTATTTCGTGCAGGGGACCTGTGAAGTGGGAATCGCGAAGGAAGAATGCAACGTTTAGCCGATACGGCACCGCAGAGCACAAAACACGGAAATTGATTCTGTCAAAGGCAATATTTGCGATAATGATCTCAATAAAAACATAGGGTGATTTCAAACAGGGTTAGCAGGATTCCCTCAGGAGATTTTACTCTTAACGCAGCAGTGGTCTCTAACTGGCATTACAAGAAGTGCTGTACACTTCAAACTTAATACCAGCCTGTTACCTGATGTGTAGTTTATTTCCTTATCCAAACTGGAAGCTTGTCTTCAGTAGTCTGACATCAGGCCTGAGTTGAGTAGTGTTGATGTGCATACTTTTTTACAGTTTGATTTAGCAGCCAAACTATCCACGTCTGGGTGGCAGATGTCTTTACATCACAAGATGATGGCGTCCTGTTTTCGTAGGCTGTATCTATGACTAGTGTACGTATTGTCAGTGAGGCCTGCTATCAGACTCACGGATATATCCACTGTTTTGTTTTGTTTTTGTTTGTTTTTTTCTCGCAAATTCAGAGTTTTGCAACATTTTAGTATAACTAGACTATAGCCTTTTAAAGACCCCTTAAAGGTGAAGTGTGTTTAGGGGGATGTATCGGCAGAAGTGGAAGTAGAATGAGCTGTTTATATCTATTAAGGGAGCAGATCCTCGTCTACAGAGACCATCATCTTTTACCTCCTAGTTTCTACAGTAGCACAAAACATGCAAACTCTGGCTCTAGGTGAGGCCATTTGCATTTTCAAAATTGGCCACTGTAGTAAGAAGCCCATCTGTGACAAGTGGCATCAGAAAAACACAGATTTTTTTAATGTGAAACTGCATTAGTTGGAGCTTTTACCACTTTATATCACTGAGTGTCTGGATGTTAAGTTACCAGAGAGAAAAGGTGAGCACACATTTAGCAGGTGCTCGGATAGCGGCCTGTCTGTGACATGCCAGACCACGCAGGAGACTTGATTTGTGATTTGAAACTGCTTTATTTAGTGTTTTTACCAATTTTAATTACTGTTAATTACTGTCTGTGTATTTTGGATAGAGAGAGACCCATGTGGATAATTTGGCTCCCAGTTAAAACCTCCTGAACAATGACCACGACAGGAATTTTAGCTAGCTGCAATCTGCAATCCTCACAGCTAGATGCCCCTAAATCTTAACATACTGTCTCTTTGAAGTGACTTTAATCCAATTTTTTTTTATATCAGTGTATCAAATGACAATGTGAAAACAATGTGAAAGGGGTCAGTCATACTGATGAACCTACAGAGAATGATCACCTGAAACCTGCAGCTCTGTTTGGCTTTCCTGAGCTCTATAGTGAGATCAGCTCATCAGTAAACTGTCTGGCAGCTTAACTGTTTTGGTTCACTCTCACTGCTCTCATAGGGTTGTTTTCGGCAGCAGCAGGCAGATGTTTTTAGCTTAAAGGCTCTAAAACCCCACTGTACACTGCCTGCTCAGCACCAAACAGTAGATAGATGCAGCTGGAAACTGAACTGGTGAACATAGTGTTGCATTAAGTAGATAAAGAGTCAGGCTTTTCCCTCAGGAGTTGGTACAGACCAAAACAGAGTTAAAAGATAGTTAATATTGGCCTTACATTCATCGGGTGGACAGTAACATGACTCCAAATGAGTTATAATGTATCTATAAGCAACTGTTTCCTAAAATCTTTGCCATATCACAACAAAATAATCACTTCTTGCATGTTAAAATACACAGTATTTGCAATAAGCTGGTATCGGCCATTACATTAGGCCGGCCAACTTATCGACCTTGCTTAAAAAAAAGACACAACACAAGTCAGCACCTTCTTTACTAGGGCAGTGTGTTCATGTGAGTGTGTGTGCAGGAGACAGAGAAAGAGAGAGAGCATGTGCTTCACTAATTAGACTCATAAAAATAACACACAGCAACATGTTCACCAACCTGGATTTCCACATCTGAGGTTGCTACGGGAAGCAGACACAACAACACCCAACAACCGTTTATAACTAATTCTTTGCAGATGTTTTGACTTTTTGTCACAACTGAAATTTTCCAATGCAATGTAATAATTGGAGTCACGGTTAGTGACACCTGGGTAGGACGCAGTAAAGTGTGCGTATTAAGATTTGTTTATGTTTTTTATGTCATAGAACTGAAGGTAGAGATGATTGACAGAGCTTTTTCTGACATGGGCAGTAGTTGAAAGTTTCTGATTATTTTTCTTTTCCTGTATTTTACTAAAATTGTACATTTACAGAATGACAGCTGGTAGAGGCTTAGGATCTGTGTTGCAGGAGGTGTTGGCTCCAACAGCCTTGGCTCAGCTGGAAACATTCTTAAAGTATCACATTGCTATTATTGGAATGAAAATATTCCCCCTCCATTTTGGTAGGCTCCAATTCCAAGCGTCCCATCCCACACGATTCTTTAACAATAATGTTTTCCTGGTCTAGTATTTCAACTAGGAAGATCTCAGCCTCTTTCCTGGAAAGAGAGACAGAGTGGAAAACACTCCCTCTTTACTCAAAAAAAAAAACTTCACTTTTGCAAAGTGTAATTTGTCAGACTGGATTAAAATATCGGAAAAAAACCCTCAAAATTGAAATGTTAAATGTAAGTACCCATGGCACACACAGCCAGAACGTATAGCAATAACACTTAAAAACAAAGTTCTTTGAAAAACTCTCGACGAGAGTAACTGTTTCATCTTGTGCTCATAAAACGCACAGGGCCTACCAGGGAGCAAAGATGGCATGCAGCAGTTTGCAATCACCATCACTCTGCCTCCATGACACAAAGGGGAGACTTCCACCCAGCAAGCATTTGATTAAAACAACAGCAGAACATCAAGTCACATCTTGGTGCCATTGCCATGCGCTGCATGGAGAGGCTGTGCAGAGCAGCAGATGTGTAGGATATTGCTTATGTTTGTTTGCCTGTGCATATGAGGCTGTCACGGACACAGATGAAGGACAAGTGTCTCATATAAGATGTAATTTAAATGTGTAAATAAATTGTTGTCAGTAAGAGGCTCAGAGCGCTACTGTGGTTTATCTGATCCTGAGCATACAACTATACTCTGATGCCAATCATTCACATAAACACAAAATCCACAACAGCATTTTTCCTTCACGTATCATGAATACATTTAATTAAATATTGTTAGAGCATATTTACACACTATAAAAAGTGTATATAGTGTTAAACCTGAGTCTTTTGTCTGATTTATTTGAGCAGATTGAGAACATATGAGCTACTTGCTTTGGCCCTGGAAGTTGTGTTCCACTAAGTGGTTGACTGTGAACTTGAATAACGAAAACGCTGCATAATTATCTTTAAAAACATGATGATCTTTACTGAAAACACCAAATCATCAGAATACATGTTGGCATTGTAGCCTACGTTTCTGCAAACCACGGTTATGTTACAGTTACAGTTGTAGTTGGTACATTGAAACCTTACATTTCAACAACACTATGGTTAATGTGAGATGAGGTTTTGGCAGGGAAAAGATCATGTTTTGGTCAGGGTTAGGGGTTAATCCCAGCAGGAAAAGCAGCGATGTCGCAGGAAAAAAACAACCCCTTTTCGTGTCACTATCTCAACAGCAACAGGTTGCAAGTCAGCTCATGTAGTCCTCACTTTAGAAATGTTGATATGATGCGCATGCAACGTGCAAATGTGCAGTTTTGCAGAAATGTACAATGCCAACATTTTCTGGCATCTGGGCTATAAAAATTTGCCATTTATGTCTTCCTTTTTAGTTGCGCATTTCAAAATTCAATGTAGATGATTGTGTTGCACCACATTATGTAACAGTATAGCCTGTATTGTCAGACTAGTGATATGAGTGTATTGTCATGTATTAATGTACAAACACACACAGACACTCATATGCAAACTGTTATGTAATGTTGCTGCTGACACTGGAGTTTAATGATTGAATTACTGGGTTGAAGTTGATTCTCTGCATGCAGTCTGTCATGTTTTATTTACTGCACATACTCTGTGCAGTTATTCCAATTTATAATAACGGTTGCACTTCCTGAGCCTTAACATCATCATATACAAGTGTGTGCAGGCCACAGATCAGCAGGCACTGATACCGTACATGTGCAAGTCATCAAACTTTTATGCAACTTAATCAGCTTGGCCTAAAAACATTTCATGAAACTATGAGCGAATGTGTTTTCCTCCAGTCTGACTCATACCCCATCCTGACAGACTCTGGGGTTTCAGATATTGAACAGACCCCTCGTTGATCGGAGCTGTTGAGGCGCAAGCAGGGGAGAGCATGCAGAACAGACACCCACCGTGCGTTAATACGTACAGCGTGTTGAGAAGATGGGTCGCCCTGGAGACCAGCCGAAGGTATCCTAGCAGGAGTGCAGAGAAGATGCGGATTTGCCCTGCGAGCCTCTTGTCAGGGAAGAGCTGTTTGTTTGGATCATGTTATTGAGTGGGAGAAACATGCAGGGACATGTCTGACTGACTCCTCCAGGCTGTGATGGTTTTCTAGCCAGAGGTCTTTGGTGGAACAGTGGCAACCAAAATTGTACAGGTGAGATTATGTTCTGAGAATTGATGATTCAAATCCAATGATCACATAGGGTAGTAGTGGGGAAAGTTTAGGCAAAAGAAAATTTAGATGTACTTGCAAGGTATTAAATGGATAAATGAAGTCCTTTATTAGTCCCGTTGGGAAATTCTGTAAGCATTGCATCAGCATGAGGCAGGTTAGAGTGTCAGAGCTCAGCAAACCCTCCAATTAAATGCATCTTTACCAGGATCTTAGATACAGCTTTGATCAAAGTGGTAGTATAACAGCAAAATGTATACATGAAAAATAAATGAGTATAAACCCTGCTATATAGCGTGATCTCTATTTTCTTGATTTACCAACTTCAATCCATACCCTTCTTTTGCTTTAGCATCAGTGAAATATTCATATTCCGCAAAAGTAAAACTGTGGTGGCAACAGCAGCATCACGTCCAATGTTCACATAGAAAATGATTCACTGGCGCCCTCCAGAGGTCATTTATTGATAGTGACACAGGAATCAGAAAACCTCACAAATGAAGTCTTTATTAATATCAAATAAATATTGAAAACACTCAAGAAGCAATGATCACAGAAGTAAAGGTACATTTTACCAATTAAATTAGGGTTCACAGTCTTTAAAATGTTTGATTTCACCTTCCAAAAATCCTAATTTCTTTGCACTTTGTAAAAAATATATTATAATTGTATGCCATTATTTTCAAGTGCCTCAATAAGAAACTGAATCTGTCATTTTGGGGGGAAAAAAGTCTTCATAAATCTTGGGTCTTTCTCTTTTTTCTGCACCTTTGGGAAGTCTTCACATACAGACAAATTGCCCTAAAACTTTAAACAACACAGCTGTTCTATATAATTGTAAGGTTGTAAAAAGGCCCAGAAAAGCTACCAAAAAATGGGACTAGTTATGGAGATATCCCTTCTTTCCTAAACTTTCCTCACATTCTCTCCATCTTTAAGGATGCCACCGCTGCTTTCTTTAACTTCCTCTTTGTTTTCAAGAGCCCATATACAACAAAGATGACACCAAGTACAGTTATGAGAAGGAAAACAAAAATTACATAAAGTGCAACTTCAGCATCTTGAGTTGAAAGCTCCAGACCCAGGAAGTCTACCATGTTCAGGGGCTGAACAGGGACAGTTGTATGGACAGTGTTCCCTGGTGTGTTCGTAGTATGGACAGTGGTCCCTGGTGTGCTGATAGTAGGGACAGTTGAAGCTGTTGAAAGAGAGGGAAAAGAAATAACAGTCTTTATCTTATATTTAGTGTTTAGACCAGATCTACCGTCTGTTTTAAAGGGAAAGTTAATGCCTAAATCAAAAATATATTTTTCCTCTTACCTGTAGTGCGAATTATTAATCTAGATAGTTTGACCGTATTACTGCTTAGGAGGAAGTGTGCATCTACTGCTAGCTCACCTAGCACCACTGAGCTAGCTAAAATTACAACTCAGCCGAGGAGGACGGCATTTATGTTTACATCTAGCGCTGTCACAAACACAAACTTCTCGTCAATGAGTAGATGCCTGCTCCCGGTTGGTGGGTGAAGTTTGGAAGACAAAATAGTCCCTACATAAAAATGCTCACAACAAGGTCTGTGGATTATCTTGAGTACCCGGGTCATGATTTATGGAAAGAGACATTGTTGTTGAGTTTTTCAAATGTAGTTTTTGGGGCTCTGAGCACCATAAGCCGAGTGCCATCTAGTTCCGTTATATTGGAGAGAAGGCAGACATCTCTACAGCCAATCACTCAAGAAATGGAATTGGTCCTTGGTCTGTAAGGGCTTAGGGCTTGAGTCAACGAGTCTGTAAGGGATCCATTTGGGAATATCTTTGACACTTGGCAGCTCATACCAAAACAATCCAGACTGATAAATAGCACTATAGGTAAGAGGAAAAATATGAATTTTTGATTTCGGGGTGAACTGTAACTAAGTTTTTGTCCTCCTCGTGTATGATCTGCATGCCATTTTAAGTGTGTTTCCACACTCTCTAGAATTAAAATCGAGAGGAAGTATCCCCTCCTAAATCCCACAATGATTTTTGAATCTGTGGACTTAGCATTACGTTACCTTCAGGTGGAGGGTTCAAACAGTCATGGGGCCCAAGGGCTGGGTCTGGGAAGCCATTGCAGGTGATGATGGTAGCGTAGCGAGACGCTGAGTTTTTAGGGATGCGTGGAAGTGTGGGGTTTGAGCGGTTCACGTAGAAAAGTCCAAATCGCTCAGAGAAGCCAGCGGCCCACTCAAAGTTATCCATTAATGACCAGGCTGTATATCCTCTCAGATCAACTCCATCCAGAACATGGGCTGAAAGATAAGCAGTAATGGACACATTAAACATACATCTATTTACCTAAAAATGTTATCTCTTATATACCTCTACATTTAAATGTAAGATGCAGATAAATTCCCATAATTCCACCTAATACTTGTTTTTTATTGGCTGTGGTACCTTTCAGGGCCTGGTTAATGTAGTTTTCATAGTAGTGTTTTCTGTGAAGGTCATTCAAGTTCACTTCTCCTCGTTCTGAGATCCCATTCTCCGTGACATAGATGGGTGGGTTTCCATACTCATCCTTGATAAACTTGAGGATTTTCCTAAAACCAAATGGTGTGATCTTCAGCCAGAAGGAGCCAGACTCAATCCAGGTGCGGTCATGGGTGGTCCCAGTGCCCCTGGACATTGGATTGGACACAAGCTCAGCATTAGTTAAATATGTGATATATAGTTCTACTTTGTGTTGTCATGTAAACAGACAGCTGAACATATCAAGGAGTGTGGCATTTTTCCCTCTTGTGTCACAAATCCAATGCTTAGGTAAAGCGTGGTACAAAGAAAGCATCCATATCTGTGTCATTCTTTAAATTCAAACCTACCTGTCACCTTCATAATCCTGCTGTTTTCCCAAATCAACTGGGTAAGAAAGAACCGTCGTGTAATGGTTGAAGCCAAAGTAATCATGGGTCCCTTTGATCCTCTTGATTTCCTCAGGTGTGAACTCAGGAAGCCTTTATGAGAACGAAGAGTCTTTTTTTAATGGTGGAAGTGGAAATAGAGTATGGCAGAATGCATTTATTGACGAAGGCTTCAACAACAGTTGTATTTCAAACTAAATTGATTTCTGTGCTTGTGATGGTATAAACTATTTTTCATTTACCGTGATTTAGGGAGACCTGCAGCGAGGCTTCTTTTACGAATAATTGTTTTCATTATGTCAGGATAATCACCGTTGAAGATGGGATGGGCAAACCAGCCAATGAAGAACTGCAGAGATTGTGTATCAAAAAAAAAGTACATTATATGTTTATTAAGATGAATGAAGGTGAAAAAAAGGGTAGTGATAGACCCAGTTCTGGTGTCATCATTTATTTGTCTACCTGCAAGTAGCGCTTGGCTGCATCCACATCCTCCTGCTTATATGGGTTCTTTGGCTCTGCCCAATCAGAATTTATGGTAATGGAGATGATGCCACCCTGTGTTGCACGGTACTTGTCATTGTAGAGGTGCCAGACTTCAGCATGGGCCTTAATCAGGTTGTGAGCTGCAATATACTGCTTACCCACAATGCCTGAAACATTGTAGATGTATGAGTGTTAATAACAGTACCATCAATCACATTTGTCATCATACAGTCTAGCTTTTCAAATATAAGCCATGTACAACTAATAGCCCATGTACAGCATATGTTTTTGTGGTTTGGAATTGCTAACGGGATCTAAAAGTTAAATGAAGAAGAAACTACTCTATCATACGCAATCAGCTGAGTAATCATAAGTTGAATATTGATTTTTAAAAATCACACCAATACATTTCTTACATCCAATTATTAGTAATAAAGTTTTTACTTAAAAATAATCTTCAGTGAAAACATTCCATTGGTTTTGTCCCAGCCAGCATGCCCATGTGGACCCAATATGGGTTACATGCAGGTTACGTGGGAAGGTTCAGGGTGGATTTACCTGTGTCCCATTTAAATACAACAGAATGGGGCTATAGTACCCAGTGACAAGCCCTGAAGCCCACCTAGGCTGGGGTGGCACCTAGCTTCCAAATTGTGCTTATCCGTGGGTTCCATGGTGGCCCCATGATTAATCGCCCATATGGGCTTCAAGTGGGATTTCATGTGGCTGAGGGTCAGAATGGGTGTTGTTTAAATAACCCACCTGGGCCCTGCTTGCAGCCAAGTCAAACCCCACATGGAGCTCTTTTGGACCAACATATGTGGGGCTACCATGGAACCCCCAATCAAATTTGATTGCAACCCCAACCCCAGCCCAGTTTGAATGGGCCTACAAGCAAATACTGGCTGGGATACAGCAAGAAATGTGATAGTGGTTGATAACTGAAACTTTAGGACATATAGCAACTGTGCTGATCTACACAAAACTAATGTTTTCTACAGTGTGAGATAAAAATTGGTTCATACTGGAAGAATATCAAGAGAAAGTTTTACCGGGAGCAAAGGTACCGTACCCATAGCCAAGGTTGGCTACAATGTAAGGTTCATTCAGAGTGATCCAGAACTTTACTCTGCTTCCAAATCGGCTGAACAAAACATCAGCATAATCTCTGAATCTCTGGACAATAGTTTCATTCTGCCAGCCCCCAACCTTCTGTAGAGCTAAGGGGAGGTCCCAGTGGTACAGAGTCACCTGTGAAACAGAAGAGAGGGATTTTGTACTACAGTTTTACGTAGTTTTCCAACAGGTGTTTTTTTTATGTTTGAGGCCAAACTGTAACAATGCTTACCTGGGGCTGAATATTAGCAGCTTCCAAGGCATCCAGTAATCTATGGTAATAGTTCAGTCCAGCTTCATTGATGTGGTTGTTTGTGCCATCAGGAAGTAGTCTGGGCCAGGATACAGAAAAGCGATAGTGGGTAACCTTCAACATCTTCAGCACCTCCACATCCTTGTCAATCTTGTTGTAACTATCACAGGCAATATCGCCATTGTCACTGTTGGCCACTCTCAAAGGAGTATGGGCAAACTTGTCCCAGATACTAAGTCCTTTTCCATGGGCTCTCCAGCTCCCTTCAATCTGAAATGAAAGACAAGTTGTTACAGTACCACACAGCCATGTTAACAAGTCCTTTGTGCTTCTTCCCACCAATGCTGGTGTAGCACAAGTGCACTGTGCCATTGTAAAATAGTGAATGTGTCAACATTGTTTACCTGATAAGAGGCACTGGCAGTACTCCAATTGAAAGTTTTGGGAAACTCTCCATAAAGCATCTTCTCATCATCTGGTAACGGGAAGCCATTGTCCTTCATGACTTGGTAATAATAGTGAGCAGAGCGCTTGGGTGTCCTTGGCCGGTTCAGGTTGGTGAAGTCTACATGGTGCAGCCCAAATCCTACTTTGTACCCACTGAGCCACTCAAAGGAATCCATGAGAGATGTTGCTATGTAACCCTTCACCTTCACACCATCAAGATTATGAGCTGTGCAAAATATGTGAGAGATAACATAATTAGTAATGAAAATTTGACATTAAAATAGGCGGTCTATATTGTGTCTTATATAATTCCACATCATGTGGTCACTGCTCCATGATCCATTTCCCATGCGATGGATAACGCCTCTGTATCCCTCTAATACGTTGCCGTATTTGCTTTACAATGATCTGAAATCAATTTTTTCACCACTTTGACTACCTTAGACTTGTGGTACTTTCAGTAACAGTCCCACCTCTCCATCAGTCCAAGCATTGCATTTTATGTAATGGTCATGTGATATACATTTTTAGGCATGTTAGCATGGACGGAGATGATTTCTGAAATAGTGCTAAACAAATTGTTAGGGTTTTAAATCACCATTCTAAAATTGAAATGTTTTGGTGTGGATGTGGCCTTAGGGACCTCATAAACAGTATGTTCTCAAGTTTCAGTAACTGATGTGTGCACTTACCCTTTAAAGCCTCATCAATGTAGGTTTTGTAGTAAAACACTCTGTCAATGTCATCAACTGTGGTCTTAATGTCTGTCGCTACTCCATTCTCACTGATGTAAATCTCTGGATCTCCGTACTCCTCTTTGATCCAGTTAAGGAGTCTTCTCAAGCCCCACGGTACAGCTCTCTGGTTACTGATGGCAGTAGTTGGTGAATCTTCTTCCTCTGCTTCTGACACGTCCTGGTCATATTCATAGGATTGAGGGGTTAGCCGAGCGGTGACATGGCTTACTATCTTTGTAGTGTAATGATTTACACAGAACATGTCAGCAGTTCCCTTTATGAAGCTCTTTTCTTCTTCAGTGAAAGAAGGTAGTCTTGTGTGTCTAAGACCTTGGAGTTCACTTTTGTTTCCAACTTGCCACTTCATTGCATCAGGATAGTCACCAGTCTTGAAAATGGGGTGTGCAAACCAACCCAACTGGAACTGCAGTGCGCGGTCAGCAGCCACCACTTCACGGGGAACGTTAACATCTTTAGGTTCAATCCAATCAGCATTGAGGGCAATGGAGACTAGACCACCTTGGGATTTGCGATACTTATCATCATATGTGTGGTAAGCCTTGGCGTGGGCTTTGATAAGGTTGTGGGCTATTCTGTATGGTGCAATTCCTGGATTCTTGACATTTGGGGGGATCTGTCCAAGTCCATAACCTGACCATGCAATTGTGTGAGGCTGGTTGAAGGTCATCCAAAATTTCACTCTGTCTCCAAAGGTGGCAAAGCAGTAGTCACAAAAGTCGTTAAAAATGTTAATCATGTCTACATTGTCCCAGCCACCGAGGTTCTGCAAAGCTTGAGGAAGGTCCCAGTGGTACAGTGTAACCATGGGAGTGATGTTATATGCTAAGAGGCCATCAATGAGTCTGATGTAGTAGTCAACACCTTTCTGGTTCAGAGAGGTACGCTGTCCATCAGGAAAGATCCTGGACCAGGACAATGAAAATCTGTATGATTTCACCCTGAGAGCTCGCAGCATGTAGAGGTCTTCTTCAAGTCTGTGGTAGCTGTCGCAGGCCACATCTCCATTAGCATTAGCGGGAATAGTGCCAGGTTTATGAGTGAATGTATCCCAGACGCTGGGGCCCTTCCCATCAGCATTCCAGCCACCTTCAATCTGGTAAGCTGAAGATGATACTCCCCAACTGAAGCCTTGTGGGAAAGTGCCGTAGTGGTAGATTTTTCTCTGAAATCTGGACTGGTGTGAGAATTTCTCCCAGACAACCTTTGATTTCGATGGAACCCCTGAGGATGATAAAGCAGTTGGACGGTGGGTAAGCTGCATCTCTGCCACTTTAAAAACATGCCGTTTGTGTGAACTAAATCCATTTTGCTTGATAACTTGAGAGTAGAAATACGCAGATTGCTTTGGGGTTCTTGGTCTGTCTGCATCTTCAAAGTTTACATTGTGAAGACCAAATCTTTGGCTGTAGCCTTGTTTTCCCTCAAATCCATCCATGAGTGACTGCACTGTGAATCGCTGTACATCCACTCCATCTAAGAAAATTGCTACAAAATGGACACAGACAACAGTACATTTAAGTGATTAAATGATTTCAACACTGTGTAAAAGGTGGTTTTCTATGAGAGAAATTCCAGACACTAACCTTTCAAGGCCTCATTGATGTAACTCTTCATGTACTCTACTCTACCGATGTCATTTAGGGTGTCTCCACTGTGCTCAGTAGGCATACCATTCCCAGTTATGTGGATAGGCACTTTAGTAACATTTAAGTATTCTGTGGAAATGTAGTTGAGAAGCCTTCTAAGTCCCCAAGGTGTAGAATAGATCCAGTCAGAAGCTGTAGAGGACCATGAAGGGTCCACATGTGCCTCAAAGTCACCCACCCCCTGAGGACCAGGGGTGCAGCCACCAGCACTTTCGTTGACCAGCCGGGAGGTATAGTGGTTTAATCCCAAAAAGTCAGCTGTTCCACGTATTCTCTTGCTCTCTACAGGAGTGAAAACTGGAAGTCTTGCAGGCACAGAGAGGGGACACTCATTTTTCTTCTGTTCTATCTGAGTCTTGAGTGTTGCAGGATAATCTCCATCTACAAATATGGGATGTGCAAACCAGCCCAGCATGAACTGCAGGTAGCGATCTGCAGCTGCTATGTCTTCAGGTTTGGAGGGGTCCATGGGCTCAGCCCAGTCAGAGTTCAATGCAATGCCCACTTTCCCTCCTTGTGTCTTCCTGAACTTGTCATTGTAGACATGCCAGGCCTCAGCATGGGACTTGAGCATATTGTGAGTAGCCTGCAAACATAAAGGAAATAGTGAGGTAAACATATAAGAATGGCTGTGTGTCAGCATGTATTACCATTACAATAATAATATTGCTCTCACCTGATAGGAGGCAACCACATAGTCTTTTACTCCAGGGGGATGCTCACCAGTGCCATATCCAGCATGGCTCACCACCCAGGGGCTACTGAATGTGTTCCAGGTCTTGACCCTGTCTCCAAACCTGAAGAAGCAGAAGTCTGCATAGTCCTTGAAGGCTTCGACAATGGAAGCATTGGTCCATCCACCATAGTCCTGGAGTGCCTGGGGCAGATCCCAGTGGTAGAGAGTGACAACAGGTTGTATGCCGGACTCAATGAGAGCATCGATCAGCTTGTCATAGTAGAGAGCCCCTTTCTGTGACTGGCTGCCCCGGTGGCCTGAGGGGAAAATACGGGCCCAGGAGATGGAAAACTGGTAGGTGTTGACATGAAGACCTCGCAGCAGGTAGACATCGTAATCCACCTTGTGGTAACTGTCACAAGCAAGATCAGCTGTCTGATTCTCAAAGGCTAGGCCATCATGACCAAAACGATCCCAAATGGTCTCTCCCTTCCCATCTTCTACCCAGCCACCTTCAACCTTGAAGGATTCACTGGAGGTGGCCCATTGGAAGCCAGAGGGGAAGGATTCATTCAGGAAGGCATCTCGCTCAGATGAGGTCTTAGAGGCAAAGTTGCTCCAGGTTTTGCAGTAGGTCGTGGAACATGATGATGTTGGAAGATTGTTTCTGTCATTTTGATGTGTGTGACTGAAAATGAAAGGAACAAGGTGTTAATAATTAAAGTTATGGCAGATGGAAATAGTAGGAGAAATCCAACAAATATATTTTTTCATAGACTTTTGGTTTAGTTTACAGGTTGAATTAAGCTGACAAATATTTCTTTTTTGTTTTCACACTTTCAGCTTGAGTACCAGTTTAGGTGGTTTACAAATTGTGAATTACTGTATGTATTCTGAATTGATTCCTGAATACACTTTTTTGGCTGAACCACCCCACTTCTTATAATTTTGTGCTTCACAAATATACACTCACAAATTGTGAAAGAGACAGGTCTAGATATATTGTAAATCCTTCATTGTCTATGTGTACCACAACCTTTTTGGGATGCTGTCAGCTGGACGTAACATATCCTCCAAGTCAAATCCAACAACAATTTGGTCTCCATCACTCAGCGCTGCAAAAGTAAAAGAATAAATGATTTAATGCCATGTGTCCTTCATTTTTATTAAATTGCATCCTTGAATCCTTGAACCTGCAATGCCATTTTTTATGCAGACTATCTCAGATATTAAATTTAAAAAAATGATTGAATGGTTGAATGGTTGAAAATGGTTGAATATGACTACCTAACAATATCAGATCAGGATTTTTGACAGGAAGGCAATAAAAAAGACTGCTCTTTTATACAATTTGTCTACAAACTTTTGAGTTTGAAGAGCACTTATAATTCTCATTAAGGAAGCGATTGCATCTAATTTCTCTAGGGTTGTGACTCTCGATTGATCTTGTTACCTTTCAAGATTCTGGTATCTGACAGGAACTGATAAGGAGAACAGTTGATGATGTTCACCTCATAAAAGAGAATGGGTTTGTGTCCACACATTCCCTGTAACAAAACATTAATGTTCAATACAAATGCATGTAACTGAAAAATTCCCAAAGTAAGATAGTAAGGGCTGATAATTTGCAATCTATACAGCTGAAGACTGAACATACCAAAACTATTCTCAGTTCCTCAGCCGGGTTTTGTCCAGCAGTGCAGTCATATTGAATTTTAATAGAGAGGAAATCTGAATATTTCTGAAAAAGAGATACAAGTGTGAATGAATGGAAGAGGCACAACACTTTTCCCTGGTGTAAATGACATTATCACACAGATTTATCTATTTGGAGAAGCTGACATAATTCCTTGCATTGCTTTTATTCTTTCTTATGCTTATGTTCTGTGTGACTATGTGATCTTACCAGTACTTGAGTGTCACTGATGACTGGGACTTTACTGGCCTTCACCCCAACTGATACTCCTCCATCTGAAACACATGGCATGTTAATTCAGTTATTTATCTTCACTTTTCCTGGAGCCACATTCTCCTTTCCCCTGCTTTACACCTTTCCCTTATCATGACCTTTGGTGTGGTGAACAGATATGGAAACCGTTATCTCATCAAGCGCCGCCATAATTACTGTGAATCTAATAAAGATGGACAACTACAAAGCTACTCTTCATGGTCATAGTAATTATAAGTACATAGTGCTGTAATAAATTATGTAAAAGTGGATAAACAGGACTTTATTGGTGTCTATATTTTTTGTCAATAAGCCCGTATTCTAAACGTATCATCCATAAAAACTGATAAAGTATCTATCTACCTGCCTTTTACAACTATCCCAAACCTTTGAACATTTTCACAGGTGCCAAATGCATCATGTAAAATTTAAGGTAAGGTGTATGAACTGATGTGCATAACATCTCCATTTGATGTCAAAGTGCAGCATTTGTAAAGCTTCAGTATTTTTTGGGAACAAATGCTTTGTATATCATACAGTGTGGATTTTTTCCCACATTACTTAATGGGGAAATTTAAGGGAAAAGTAAGAGCATGAGAAATTAAAACTTAACATTTTTGTTGTAAATACATAAACAGTTTTTGATTCCTGTTCCATACAAGCTACACGTTTTATACAAGAAATCATTTATCTTCAGCTGTAAAACACTGATCTCTTACCTCTCCCAGGAAACAGTCGGTGGTAACAGTGGTAGACACTGATGTGTGCGTCAAGGGCGCTTTGCAGCTCAGCATCCCTTAGCTCGTCCAAGCTGCTCAGTGTCACCCAGGAATCTGCCAGCTCTCCAAACTCTCCAAAGACAAACTCTGCATACTGATGAAACATCTCTACCAGCTCCTGGCTCTCCCAGCCTCCATACCTTGATCTCAGAGCATCTGGCACTGTGGATCCATGAAGGACGACCAGAGGCTGAAGGCCCACCTCCTGCAGCTGTCTCAGCAGAGTCTGGTAACAGGTAACCACATCCTGCTGGGGCTGGCTGGGGAGGCCTGATGGTAGGAGTTGAGCCCATGACAGCGGCACTTTGAAATGAGTCACCCCTCTGCTCTGGAGGTACTCAAAGTACTGTTTAAAACCTGGAGGTACAGGATGACTGCAGTCAAATGCATCCAACGCTTCAAATGGTTTGCCATTCAGGTTTTTCACCTGACTGGCGGTCCTGGGACCTGCAAGAAACATGGCCTGATGTTGATCATCATGTTTCTGGCACATGCAGCCATACACAGTGATCAAACACACACAGAGAAGTTTCCCCAGTAATGACATATTGTCTGTGGGGTAGAACTGAATGAGACTTTGGATGGCTAACCTTTTATAGTAGCGCTGTTTACAAGCTTGAACTTTCAGTCAGACCAGAGTTTCATAATTGACACTCCTGCATGCAGGGGTCACCACTGCTGTGATAATTTATGACGTTTGACAAGAGTGGTCACAACCTTGAATGCTTCTGATAAAAGGGTCAAACAGGAGACAGAAGAGATTTCTGATTAAAGGGGGGAAATGTGTGTCTAGGTCAAGCAGGAAATTCCAGGAAAAAACAACAACTTACTATTGGTTTACTAAGTGTAATATTAAATGTCTATAGAGTGATAGTTTATTGTATGTAAGATTTGTGTGTTTAAATTGATGTCAGTTGTTAAACCACTATTAAACTAAGCATAAAGATCTTTATAGTGTACAGCATCTTTCGTTGTGTCGTTTGAATTTGACTTTGATAACGATTTCATAGTGTGGCAAACACACAATATCCTGTATGGAATATTTTTTTCCTCTTAAATAACTACCTAGCTCATAAATTGATAGAATATTGCTTGAATTTTTAGTAGACCATAATATTTCATGGAGGTCAAATACAATATATTAAAGATAATGATTATAATAAGATGCTTTATATTACTGTAAAAAATAAAACAAAAAAATATACAAAGAATTCTTGCACCATATAGAAGCAATACGGACGTCAAAGTTACAGCATTAAAAACATTAGTGCACCAGTTCCTGTTTGTTTGCACAGGGCATCAGGGTAAACATATACTTGCAGCAAAATAGCAGAAAGTGATTTAAAAAGTTTTTTCGAGTTACGCAATATTCAGGGCAGTGCTGGTAGTGGTTCCAATGTTGTGTGTTATAAATTTGGCAGTTGTAGTAAAATATTTCCATGAATCAAATTCCCTAACAATAAAAATTTCAGGATTCTCCAGTAGGAAGTGTTTTTGGTTGTTTTGCTTCACATCCTTCACTGACACAACATGTTTTAGAGTAATGAGCTTTAATACCAGCTATGTAACATTTACCCATCGTTGTATCTGTAATACTCAAGGAGGTAGAGGTGATTATTTTCTTGTAGAAGGGTCATCTATCATTTAGAAAAAGTACCTTCATGTATTAGTGTTTCTTTATCGGTAATCTTTGCAACAAAATGAGCAGACAGACTCCACAACAAGCAAAATGTCTTCAGGTCTGTCTGTGCAACACGGTTGATAATGCATACACAAAAAAACCTTTCTGGAAACAAGTTAACTCTTTTTATTACCTCCGCCNTGATTATTTTCTTGTAGAAGGGTCATCTATCATTTAGAAAAAGTACCTTCATGTATTAGTGTTTCTTTATCGGTAATCTTTGCAACAAAATGAGCAGACAGACTCCACAACAAGCAAAATGTCTTCAGGTCTGTCTGTGCAACACGGTTGATAATGCATACACAAAAAAACCTTTCTGGAAACAAGTTAACTCTTTTTATTACCTCCGCCAAGGAGGTTATGTTTTCGCCGGCGTTGGTCTGTTTGTCTGTTTGTTTGTTTGTCTGTACTCGTACTCGTACTCGTCGTCCTCCGCTTATCCGGGTCCGGGTCGCGGGGGCAGCAGCCTCAGCAAAGAAGCCCAGACAGTCCTCTCCCCAGCCACTTCCGTCAGCTC
>NC_065512.1:31849486-31897109 GCF_006386435.1 Epinephelus moara
CAATGTGGTCTGTAGGATCTGTAGCGGTCGCCATTGTTGCTATCCTCACCAGTTACCCACCGGCGTACAGCTTGACATCAGCGTGGCGCTGATTGGCTAATCGCTAGACCCCCGGCGTTCATTGGTCCGTCCAGCGTTTGGACGAGATNCCATTGTTGCTATCCTCACCAGTTACCCACCGGCGTACAGCTTGGCATCAGCGTGGCGCTGATTGGCTAATCGCTAGACCCCCGGCGTTCATTGGTCCGTCCAGCGTTTGGACGAGATAAATCGCAAATTCATTGAAGTATGCCAGACCAGAGATGCAAGCCTACTCAGTTGAGTGGGTGGGGTCTATGGTCTGGAACCAGGCTAGTCTTGTTCTACTTGCTAAATATTGTTGTAATTCTAAAGTTGAAATTAATGTTCTGTGTTGGAAAAAAAGAAAGTGAAAAATACAGAAAAACTCTGTGTTGGTACAAAATAAAAACAAAATAAATACACCACAGTGTCTCCATGGTGAAGGCATATGTAACCTAATAATGATAGTGATGCAAATAACCTAATTGTGATGCAGGCTGCAAAATCTGATGCAGAGGGGGAGGGAATATCACCTATTTGGCGGAGGTCTGCACTCTCTGAGTGCTTTTCTAGTTATTGCTAAGTTTGGATTTGGATTTGTGTTTTATCAAATGCACTGGCAAATAAAACTGCAAACTGAAGTGTGATTATGGCAGAGTCTGTACCTGGTTAAGGCCCATTTATGCTAAATGTTAAATATGGATTTAACTATACCTGAATGCTATTTAAGAAACATACAATTTTTCAAAGCCTGTTTTAGTAACATATTCCATGGTCTTCAAACATGAGTCGAGAGGGATGCAGTTATCGCTTGACATGTGCGAGTCCAGAGTCTTTCTGACGGTATCAAACAGCTGCAATAAAACAGTGTCACTTGCACGCCTTGGATGTGATAGCCATCTTAATTGTGTAACTGTGCAATAAGACGAAAACAGAATTGCTTTAAAGAGCTTGGCTATCAGTGGATAATATCAGTCCATCTTTCTCAAGCCACAATGAAGTACCTCCTGTGGGTTGCTTCTCTGTGTGTTTTTTGTCTGTGTGGTTGCTGGAGCAGTCAGGTGAATGGACGGGAGGACTTTATGCTTGTTGCAGGGCCTCTGACAAAGCAGCTGGTGAGAAGTTCTGACAGTGCAGTGAATGATGCATTTGACTGCAGTCATCCTGTACCTCCAGGATCTAAACAGTACTTTGAGTACCTCCAGAGCAGAGGGGTGACTCATTTCAAAGTGCCGTTGTCATGGCCTCAACTCCTACCATCAGGCCTCCCCAGCCAGCCCCAGCAGGATGTGGTTACCTGTTACCAGACTCTGCTGAAACAGCTGCAGGAGGTGGGCCTTCAGCCTCTGGTCGTCCTTCATGGATCCACGGTGCCAGACGCTCTGAGATCAAGGTATGGAGGCTGGGAGAGCCAGGAGCTGGTAAAGATGTTTGAGTGGTACGCAGAGTTTGCCTTCCAGGAGTTTGGAGCACTGGCATACTCGTGGGTGACACTGAGCGACTTGGATGGTGTTTGGCATGACGGGCAGCCTGCAGGCGCTCTGCAAAATATTCTCCAGCTCAATAAGAATATTTACCAGCTGTACCATCAGCAGTTTCCTGACAAAGGTAAGTAAGACTGATAGGGAAGGATGAGAGGATAAACGATATAATTGACTGATATAGTTCATGTTCTCAAAATTGGGCATTTTTCACCATGTTTTAATGGTTAAAACAAGAACAAGAAATATTTCTTGTCAACTTCAGTCTTTTTAGATGTAATGTTTTTATTACAATATTGAGTAATATATTGACTTTTTAATGTGTCTTGAGAAATAAGTTATAAAAAATATTACTTTATGACCAACTGATAATCTCTTTTTGAATATAAAACCCTTCACCCCCTTGTTTATGACACAGCTTACATGTGTAGATTATCATGCTTATCTTGACAATCAGTCCAGGTGGAATCAATAAAAGAATCTAAGTGTGCATGTCACACGTGCACAGATTGGACCAACAGGCTTTCCTCACAGCAGACATTTTGCATTTTCATAGTAGGAAAAGCACAGACATTACTGATGATTCAGTATGGCTCTGTTCTGATCAAGTAAGTCAGTAAGCCATGACTGTGTGTCAGTGAGCCAGCGTGCATAATACCAAGACCCTGAAACTGAAGCAGTTAAATGGAATTCAGCCATTATTAATTTCATTATATGTGCTTTGTCAAAATATACTCAGGGACAAAGGTCAATTATGCTTTGCTGAAAACAAACTTAAAGGTCTAGTGTGTAGGATTTAACAGTTATGTCATTAGTGTATGATGACCTGACACTAAGAATTGCTGTGTTTTCATTACCTTAGAATGAAGCACTTAAGCCCAGTTCAGACCAAAGATTCGCGATGAGACGAAACTGTTTAAGAACATTGCAGAGAAAAGCTGCAGTAGAGAAGTGGCCCATCTGAGCTCGGACCTGAGCTGGCTGACAGTGTCACCTGTAACTTAGCTGGTCAAATCGCCGGCAACTGGTTTTAGAACGTAAAGCAGTTCACCTGTTTCAAAAGCCTCACAGTGTGCAAGTGTTGTATGGTGGGTCGCTGCTGCTCATTGTATGTGCTTATGCCCCGCCCATACACACACATTCTCAATGACTGATCAATTGCCGCTGGTTATATGTATTATTGTGGCGTATTTATTATGAATACAGTCCATCTGATGCTCGTTTTGTTTCTGTTGTCGCTGTTTCATCACCACTGCAAATGCATCTGGAGCCAGTATCTCACTATCACAATCCTCATTCTTATTTTAAGAAGCTACAAATTATAATTAGCCACAAAATAAGACTGAAAAGCTGGAAATCAGTGCGGAAGAACAGAGTTGTTGCATAGAGATGAAACACCGTCTCAATGAGTTGCACTGGTGTGAACCAGCAGGTTTGTAGAATGTTGCAGAACGGTGCAGTGCAAGTAGTTGCTTGTTGTCGTGAATCTTTGTTCTGAACTGGGCTTTATATCTACAAGCGGAGTGGGTCCTCTTCCATAGAGTCCGCCATGTTGTTTCTACAGTAGCCCAGAACAGACAAACCAAACACTGTGTCTAGACAGGACCACGTGTGTTTTTGTGTGTTCGTAACCGTAGTTCTTTTACACTTGCCACACTGGCAGTTGGTTTCAGCCTCACCACTAGATGCCACTAAATCCCACACACTAGACCTTTTAGTCTGCCACGTATTCCTTAGCTGGTGGACATGTATGTGTGTACCCAATTGTTCCTAACATCACTTTGTGTAAAGAGTGTCTCCATGCTTCCAAATTCACAGGAAGACGTCTGTCACTTGGGCTGAGAGCTAGTGATGTTGCAATTCTTCCCCAGATCAAAGGTTCAACTACAGTAAGCTGCATCTTATATTCTCTTATGTATATGTATCTTTGAAACTCCTTTTTAACTTTCTTTATGTAAGTACATCCAGGTGCTATTGCTATTTGGCTCCATATTAGAACCACAAAAAGAAAGAGCCAGTCATTTTCAACATTGTATTTATGGGAAAATTTACCATCATTTTTTGTGGATGTTTAGTCAATTTAGAATTCTGCCTGTCTTTAATAAAAGCAGGATTTGTTACAAAGCAATACACTTCAGAATTATATACATTACACTTTGATTCTTAATGTAAAGCTTACATACTGTCACATCTCCCTGCAAACCCAAACTGTGATGCGCTCTAGTAGTTGCTGCGTGTATGAGGAAGTCGAATTGCACCACAAGTCTTGCAGTTGCTTTGACCCCTTTGTAGCTTTCCTGTTTGCGCAGCTGTCCATCTAGAAGTGATGGTCACATCTTGGCAATGTCCTGGTGGTGCCTTATTTTCTATATTTGATTCCGTATTCTCCAAAGTGTACTGTCACCCTTTCAAAATATTTTATATCCCTTCTTATCTTACCTCTGTGACAATGAGTACTCAAAGATTATGTATCAGCAACTTGTTGCCCATGCCTGTATCTGCCCTTTTACATGCATTAATCATAAAACAAAACTTTTGAATACCATCAGTATACATACTGTAGGTATATATGAGACTGTCCTCCCCACAAAAACAACACCATAGGTTGTTTTTGTGGGGACAGAACTTTGGTTCAGCCAACAGTTTATTACTAGATAAGATAGATATCTTTAGTGTAGGCGGGGAACTCAGGCCATACTAATCATGAACAGTTGTAGTCAAGACCACCTCAGTCAAGACCAAGCCAAGACCAAGACCAGACCAGTGTGAGTCCCACAATGCATTATACACTTAGGATAAAATGTGGGACATGCAAACAATAGGCACTCCACAAACTGATCACAGCACATACTACGAGCCAAAAAAAGCGTGGCCGGGGTGGATGGATGGGTCAAAACACAGGACTTTATCCCATGAGACAGCTTTTACAAATAGGTGTGTGTGTGTGTGTGTGTGTGTGTGTGTGTGTGTGTGTGTGTGTGTGCATATAAAGTAGATTACAATGTGATTTGGTCCTTTCTGTGTGGAATATGTATATTTTTTCTGTGTTTCCTTTCTAATCTAAAGGCAGGTAATTCGGCTTCTTTTAAAAATCAGTTACCCAAATGTAGGACAGACTATCCAAGAAATTACCCTGCTGTTACCTGGTTGTAGTGGGAATTGGCTGCACGGTAAAGACGACACTGGTGTAACATCCCACTGGAATACTCTCCAGCCCCATGACCATAAACTAGACTAAAGAAGAATTCTAATGATACTGACAGTAATGAAGCTTTAGTAACATACATGATATTTTCAGAAAAGTGATATTTTACTATTATCAGAATGAAGAATGTCTTATGTATGATGTCTGAATTAAAAGGCATGAGTGTAATAACATGCCTTGTGTATCTCCTAATTTGAACAGATGGACTTTTTGTCAGTGCACATTGAATATAATTGTGCCTCTGCATCAAGCTTTGCAAAGGAGCTGAGCAGCTTACAGGTACAGTAAACATTATTATTATTCAATATTTTTGTTGATTTTCATAGTGGCACTGAATACCTTTTTAAGGAAGGGCAGTGTATTTAAGCTGTTCAACTTTAAGATGAGACATCACCTCCTCCACCCAAGGAAGAGGTGTAACCTTCTTCCAACTAAGGAGTATCAGACGTCAGAGAATGCTATACCCCCAGCCTGGTGCTTTGTTATTGATGTCTCCTGAGGGACTACCCCAAATAATGCAGTCAATGGGGTGGGACCGATAACCTTATTACACATATATGAAAATGTATTAAATATACCTGTCCAAAATAGAGTCAGTTTAGGGCACAACCAAAACATGTGACTGAGGCTAGCTGGGTCCTGCCTGCATCTGATGCAAGTCGGGTCTAAACCAGGGTAGAGTTTGGCCAGCTTACTTGCAGATAAATGTAACCTGTGCAGAACCTTAAACTGCAGCAACCCATGCCTAATACATATTGATGAGGAGTGTACCAATGTAATTGCTGCCTGCCAGTTTATATCTGATATGGTAGTTCTTAGTTCTTCCTCCCCCTGCCTCGCTAAATGGTTAAGTGATATGGATGCAACCCTCTGGATATTATCATATAATACAGACACCAGACCTCTGTCAACTGGATCCATACTCAAACATTCATCTATCCATGTACTCTGAGGGGTTGTTAGAGAGATGTGTGTTTTAACATAACTCCGTACCTGTAGATATCTAAAGAAATCTGACTGGGGGATGTTAAAATCCTTCTTTAGCTGTACAAAAGAAATGAAATGCAGTCCCTTAAAAAGGTCCTTCATACACTCAATCCCTCTCCTATGCCACAACTGAAAAGATGGGTCTGTGAGAGATGGAGCAAAATTGATGTTTGCTAGAATAGGGGAAGCAATTAGAGCTTGTTTATGTTTAAAATGGATCCTAAATTGAGACCATATCTTCAGACAGCCAGAAATGATTGGGTTGTTTGTCCAGTAGAGTTACTTAGGGGTAGTGGGGAACAAATTAAAGAGCGAAGTGAAACAGGATTACTTGAATACTGCTCCATTCGACACCAAACCGGAGTCATCTTTTGATACATCAGAGACCCAGAACATCAGCTTGTGAATGTTGGCTGCCCAGTAATAATACAAAAATTGGGAAGAGACAGATCGCCATCTCCCCTTTGCCTTTCCAAATATTCCTTCCGTATTCAGGGTACTTTTTTATTCCAAATAAAAGTAGAAATGTGTTTATTTAAGTCCTTAAAAAAAGATTTAGGAATAAAGACTGGTATTGCTTGAAGCAGAAATAAAAATCTGGGCATGATAGTCATTTTACTGAGTTGACAGGTACAGTAAACATTAAAAGGTTTTTCTTCTCCAGTTGCATTTCATATTTTGTGTCTGCAGCCATATGCATGTTCTGTTATGTTGCAGATGTCCAGTGGGGACTTGCCTATCCTGATATACAAGGTAACTGTCAAAGGTTGTCCCCTCAGTCAGTACCAGCTTCTTGGCAACTTCTTAAAAGGTAAATGTCATTGTTATTAATTTAAAAATATTATCAAATTTAATAATAGTCTGCAATAAACACATCTACTTACAGAGTGTGATAACTAACATCAAAACAATGACCAACATGATCTGAACCAATCCTCTGTGTTTTTACTCAACAAACAGATTAAGAGGAGGCATCAAGGCTTACCTGTTGTAAACGGCAATATCATAAATTTTTACTGTACAATAATCATTGGAGTTTTATTGGTAGCTTTATCATATGGCAGTGATCAGTGTAAATTGTTCTTGTTAAGGTCCAGTAAGGTTTTACAAGGAAAATCATATGCATGTGCACAGCTGTTAGACTTGCTTTTCTGTTTATAAGTGAATTCATGAATCATGTTTTTTATCAGGTAATATATAGTGTCTAATTAGTTATTTTCACTGGACTGTGACAAGAGAATTTGGTGAGAAGAAGAATGTTGGGTTTAAAATGGATGCCTGAATTACTATATGCTGAAAGAAATACTGAATATGTTGTACTTTAAGCAGATATATCAACTAAATGAATGAGCGATGTCAAAATCTTTAAGCCATGCTAGTGGTATGGCTCAAAGAACCACAATGTGACTCAGTTTACCACTTTGGTTCAGACTAGAACCACCATGAGGTTCACATTTGCAGGTTTCGGTAAACTATCTTGGCAACGATTGGATTGATAGGCATGACATTTGGTAAGGACATTCATGTCTCTCTCAGGATAAATCATAATAACTTTGGTGCTTCTTAAACTTTTCAGTTAGCACCATATTCAGGTCAAATTTTCATTTTGTCCAGTACTTTGGTTTATGAACAAACGCCTGCCAAACTAATGGCATTACATTAGCATTGTTATTATCCCCATGTTAGCATGTTGACTCTTAAGGGCCGTCCACACCAAGAATGATGATGATAACAATAACTACAAATTGCCGTTTTAAAAATCATCCATCCACTCAAGTTGATGACGAAGTCCAGACCACTACTACAACTATGACAATATTGTTGGGATCACTTTCAGAGCAATTTGACAAGCAATAAAAATACTGACAGTCAATCAATATCCATTTTCTAGAGCTGCCGACACAGCTGGAGTGGGCAGCATGTTTACAGAACATTATGGTTCATCAGTGTGGATGCTCACATCATTATCTTGAAGTTATTGTTCTTGGTGTAAATGGCCCTTTAGTGTCTTCATATAACCAAAAGGTCATATGTTGATCATATAGCTATTAATAACTTTGTCTTGCACTCATCGCAGCCTTAATGAACTACAATGACCTGAATGTTGTGGGATGTGACATGATGGATATGTTGGGTAACCTGGACATGGAGGATGTCCCGACCAGGTAAAACGTTATCTTGACGAAATAAATAGTAATAATAAAATAAATCCACTGACAAAGTTTGCTTCATGTATGTTTATATTGTTTTGTGTCCTCTTTTCTAACAGTCATGGTATTTCAGGTGAAATTGCAACATTTAGAAACAGTTATCAGAATGTGTGGAATGAGTTTGGAGCCCAGACAACAGCAGAACGAGATCTTTTCCTGAATGAATCCTTCCCCTCTGGCTTCCAATGGGCCACCTCCAGTGAATCCTTCAAGGTTGAAGGTGGCTGGGTAGAAGATGGGAAGGGAGAGACCATTTGGGATCGTTTTGGTCATGACGGCCTAGCCTTTGAGAATCAGACAGCTGATCTTGCTTGTGACAGTTACCACAAGGTGGATTACGATGTCTACCTGCTGCGAGGTCTTCATGTCAACACCTACCAGTTTTCCATCTCCTGGGCCCGTATTTTCCCCTCAGGCCACCGGGGCAGCCAGTCACAGAAAGGGGCGCTCTACTATGACAAGCTGATCGATGCTCTCATTGAGTCCGGCATACAACCTGTTGTCACTCTCTACCACTGGGATCTGCCCCAGGCACTCCAGGACTATGGTGGATGGACCAATGCTTCCATTGTCGAAGCCTTCAAGAACTATGCAGACTTCTGCTTCTTCAGGTTTGGAGACAGGGTCAAGACCTGGAATACATTCAGTAGCCCCTGGGTGGTGAGCCATGCTGGATATGGCACTGGTGAGCATCCCCCTGGAGTAAAAGACTATGTGGTTGCCTCCTATCAGGTGAGAGCAATATTATTATTATAATGGTAATACATGCTGACACACAGCCATTCTTATATGTTTACCTCACTATTTCCTTTATGTTTGCAGGCTACTCACAATATGCTCAAGTCCCATGCTGAGGCCTGGCATGTCTACAATGACAAGTTCAGGAAGACACAAGGAGGGAAAGTGGGCATTGCATTGAACTCTGACTGGGCTGAGCCCATGGACCCCTCCAAACCTGAAGACATAGCAGCTGCAGATCGCTACCTGCAGTTCATGCTGGGCTGGTTTGCACATCCCATATTTGTAGATGGAGATTATCCTGCAACACTCAAGACTCAGATAGAACAGAAGAAAAATGAGTGTCCCCTCTCTGTGCCTGCAAGACTTCCAGTTTTCACTCCTGTAGAGAGCAAGAGAATACGTGGAACAGCTGACTTTTTGGGATTAAACCACTATACCTCCCGGCTGGTCAACGAAAGTGCTGGTGGCTGCACCCCTGGTCCTCAGGGGGTGGGTGACTTTGAGGCACATGTGGACCCTTCATGGTCCTCTACAGCTTCTGACTGGATCTATTCTACACCTTGGGGACTTAGAAGGCTTCTCAACTACATTTCCACAGAATACTTAAATGTTACTAAAGTGCCTATCCACATAACTGGGAATGGTATGCCTACTGAGCACAGTGGAGACACCCTAAATGACATCGGTAGAGTAGAGTACATGAAGAGTTACATCAATGAGGCCTTGAAAGGTTAGTGTCTGGAATTTCTCTCATAGAAAACCACCTTTTACACAGTGTTGAAATCATTTAATCACTTAAATGTACTGTTGTCTGTGTCCATTTTGTAGCAATTTTCTTAGATGGAGTGGATGTACAGCGATTCACAGTGCAGTCACTCATGGATGGATTTGAGGGAAAACAAGGCTACAGCCAAAGATTTGGTCTTCACAATGTAAACTTTGAAGATGCAGACAGACCAAGAACCCCAAAGCAATCTGCGTATTTCTACTCTCAAGTTATCAAGCAAAATGGATTTAGTTCACACAAACGGCATGTTTTTAAAGTGGCAGAGATGCAGCTTACCCACCGTCCAACTGCTTTATCATCCTCAGGGGTTCCATCGAAATCAAAGGTTGTCTGGGAGAAATTCTCACACCAGTCCAGATTTCAGAGAAAAATCTACCACTACGGCACTTTCCCACAAGGCTTCAGTTGGGGAGTATCATCTTCAGCTTACCAGATTGAAGGTGGCTGGAATGCTGATGGGAAGGGCCCCAGCGTCTGGGATACATTCACTCATAAACCTGGCACTATTCCCGCTAATGCTAATGGAGATGTGGCCTGCGACAGCTACCACAGACTTGAAGAAGACCTCTACATGCTGCGAGCTCTCAGGGTGAAATCATACAGATTTTCATTGTCCTGGTCCAGGATCTTTCCTGATGGTCAGCGTACCTCTCTGAACCAGAAAGGTGTTGACTACTACATCAGACTCATTGATGGCCTCTTAGCATATAACATCACTCCCATGGTTACACTGTACCACTGGGACCTTCCTCAAGCTTTGCAGAACCTCGGTGGCTGGGACAATGTAGACATGATTAACATTTTTAACGACTTTTGTGACTACTGCTTTGCCACCTTTGGAGACAGAGTGAAATTTTGGATGACCTTCAACCAGCCTCACACAATTGCATGGTCAGGTTATGGACTTGGACAGATCCCCCCAAATGTCAAGAATCCAGGAATTGCACCATACAGAATAGCCCACAACCTTATCAAAGCCCACGCCAAGGCTTACCACACATATGATGATAAGTATCGCAAATCCCAAGGTGGTCTAGTCTCCATTGCCCTCAATGCTGATTGGATTGAACCTAAAGATGTTAACGTTCCCCGTGAAGTGGTGGCTGCTGACCGCGCACTGCAGTTCCAGTTGGGTTGGTTTGCACACCCCATTTTCAAGACTGGTGACTATCCTGATGCAATGAAGTGGCAAGTTGGAAACAAAAGTGAACTCCAAGGTCTCTCCGAGTCAAGACTACCTTCCTTCACTGAAGAAGAAAAGAGCTTCATCAAGGGAACTGCTGACATGTTCTGTGTAAATCATTACACTACAAAGATTGCACGCCATGCTACATTGAGGCTTTCCCCTCAGTCCTATGAATATGACAGAGATGTGTCAGAAGCAGAGGAAGAAGATTCACCAACTACTGCCATCAGTAACCAGAGAGCTGTACCGTGGGGCTTGAGAAGACTCCTTAACTGGATCAAAGAGGAGTACGGAGATCCAGAGATTTACATCACTGAGAATGGAGTAGCTACAGATTCAAAGACAACTTGGGATGACATTGCCAGAGTATTTTATTACAAAACCTATGTTGATGAGGCTCTGAAAGGTGCACTGACATAAATATATTTCTTAAGAAAACAATATTAATGATTGTCATTACTGTTTAGATTTTTGTTTGTCTTGATCATTTTTCTGGTGTGTATGTCTTAACAGCCTATGACCTTGATGGTGTGAAGGTGAAAGGATACATAGCAACATCTCTCATGGATTCCTTTGAGTGGCTCAACGGCTACAAAGTTGGATTTGGGCTGCACCATGTGGACTTCACTAACCCGAACAGGCCAAGGACACCCAAGTACTCGGCTCATCTCTACTACCAAGTCATGAAAGACAATGGTTTCCCTATAACAGATGATGAAAAGCAACTTTATGGACATTTCCGCAAAGATTTTATTTGGAGTACTGCGACGGCATCATACCAGGTAACAGTTAAGAAGAAACCCCTTCATTAATGCTGGATCAAGGAATTATCCATATATTTATTATTCTCTGCTTTATGTTTATTCTCTCCAGATTGAAGGGGGGTGGAGAGCAGATGGTAAAGGTCTCAGCATCTGGGACAAGTTTGCTCACACTCCCCTCCGAGTGTTCAATGATGACAATGGTGACATAGCCTGCGACAGTTACAATAAAGTAGAAGAGGATGTTGCCATGTTGAAGGAACTTAAGGTGACCCATTATCGTTTCTCCGTATCCTGGCCGAGGGTGCTACCCGATGGCACTACCAAGCACATCAATGAGGCCGGACTCAACTACTACCACAGACTGGTGGATACATTGCTTGCAGCAAACATTCAACCTCATGTATGTATAATTTTTGCTAGTATCTCAAGAAATTATTCACAATGGAAAGTTGGTTAATGTGGTATACCTCATCTGCTTTTCCTTTGTTGTCAGATCACTCTCTATCACTGGGATCTTCCACAAGCTCTGCAGGATGACGGGGGCTGGGAGAATGAGACTATAGTTGTTAAATTCAGAGATTATGCTGACCTTATCTTTAGCCGTCTTGGCCACAAAGTTAAATTTTGGATCACCATCAATGAGCCATACAATATAGCCAATGTAGGCCATGGCTATGGAGCAGCTGCCCCAGGTATACTTTTCTGTACTGCTTCTCATCTTACACTCACTTGTTTGGTGCAAAAAACAGGTTAAAATGAAATTTATCAAAACAGTACTGCATGGTCACGGAGTGTTTTGAAACAGTGTGCTTTCTGTAAATCAATCTCAAAACTTGACCATTCTAAACCACCATGACAAAAAACATATAGCTAAACAAACTCGCAAATGTGCCTGTTATTCCATGTTTGTGTCCAGGGATTAGTTTCCGACCAGGTACTCTGCCCTACATTGTGGGTCACAACCTGCTTAAATCTCATGCTGAGGCCTGGCACCTCTACAATGACAAGTACCGACCCACACAGAAAGGAATTATCTCCATCACCATCAACTCTGACTGGTCAGAACCCAGAAATCCTTATAAGCAGGAGGACATTGATGCTGCCAGACGTGTGGTGCAGGTATTTTAATAAACAAAAAAGTACTTATTAATGTTTGCAGATTCTCCTTTTGTATGGCCATTCCTTTCACATTTTACAATACACATGTAAGGCAACAGTTGGAGTTATGATCTCTAAAGGCTGTTGTGTGTCTGTTTATGCAGTTCTACATTGGCTGGTTTGCCCATCCTGTATTTAATGGAGACTACAGCAACCTGATGAAGACAATCATTCGAGAGCGAAGCTTAGCTTATGGCCTGCCAAAATCTCGGTATCATATAAACCAACATTAATTTCTGAAATTGAAATAATAAAAAATTGTTTCACATTTATCTGGTAAATTTAATTAGTTCAATGCAATCTCTCCAGACTGCCTGAGTTCACTCCTGAAGAGATTAAGAAGATTAAAGGTACCTATGATTACTTTGGGTTCAACCATTACACTACTGTCCTGGCATTCCCTGTGGACTATGGAAACCTTCAGCACTATGATGCTGATAGGTAAGCAAGTACTAACATATTTGCACAAAACATTACATTTTTGGGGTTTTGGTTTTTACTTTTTTAGTAGGCTGGAAAAAATATATTTTAAAAGATTAAAGTCTTGACTATTAAACCTTGTAATGGGCCAACCTCCCAGCCATTACATTTTTGTTAATAGCATACATAATCAATGTTAGAGACCTGAAGAAGCTGACCTCTTACAGAGTTGACAAAAAGTTATATATTTATTCATTTCACAGCAGTCATAGTGAGGAGCCATCTGATTTTTCATAACTGCCAAGAGTTCTCTTAATTCAGAACAAAATACAATTTTTTAAAACCATAATTCTTATTTAGTTTTGATTTCAAAGGGATACGGATTTGACCTGTTATGGTTGAGAAACACCCGATAGCAATATTATATTGCTATATATATACTTGAGAAGTATTCCCACCATTTTGGAAACCAGGAACTGAGACAGGAGTCCTTGGGACACAGCTAAAGCCCCTTAATGCCTGATTAAATTACATTTTTCTAGAAATCTGACAGAGTTGACAAAATAACTGGGACACATCTTTAAAGGGCAAATATTTTCACACAAAAAATTTTTTTTAAACAAAGATGATTATAGCAGTACAATTTTTTAACCAATGTTATCAGTAGGTACTGCTAGTTTTAGATTTTGAACGCTTTTGACACTTTTTTTTTTATGTTTGCAGTTTTGAAAGCAGATCAAAATATTGTATTAATCCTATTTATTTAATATAAATAAATCCTTTAAAAATAATATTTCACCCCAAAAATATTTTTTTAGTAGGACATGATTTGTCACAATTCTCAAGAATGGGTGACCTACAGAAATCAGGTGGAAGAAGCAAGTTACATGTAATCGGAGGGCGATGAGCTGAAAATGAAGTACCTGAATTTTTGTGATATAAAACCATTAAACTGCTTTGATCTTCTCAGGGGTGCAGGAACAATTGCTGATCGTACCTGGCTGGATTCAGGCTCATCCTGGCTGAAGGTCTCACCATTTGGATTCCGCAGGATATTAAACTTCATTAAGGAGGAGTATGGAGACCCACCCATTATCATCACAGAAAATGGCATGTCAGAGCGGGGACCCATTGACCTTAATGATATTCATAGGAGCTACTACTATGAAAAATACATCAATCAGGTGCTGAAAGGTATTAAACCACCAAGCCCATCGTATATTTTTTGTTATATTTCAGTATATTTCTGGTACATAAAACAAAGGTGTAGTGTGTATAAGCATTCTTAATGGTGTTCATTTCCTCCTCCCAGCTTACCTGCTAGATAATGTGGATATCCGTGGATACACAGCTTGGTCCCTGATGGACAACCTGGAGTGGGCCACTGGCTTTTCAGAGAGATTTGGCCTTTTCTATGTCAATCACTCAGACCCTAATCTGCCTCGAGTGGCCAAGGCTTCTGTTGCCGACTACTCCTCCATCATCAAATGCAACGGATTCCCCAACCCTGCCTTGGGACCACATGAGTGCTTGAGCACCGGGCCTGAACGTAAACTGATGCATCCGCTACCTGCACATTTAAATTTAAAAACTGTGTCTTTGTCAGCATAATAAACAAGTGCATTAATTAGTGAGCTTGAGAGGTGTTTATTAAGTGGATTCTGTCACCTTTGGACAAAGCCAAGCTAACTGTTTCCTCGTACTCTCAGTCTCTATGGTGAGCTAAAGCTAAGAGTCTGCTAGCTGTAACTTCATAATTAAAGGACAGATACGAGAGTGGTATTGATCTCTTCATCTAACAGAGCACAACATTCAGTGATAGCAAGATTTTGGGCTTCTGGGATTTTATGAACTAGTAGATTTTTTCTTCTGCTCCTCAAATAAGATGTAAATCTCAAATACAGTTAAGATTTAGTGCCATTTTCTGTAAGCAATCTGTTCACAATTAACAAAAAATGTCTTTGTCTTCTCTGCAGCAACGAGTGCGCCGATCAAACCTGTTCCCACTGACGACACTGTGAACTTCCTGGGGATGAAGCTGTCAACCGGTGATGCTGAGACCGGACTTACCACCACATTTGCTCTGCTGATTGTTGCAGTGTTTGGAGTTATTTGTTCATCTTTTTGCTTCTTTAAGGCAAAGAAACGTTCTAAGGAAAAACAGCATGTTGAATCTATTACAATGGAGCAGACATTCTAATATTCTAATGGTTGTAATAGAAGTCCAACATGCGCTGCTTATCCATATAAACACCATTCTATAAATCGTCCTGCTCTTTTTGTTAATAAAGTTGTTCATAAGTTGTCTGCAAAGATTTTAATGATTTCCTCAAGAACATTATTCTATAACTGTCTTTTATTTTCCATTTATGCAATCTCAAATATGTTACTGCTGTTTTCAAGTCTCAGTTTTTGATTAAAAAATGTATACAGTTTGCTCATGAGCCGCGTTATTTACTGCTTAAACTGATCCCCTGTAACTGTATGTGAAACCACACTGACACCCACAAGGTCTGCCCTTCATTTGTGGTAGCACTACTTCCTGTATGAGAAAGTGAAACACAAAAAAGTCATTTATGAGGGAAAAATACCAGACATTTTCTGGTTACAGCAGCAGGCCAACACTCAAACCAGTGAGCTAGCCCTCCACTTTGATCAAGCTAAATATTAAACTTCATCCAACCACTATTGCATGACACTCTGGGCCTAATAGTTTCAACTGAAATATTTCATGATTTGTCCTCAAATCCAACAGTATTAAATATAATAGTCCCTTCTCATCATCCATGTATTCTACAGAGTGCAGCTCAAGTGTTCAGAGTTTAGGACAGACATTGACAAATTGTCTTGAGACACTCTTTAATGACAAGTACTGTTAGCCACTGTGTCCTTAAGTATATGGCATACATTATCTGTACTTGCATTGTGAAACAAAAGATATTGCACCATGCATGAAACACTGGATTGCAGAAGCCTGGCATCTGCTCTGTTACTCAATAATGCCATGTATTTCCTATTGTCATAAGTCTGGAAAAAAGCAACCTTTAGTTAAACATTTGGGGGATGCAGCTCTGTGTTTAGCTTAGCTGGGGTTTAAGAAGTTTGACCTGGAGCAAAATCACATGGCCTCCTAATCCTCATTTCTGTGTCCTGAGAAGATGCTGTCTTAACTGCATCTGTGGTTTCAGCATCAGCATTGTAGGGATCAGCCAATGCCACTAGAGGTCACTGTAGGTTTGAAATTCATCGTGCTGCACACTACAGATTCTGACCTGTCATTCCCTGATCTGTACCAGAGACCTCTGTGCACCAGTCAAGTTGCACTTAAGGGTTTACATCCATGTCTATGGATGCTTCACACACATCTTCTCCCCAGCAGCACAGAGGATTTATACAAAGTTTCAAGGTGGGCACCCAAGATTAGTGTCACCAATTCAGTATCAAATGTCTCCCCTTCTGTTCCAGATATGTTGTCAAGTAATGGCCATTAAAGTGTTTTTGCAGAACATTATGATGTCACAGTGAAACTGACCTTTGACCTTTTGCATATATCATCACTTCATCATTATACCCTATTAGACAGTGGTGTCACATTTTGTCTGAATTAGCATATCAGTTCTTGAGATACAGCCATAAACCTGTTTTGTAAGGTCACAGTGACCTTGACCTTTGACCGCCAAAATCGAATCAGTTCATTGTTGAGTACAAGTGGCGTTTGTGTCATTAAAATAACAATGTGTTGTATGAGCGATCCCTACTATAATTTTGGTGTAAACTACTATATTTTATATATTGATAATGCAGTACTGCAATATTATATTAATTTATATAAAAGTGTCATCTGATTAAAACTACAGTCAAAAGTGCAGCTAACCTGATACATTGTTTTAGTGGCATTTTTGAACATTTCCCTCAGCACTTAATCTTAATGGTCACTGTTTATTCAGGGTTCCCACACATTTTTACCAACAATCTTCATAACTTTTTGATTATTTTCCATAATATTTCACCCCATTTCCATGACCTTATATAAGTAGTTTAAAATGGATAGGCCTACACAGAGATACAGCCATACATTATCAAACATGCATTTCCCAGGCATTTGCAGATGAGATGAGAAAACTGCTAGGGCATAACTTTACTTACTAGCTGCGTAACAGACCAGCACATACAGCAAAACATCAAGGGAGAGCCCCTTTTTGGAGGATAGAAAACTAAAGGTCCTAAAGATGTCTATGCAATTTGACATGTTCAGTTGATATTTTTTTACATTTGTATGCTTTTATTTCTTCTTTATCAATTGTTTCCCACTCAAACTAATGTTAGCCATCCATCATTACTGTCACCAGCATCACTTGGCCATTTACCACACTAACAGTACCTATTCCCGAATTTTATGTGCTTCAGATCTCAGTGAGAAAGCCTTGGTGTACCCGAAACACAACAGGATTTCAGCATTCTCCTGTTTCTCTTCTGATATTCAGGATCCTTTTCCCCAAAAGGGGGCTTGGCCTTGGTGATAACGCTTTGCCAGCTCTGGTCTGTGTACAAAGTGATTACTAGGGACGTTTCAAATGGCACGCAGCACACTAGACTTTAAATTAATACAAGGAACGTATTTTGTGTAATGTTAGACATGTTTTAGGAGTTTTATGAACATATCTTAAGCGATGTACATTCAAAACTTTAGCTAAATATTATGTAAATTCCAAAGCATTTGCAGCCATGGAGAAAAAAAATCAATTTTTTTAGTTTTTCCAGAAACTTAATTACTGTGGGAACCCTTTTAATTGAAAAATTTCAATGTAGTTGAACTAAATAAACAAAGCACTATGTGACACTCTTTAAATCACTAAACAGATCCTCATTTATCCTCATTAACTTGACACGCAGCTGTTTTAAACCATTTATACTACCAGTTTAACTGAACCAGTTTCAAACTGTAGATGAAATGAAGATGTTCACCCTGGCTTTAAACTTTTATCTCCCCAAATATAACTAATGTTTTCTGTATAATTAGGTATTAGCCATTGGCTTACTTTGCCCACCAGGTCAGGTGATGTCACACTCTTAAACAATCAAACAGAATAACTATTATATATTAATATTTTAAGACAGCAATAAAACCAGACTGAGACACTTGAAAAGCTCGGTTCGACTTTGTTGAAAAATTTATTTTAAAAACTAACCACAAAGTACTATCAATACAAAAAAGTATAAAAGTACAAAAAGCATTGTTCAAAAATAACTTGAGATGACGATATTTGAGTCGGCACTAATGGCACTGTGGGTATGATTCAGAATACAAAAGATGGCATCTTAGAAGAGCACGTTCAAGGCATTGAATTCACATTGAAATGATTACATTGTTTACAACCCTCACTTTGAACAGTGATAACACTTATCCAAAAATCAGCACTTTCAAACATGGAACATGAACATGACAGCATTTTCCCTTCTTTAACTAACTGATTAAATCAAATCCAGGTTTGGAAGTACAAAGGGAATGTTTGCTGGTCAGAGACAATGTGTAAATAATATAGATGTAGGTTATTGAATTTTTTTTTTAAAAATGTAGTTATTAAAGAAAACTGTTGCAGCTGAACACAAATTGTAACCAACTATTTTCAGACTGCACTGGTCCGTGGGCAAGCTTAAGGGAACTAAGACAGCAGTGAATGTCATTCTTTTCAAATAAAATACCTGGCACAGTGACAAGAGCCTCTTTTCAACACCACAATACTCAAAAACTAATACAAAAATAAAGAACAGTATCAAATACACGTTTTAAACAATACAAGACAATATCAAGAGTTAAATGTTTTTCAAGCATTACCCAGGTTCGTTTATTCCTTTGGACAGAGGCACCCCAAGTGTGTTTCAGTTACCATCAAAGCACCAGGCTTGGGAATGTTGACTGGTGCAGCGCCAACATTATCAAAACCATTTTTAAAAGTGTATGTGACACACTTGAGAGAAACCTTTGTATGAAATGAACTCTTCAAAACGTCTTCATCAGCATGACAATAACTCCAGTACCTATCTTTAACGAGTGGTGCCTTGTCCATTGACCTTCCTTTTGCATCTCACTCACTCACTTCCTCACTTACAGTTTCAACATGTTTTTTGCACTACAACTGGCTTGGCCACTGCTTAACAAAATGCCAAAAAACAGAGTTCCAGTTTAGGTCTAAGGCAAATTTGAGATGCATTCACTGTGAACTTCCAACAGAGCACAAACTCTTAAAAACGACTAACAGCTCTAAGTCTCAAAATAAAAATATTAAAAAAAGAATAGCTGCCCTGAGGGAGAAGTACAACCTTAACCGTTCTTGCTGCATGACGGTAGTTTGTAAGCACTTTGGATCTTCAGACAGCCGTCTCAAGTATTGCTGGGTTGAGACGACCGCTCTCCTCCTCATTTGACTCGATGCCCGACCACAGACGGCCGTAACACTGGAAGGCTTGGGCTGACTTCATCCACCTCAAGCAAGTTTTTGTCACACACACACACACACACAAACACACACACACACTCTGATTCCCTTACATCCTCTCACTGATCCTGATGTAAATCTAAGTCTACAGTGTCAGCTGGCCTGATCAGCACCTATGCACGGAGACCTGTGAATAGAGAGAGGGTGTTGGAGTCAGCAGTTTGTATTGATTGCCTTTACAAAATAAAGATAAAAATCACAATACATTGAAGGATGAAAAGATTTGAAGCCTCACCTTTCTCGCATGTACTGCTCTGCTTTTCCTGGGCAAAGTTTAGTCTGTTCTGCTCAGCTGCAGTGCCGTTGGACTCTGGGCTACTGCTGCGTGACGGACTGCTCTCCTCATTTTGGTAAGCCATGTCTAGATGCTGCTGAGCCAGTTTTAGATGTCTCCGCAGCCTCTCCAGCTCCCGTGATGAAGCCTCGTCCCCGAACGACTCGCGACCTGAATCTCCCAGGTTATCCCTGAAGCCCATCTTTCCTGTTGGGTCCTTCTTCAGAGCTGTGTGGTAGCCTGGTGGTGCTGATGGCTGGCGGCAGATGGAGGACCTCTGGCTGGACAGAGCTGGGTGGCGGGGAGTGGGAGGTCGAGGCCGTGGTGCACAAAAGCAGTCCCGAATACCGCTGATGCCGAGGTGAAGGATCTCAAGCACGGTAAAGAGGAGACACAAGGCGCTGACAGCATACATAATGAGCAGGAAGATAGTTTTCTCTGTGGGGCGTGAGACGAAGCAATCCACTGTGTGGGGGCAAGGAGAGCGCGTGCATACATACGACGGTACCACCTCCAGCCCATAAAGGACGTACTGTCCAAACAGGAACGAGGCCTCAAAGATAGCACGTGACAGCAGCTGAAACACATAGACCTTCATCAGGCCATCGCGCTTGATGCGACGGCGCCCATCGTGCTTTTTGCTGGGCTTCTCTGCCACCTCCTTTTCTTTTTCTGGCTCGATCTCCTCCAGGATCATGGGGTCCTCCTCCCCATTATCCTCCGCTTCCTCGTAGTCTCGGTTGGCACCACGGCTCACTATCGGCATCCTCTTTCTGCCCCGGGGCCGGTAGTCATCATCCTCCATGCGGGCAATCTTATGCATGGCAAAGCCAAGGTACATGATGGTGGGCGTGGTGATCATAATCACCTGAAACACCCAGAAGCGAATGTGTGACAGTGGTGCGAACGCGTCGTAGCACACGTTCTCACAACCAGGTTGCTGCGTGTTACACACAAATTTACTCTGTTCATCATAGTAGATTGACTCGCCCCCAACAGCCGTGAGCACAATGCGAAAGACAATAAGTAGGGTGAGCCAGATTTTGCCCACAAAGGTGGAGTGGTTGGAAATCTCGTCCAACAGACGGGTAAGGAAGCTCCAGCTCATTTTGCCTCTGGAACAGGAGGGAACCTCTCAAACCTGTGCAGAAGAGACGAAAACAGTGTATTCAGATGTCATTCTTAAATGAAAATAAAGTGGAAACTGAGTGTGAAAGACAATATGTGAAGGTAATACAATCAACTTAATTATGTTTTATTATTAATGGTAGTATTTAACATTTTCATATAGTTTATACTAACTCCTTATGTTTTTACACCACATAGCCACATGGTGGAGCTATTGTTTCACTAGTAAGACCCTGAGATGTCCCAAACCAGCCATCACTGCTATTAAAAAAAAAAAAAACTAAGGCATGCTCAGGCAGGGATCCCTGGGGACTCTGTAGACGTCATTACCAAATCAAGCAAGCACGACCTAACTGTTATCTAAAGACTAAATGAAATCGTGTGAACAGCTTGAGGCACATCACACTGATGAAATTAAAAGGTTATGAGCTCTGGTGTTCAGTGACGAGGCATTCAAGTTGTGACCAAACGTGTGCGATGTCTAGTCATGGTTTAATAATCTGACTAAGATTGCCAAAACAGTGTCAAGAGCTGTTAATAAAAACACAAAGGAGGCAATGAAGAGCTCCTGTGGTTTCACACCATCTGTGACCAAGCTCATAACAACTTCTGCTGAGTAATTATCCACTACTATAAAACTACCAGGCTTGTATCAGGAAGGTGAGCTACAACAGTGTTTGTGGGTTTCGGACCCCCTTCACCACTTTTACATCTTTAATTGTTGCATGTTGCTATAGACTAGCAAAGTATCTGCTTTCAGGCCTGTTCATGGTGTTTTTTTAACCCTTAACCAGGGTTAGGAGCAATCTAAAGTGTGTCAAATCCCAAATCTTGGAATGTGGATTCTTGTCAAACTCTGTAGTAGCCAAACTCACAGATTATCAAGCTGGTACTAAGTAGCTAATGAGAAATTCATGTATTTTAGGTTCCAAATTTTTTTTTTCTTTCAGCAGTGTGGTAGCATCTTTTAATCTCTTAATATCCCTGTCTGACCAACAGTACCTTAGGGCAGGGATCGAGATCTAAAACCTGAATTAACTTAATCTTTATCTATATACAACATAGACTCTAAGGTCACACAAAGCTTTAAGGGCAATGGATAAAATCTGCAAAGGCAGACTATTGTTCTAAATCTAAATTTAAAAAGTTTAATTCTTTAAATTCTCAATTGTGTCGTAAGCCAAATTATTATTAGTTATAATCAGAATAAAGAAACAAAACTAGCTGGATCTTCATAAGAGATGCAAATGGGATAACTGATTTGATCATAAACTGTCAATGACAGAGAACCAAACATGAAAATAAATTCCAATACACATTCGGCAGGGTTACGAGTATGTTTTAAACTGTTAACCACATCGTGAAAATAAAGACCTGTACTGGTTTAGATGGCCATTCAAGTGGAGTGGCTGTTTTTGTGATTTAAATACAATCAACAGGACCAGCAATCTTGATACACAAGGCACAGAGTTGGGCTCCATAATACCTGTGGAAGCAGAGCTGTATAGTTGTTTTTCAGTTTAGTAAAATAAGAAAAAAGATTCCGAAGACTAATGATTTCTTTTAGATCTGCGCTTCCACTTCTTCAAAATATGATAAATAACCCTATGACAGTATATGTAGGACTGTATAAATGTGTCTACAGGTGGAGATTTCTACGTGTGAGCTATTCTGGGCAGGCTTAAACTGGATTTTTAAATGCATGATCTCGCAAATCCAACTGCCTTGAAAGGTAACATGTTTTGGGCAGACATAGAGGAGTAAAGTGAAGTTATAATACAGAGACCTGTAACACTTTACATTATTGTTCACAGGAAGCCTAAAGGTCTGGTCTGTAGGATTTAGTGGCATCTAGCAGCTGCAGATTACAATCCACTGAAACGTCTCCATGTGCCAAACATGTAGGAGAACTACGATGGCTGACATTAATGACCCCATCTAGAGCCATTGTTTGATTTGTCTGTACTGGGCTACTGCAGAAAAAACATGGCCAACTCTGTAGACAAGGACCTGCTCCGTATGTACATATAAACAGCTCATTTTTTAAAAAGGTAATAAAATTACATATACCATGACTGAATATTTTGGCCCCATCACCCACCTCTATGTACTTTCCCTTACTAAGAACAGTTTATATTGGGCGAGTCCCACATGTGAAAGGGAGTATTGTCTGTATGAATGTGACATTTGATGTTAAGTTCAGAGGAAACTATCCTTAGATAAATAAAGAGTTGGAATAAAGCATAACAAGCTTCCATTGTGCAGCAGCAACTCAGGCACTAAGCACAATCTGATGAATGGCCAGCTAGAGAGACTTGAATGAGAACTCACTTTCATGAATGACCCTGTGGCTTCTCCATCAGATTCTCTGAAGTGATCATTGATTTTTTAGTCTGCGGCGATTAAGAGTTTACATTCAGATTGTAATCTGTGTTTACATGTGAAAGACACACACAGATGGAAGGCAAGAAGGCATCCACAGACTGCACGTGAGGTCCTGCTGTCTTCTAATCCTCTACAAATGCCCCATGCAGTTTGTTTATTCACTGCTTTTATGATGTTTGCCTATTTACTGTTCAAAGACTACCTTTGTCATTATCCTTCATCTGCGGCGTTCTGCAGTGTCGCCTGCATGCTACTGCATCCTGCAGTTACACCTGAAGTATGACAACTTTAGGGCCAGGTTTCAACACCAAGACAACAGACAAAACCCTCTATTCAGTAGAGGTGTGTGTTTTCAACCTGAAAATGCATACAGTGGAATATCTGGCACCAACTCAACTCAATTATAAAGGGAAATTAAAGTTCATGGGTGCCCACAAAGCTTTGTTTTATCAGCTATATTCTACCAACTCAGTGGCCCTCAAATGACCTAGAATGTTAACTACATTGCTCTTCTGTCAGGCTCCAAGAGACGTGCAAGGAATAAAAATCAACAACACACTTCGCTGCTTGTAATGTAGGTTAACGGTTATGAGTTGCCTCGAGCTACTGTCAGAGCTGACATCCTAGGAAAACCACTGCCTCACGTGCAAGCATGTGTGGGAGAGTGTGTGTCAAATTTGTTATAAAAAAACCTGTACAGAGGAAGCTAATCTTAAACTTTCACTCTTAACTAAGTCTGTCACTCTTTAAATGAAAACATTGCATTTTTTGTAATTTTAAGATGAATTGGAATTTTTGTTTATGTGCTATTATTCTGTCTCACTGATCCTGGTAGAAAACTGTTACCTTTCTTACTGAAAATGCAAACAAAGTCTGTTCACACCTGACCATAACAACATTTGTGTAGTGTCACGTAACAGCACAGCGGTGGATAAGAAGCTAATCTGTCTCATGTTTCATAAATGGCTAACCTAAATAAACAGCATAGTTTGTCTGCACTGTGTTGATCTCAAAAGTATCCACTTAACCAAACCGGACAATAAATTACTTTTAAGTGGCTACAGATGCATCTCATCCAAGCAATTTCAATTTGGCCACTTGCCCACAACCCAACCAACACTGGATTTGGGAGACTGATCCCAATATTGATACTTGTCCGTTGAAGAGTGCTTTAGAAAATGCATTAGCTGATCATTATTTTGACATGCAAAATAGCGTTGTTGATATGTTTTGATGAGGATCGACTTATGTATTACCTAAAACATACTGAATTTCTTTACATACCAATGTGTTTGTCTAGTGGGTGTATTGATATGACTATCACATATTAAACAATTTAAACCTAGAGGGAACAGCACTTTTATTAAGGATCTCTATATGTTATTGCCATGCCTCAGGTGGCTTGTCGCCTGATCAACTGTAAACAGTATAGTTACAAGGATTAACTTCCCCAGATGAGGTGCCTGGTGATGACATGAGGCTTAAAGCTGTCAGTTCAGTCAGTGTTTGTAAACATGAGCTTCTCTCTTTCACAGCCAGAAACCAGGGAAGTAAGTCTCAAATTTGTGATGTCATCAAGTATAGTCTAGAGCTGCCCTGTAGAGCTTGATTTTACGAACCCAGTCTGTTTTCTTTTTATACCCAAATGAGCTTTATTCTACTGTAGTGTTCTCAGTTCTGAAAAAGAAAATGTACTCACATACTCGGAAACTTCCCCTGGGTGCTTTCAGTGTGACCAAGAACATCTTTCCCAATTCCTTGTCTATGGAGGAGCTACTGACTTTACACCCTATGACATCACAAATTTGAGTTTTATCCTATTGGTTTTTGGATTTGGGAGATAATTTTTCATATTTGCAAAACTGTCTTAGACCCTGTGAATGACATTTGAAAGTGGGCGTTGATCCCCTTTAATTTTGAAGAGCTTCTTCAATGTTAATATTTCCAAAAAAGATGCTAGTCAGCTTCAATCGGATACACAAGAATTCAGAAAAAAATGTCAATCAACTCACATCACTACATTTCCATGTCCTATCTGCAGCCTGTCTGTGGCACTTGACAGAAAACAGTCTGTTTCTGAGGAGCAAAGTAAAGCAGCAGAGTTTGAGCACTGGCCGAGCCCTACAGAACAGAGGGGCTTTTGTGGCTCTCACATCTGGGAGGCTAGTCATGGTTATCCCTCCCTTATCCCAAAGCTAGAAGGCCCTTAGCCTCGGGGGGAATAAGCCTGAAGAAATTACCAAAATATGAGTCAAACTGGGGAGTGACTTCCATTGGATTGTGATGGTGAAACTGGTGGAAAAACAAGATAATCCGCCCGTGGGCCATAATACCATAAAAATGATTTCATAAATTGAGTCTGCGTTTGGAGTAAACAAAATGTGTGTAAATAAAGACAGTAAAATAGGATGTGGGCTAAGCTCTGATAAAAGCAGCCTAATTATTTAAAGATTTTAATGTCAAACGGAGAGCTAAATTAATTCAGTGTGCACGGAGCATAAAAAAAAAAATCCTCCGCGTGGCTAACGGGACGTCACCACGGTGCTCCACATGCTCACACAGCCACACATCAATGATAATTAGCCTAAGCTAATGGTGTACACGACTGCGCCACACTTTGGATAAAGTCGTTAAGTAGTAGTGTAAGTAGTGCTTTAAACTCTATGATTACTCTCCAGGATATGATATATTGAAGACGGGTGGGAGCAACAAGAGAGAGGGGGGAAAAACAGGACACGATCCCTGCGCGTTCCTCCATCACCAAATCCAGTCGACATAAGTCAAGACGCCTGATAAAACTGCCCAAATGTTCCGCATAGTTGTGCAATTACGTTGGCGTTTGCCGCTAATGACAACGTATGTTGCGCCAAGGTGTCGCCAATTACCAGCAATCCCACACAATGCCACCAATTTGTGCTTTAAAGCTAATTAACGCTGTGTCCTGCCTGCCAGCCTGTGCGTGTGAACTTAAATTAGTGTTAAAACAACACATTTACCGACCCTGGCTTTGTAAAAACTGGTTATTAAACCTCTAAAATTACACGATAAGCGTTAGAAACTACTCGGTGTTCCTCCGGAGCTGAAGTTTTAAAGCAATAACTTGAGCTAAAACACTATTGTTAGCAAAAGCTAAAAAGCTACGTGGTGATGTTGCCGCGTCCGCGCGACCACGGTTTGTTTGTGTGTTATCTTACCTTCAGTTGTGATTTTTGGGTCTTTTGGTTTTCGTCCGACTGCTCCTTGAAGTTGTCGCTTATTTCGAGAGCTTTTCCTTGGTTTTCTGTGTTAAAAGAAAGCTCTCCCGCTCTCACATCAAGCCATCCAGTTTTTCCTTTTCCGCGAGGAGCCTGTGTCCTTCTCCAGTTGTGTGTTGTACTGCGGGGTGAGGACAAAGACTGTTTCCCTAATCCCCCCCTCTTTTCTCCTCCCAGTTTCTGCCGGGCACCCCACCCCCTGTCTGCGCACAGTGGAGGAAAGCGATCAACTGCCAGCATTCCTGATGCAATCCTGCTCTTAGGCTAGAACTTTACCCTGGACTCAGAGACTGGGAATAACTCGGAGTCACTGCAATCTGTGGCACCAGAGAGGCGCAGAAAGCAAAGAATAAATGCCATATATTTAGTGGGAAAAAATAAAGTTGCATAAAAAAAGACTGTTTAGTACTCCCAAACAATGGAAAGTATTTTAATTGTTACCAACAGAACAGAGTCATTTGATGGTACTTCATGTTAGAACCTGCAGATGTGTTATCTACATCAGCCCATATAGCTGAGAGCAGCAGGTGAAGATAGCAGCACTCACACAAGACTCTGTGTGGTCTGTCAGGCAGGAGCTCTATCATCCTCTAACCTTTGTTTCTGTTGGGGATGTGGAACAACATACAGCCCGCTCATACTGAGCACCCCTCTTCCTGCTGATGCAGATGTTCGGAAGTTGTTGCCATCATGAGGCCCCTTCCTCCATGTCACACTTTCTTTGGTGAGGGCAGCACATGCGCTTCCTCAGCCCCCCTTAGCATCGCTTTGAAGCTGCATCCTACACTTAATAATGTTCATTAATATTAGACACAGGAGGGCAAAGGAGTGCTATTTTAAGACAGGATGCATGTTCCATATTAGGAGATGAGAGGCATTCCAGTTGCTGGGAGAAAATGTTGGCATTATGTGTTTTTGCAATATGTTACATTTGCACGTTTCACATGTAACATATCAGCATTTTTAAAGTAATAGTATATGAGCCAAATTTGTCATCAGGAGGTGGAGGGGATGGTGGATTGCATGTCACCTAGACAGGACAGCTGACAAGCTGTAGAACACAGCAGACTGTACAAACAACCAAAATGGCTGTGTTTTAGCAAGTCATTGTTGTGTTTCCATCAGCTTTCAGGCTCCAAATGTAGGGATTTTGTATTGACCTGTCCTTGTGTTTTCGTCGGCTTTTTAGGCTTCAAACATGGGTCTTTGCAGCGGGCCGTCTGTATCTTTGTGTCAGCTTTTAAGGCTGTACACATGGGTGTTTTGTAGCAACCTGTCAGTGTGTTTCCATCAGCTTTTTAGGCTTCAAACGTGAGTGTTTGTAGCGGCCTGTCTGTATCTTTGCATCAGCTTTTAAAGCTCTAAACATGGGTTTTTGTAGCAACCTGTCAGTGTTTCCTTCCGCTTTTTCGGCACCAATTGTGGGTGTTCTGTAGCAAACTTTAGGTGTGTTTCCATCAGCTTTTTAGATTCCAGTAGGCCTTTTTCTCACCAGACATCTTGACTTGTCATAGTACGAAAAGCACAGATGTTACTAACAACACTAACAATGGTTCTGGTAGCAATAGCCATTAATGTATATCACACCTACAGGTCCATATACATCCAAACAATAGCCAGAGGTGTTTGTTCCATGCATGCCAAATAAAGTCAGTGTAATTACTGTGGCCATCAATAGTTTCATCATTTACTGCTGTGTTGCTCCTGCTGTGACAAATCGAAATGTCTTTCATGAAAAAGACTTGTTGTGGGTGTTTTGTAGCGACCTCTCAGTGCGTTCCATTACCTTTTAGGCTCCAAGTGTGGGTATTTTGTGGCGGCCTGTCGGTGCAAAGAATGCCACCACAAGCAGTTTTTTTGTTTGTTTGTTTTGTTTTTTTGTACTGCTGGTATAGTGGCATGAAAACCAGATATTGCAAGACAAAACATTATCTTTTCCTAACCACAACCAAGTGGTTTTTGAGCCTATAATCACATGATAACCACAGCATATTTTAAATGTAAAGTTTCAAAATATCTGTTACATAATAACGTGCAAATATAATGTATGTGTGGTTTCCAAAAATGTACAATGTCAACATTTTTTTTCTGGCAATTGGGTTGCAAGGGGGTCTGGACCAGCAGGGTCATGAATCACAAAGAGAGTAGTCAGTTGTCTTAACTCAGCACTATGTGGACCTGCTATTCTGAAAAAAAAAACCGAAGGAGCATCTACCATCTGCAGTATGGTATTAGCCTTATGCTCAATCAAAGGTGAGATTTCCTTTAAGCATTGAATTTCCAGTAGGCTTACGCTGCACTTTCCCCAGAGAAGTGACTTAAATGAGATATGCGCGGTTACTCAGATTAAATATTGCAGGCATCCAGTCAGCATCAGTCTCCTGAGGTAGTCACTCAAATTGAATGATCACATTGTTTGCCCGGATTTCTTGAAATGCCAGTGTTCATTGCTTACCCACCTCCGAGCAAAAACGCAGACAAAGCAGATCTACTCTGCTTTCACATATTGCTTGTTGCGAATGGGCTGCAACGACCGGGGACTGGTGTTACTTTGTCTCATCTTTTTAAAAATAACTGGCAGTGGCTGGTGAAAGCGCATTACAAGCAGTAGATATTGTTTAATATCTGCTGCAAACATGAGGTCAGTACAGGAATGCAATGCCCTTCCCCCTTCGCAGGGAGCAGCGGAGCTCTATTGTGAACCACAAGCATGCTTTTATTCATAGGGTGTAATGTGGGGTGCCCTGGTAAACCACAGTCCAAATGACAGAGGGAGATAATCTTGAGACTGAGCAGCCCGGCCTTGTGGTCCCTTCAGACCATGAGCGTAAGCTAGCTTTCTTGTTGCTGGTTGGGATTCTTACGTCCTAGAATTAATATATAAAGATGAACATCAACACTCGCTTATGAACACGTAGGGGTAAAATACCAAAGTCTGCATTTAGATAGGATATTTTTCTCATCATCATCTCCAACAGACATAAGCCTGGAGATCATGTGTCTGCTAGTGTATGTGCGTGCTTGTATGCATGTGCGTGGGACTGTGTGTGTCCACAGCTAATCTTGGACCAACCACCTATCGGACCAACCAGCCTCATATTTTGTGTTCACATGTATGACAGTTTGCTCAAGGATCTCTCACAGTTATGGTGATTGTCAATTGTTGAAATACCTATTTTACTGACTGTTTTATACCGTCAGTGACTACTGGCTCCTCACTCTTCTTAACCACAAGTCTTCCAGAAATCAGCTCAGCCAAAAACATAAAGCCTTACCTCGTCTGATACAGGCCACATTTCAGCCTTCATCAAGGCTTAAGAGCTGACATCCATGGAAAAGTCTGGTCTGAACATCTGAAGATTAATGCCATACCTGATTTGTTATGATCCACTAAAGTTCGGCACAATACAAGATGGAAAAGTCCCTGTTTTTGTTTTTTCCACTGCCATGTTGACTGTAAGGAAGCCAGGAGGGTCAATTCCACTAGGCACAGCTGCGACAAGGTTTTAATATGTCCTCTTCATGCTGGGAGCTTTTCAGAAACAGAGCATTTTGCCAGGCCATTTTTTATTATTGTTATTTCCTACTTTGTTGTGCTGTAGCCTTGAAGTTAATACTGTTAAAAGTCTAGTAATGACTGAAATGGATCAAAGATTTCTGTCTGCACAATTATATTGTATCTATATTTCACCTACAGTTCCTGTTAGCCAAAAAAAATCAGATCTGTTCTGTGCCACGCACCGTAGCTCTGACAAAAATAGACTAATCATGTATTTTTATTAGCTTTGGAAACCTGCTGCAGTGCATCTGCTTAAATTACAAAAATTGTCTAGAGTGAATGTGATCAGCTTGGGCAGCCGCCTGGCGTAGTTCTGCCTTCTACTGAGTGCACTTTTACAGTCAATGTACTTTAATAGCTTCTTGAACCCAAGGCTGTTTCCGAATTAGAATCACGTTCCAACTTCCTTTATTTTGGCATGACATATTTACTCCCAGTGTAGTCATATCCATATGGTGTTATTTTCATGACAAGGTAGGCTACTCAGGAGTGCCACATTGCAACCGACAGTGGTGCCATTCATGTTAGGATTCGTTGTATGACAAATATTGATGCAGTTTTTCAAGAATGTTGGAGGGGTTGAAAGAAAGCCATTGCCCACACCACCAGTTTTTCTCCATCTTGCATCCATATTAAGCTGACAAAACCAAAAACAGATCTTTTCAAAAACCACCCCCTAAGTAGGTAAAGTTGAAGAACAGCTCTTCAGCGATGAGGACTTGACGCGAAAACTGGTCGTCATGGCAATGCCGATGTGGGACATACAATCTGGCTTAAAGCTGGTTTCTCCAGTGGCCTGTGATTACCCAACGGAGGACAGCGTCAGTGTGGGCGTCAGTGTTTTTTAAAACATGAATAGCATTTTATGATTCATCCACATTGGTGTGGATATGGCCTAACATAACTTGCTTGTCATTGCTTCACTCGATATTGCTTTCGTCTCTGTTTCACCACAGAAAGAGGGCCTGTACTGGCTGCCCTTTATGTCTGCTAAGTAACTGACAATTTTTCTTTGCGGTGACAGCTCCACAGATATGAAGTTGCACCATTTCCTAAGAGGTGAAAGGGCTTTGCTCAAGACTTGCCCTCTTGTTTGCTTCAAAACCCGACACACTGTGAATCATCCCCTTGTGATGTTTGCTTTCCTGCCAAAGCACTCACACACACACTTTTGATGAAAGAGTCACCCTACAAGTTGTGCCTGAATGCTTTTGCAAGTTCTGCTAGGATGGCCGTAACGTTCCTCTTCAGACCATTGGCGTCAGCTCTTTTGCCAGCAGAAAGAGCTGAAATGCTTGAGAGAGTCAGGAAGATGGAAAAAAATACGCATTGTGTTTCCTCGACTTCCTTTTGTAGGAGATGTGTGTTCTCATCACCATGTTACAAACACATTATGACAGGATTCCCTTTCTCTCTATATTAACAACATCTTTGCAAAGTAGATGTCCCACACAAATGCTCAGCTACAGCCACATTACTGTGTTTGAGTTAGCAGAAATGCTTGCTGCATGCTCTTGCTGGTTTTAATCTTTTAACTTGCATTCTTGAGGGTGTCTCCCTGCCAACACACCCAGGAAAATGCACAAGGGCGCAACTCATTTTATTAAATGGCATTAGCACAAGTTTAACCTGGCAATCACCCAAGATGACTTTAGAAAAATGACCAGTCGTGTCTTTGCAATGAGCCTGAGAGGAATTCCTTTCTCTTGCAGCCTGGCTGTCAGTTGTGAAACTGTTTTTTATTATTCATTTGTCCACTCCTCTCGGCTGTGTCTTTGCAAACCCTTTCTTCAACCATACATACATGGGTCACAAATCGACCTGCACCTGTAAGGTTTTTGGCAATTATTCACCGGGCACAGCAGTAAAGCCTAGCCCGCATTGTTACAGTTTAATTCACAGTACAGCAGGGAAGTTGAGTTTCCTGCCAGCAAGGCTAATGCTTTCCATCTGTGTGTTGTTTAGGAGTCTGTGTATCCCAAATAGTGCCTAATAAGGTTCTGCCTCAGATCAGAATGACTCAGTTTAACTTAACCCTGAATCATAACAGATACAGAGGGATTGGACTTGTTGTCAGGGATAGAGACAAGTTAAGAAAACATGAGCTCACAAAAGGAAACCAGTGGTGAAGTGGTGGTAACTGATAAAGTGGGTGTAATACTAGGTGCCTGGATACATTTCCAAGGAGAAAGTCAGTATAATCTCCTATTTTTTTTGGAATGCTTTTTGGCTAATTGGTGGGTATATACTACACCACTGCTCACACCTGAATAAAACTGTTCAACATGCTGTATTCTGAGGTGATGTATATCACACCTACAGGTCCATATACATCCAAACAATAGCCAGAGGTGTTTGTTCCATGCATGCCAAATAAAGTCAGTGTAATTACTGTGGCCACAAATTGGCTTTGAAATGAAAAAAAAAAAAGATCTTTTGAAGCCCTTATTTTTTAAACCCTGGCACACACCCGCAACTGAAAGTCTGATGTTTATGCTGTATCTAGAAGCATGTTCCAAACCCCTTCAGCACTCAGTCGTTTACTTTATTTTCCTTAGAAAGATTACTATTGAAAGAGTGAATGTTTGAGGAGCTGTATTTCAAAGCAAGATTATATAAATAGTATTGCATTAGATTAAATTATTTCAACCACAGAGGTAAAGATTATGGGTCATAAAGTTAGGCTGGTGTGTTTTCTAAGTTGTAAATCTCAGCATTTTTAAATGTGTTGGGAGGTTACTTTTAGGTTTAGTGCCTTTCAGCAAGTGGATGAATTCTTTCTTCAGTGCGGCCTCTGAATCTTTCTGGTTTACTGCTTCTTCCTTGCTGGTTTACTGCTTGCTCTTCCTCCCTATCCCTGCCTGGGACAGTTCATAGAGGAGGAAAGGGTGACTAGGCAAAGGGGTGAAAGGGGGTGGGTGGGTCTAATTTGCAAGGTCACCTTTATTTTGCATGGGGGAGGGGGACTGATGTACTCAACAGTGATGTTCCTTACTTCTTTTGAATGTCTTAACAGCCAGTAAGAGTCTTTCCTGTGCTGTAATTCCTGTAAGCACCTAATCTGTAATACCATCTTTGTTTTATTGTATGATAGTGGAAAAATGCTTCTGTATATTATTTATTGGTGCAGATCTTGTTACGAAACCTCTCAAGTCTGTCATGTAATCACCACCAGCACCCCTCAGGAGTATGGATGGGGTGCAGTTGGAACAGACTGCACGTGCGCGGGACACACAAAAGAAACCTCATGCTTATAGGGAGGAGGGGTACAGAGTTACCATGGAAACAGACGGCCCAACCCCCGTGGCAGATGGTGGTGGTGAGGGTATCGGGGGCTGGGTGTAGTGATGGCGGGACCCAGAGATTATCATCTGGCCCGGGTTTTCTGGCCTGAACAACAGCTTCTGTGTGTCTTCTTAACAAAACAGGTGGCTTAGGTTTGAGTTTAATTATTTGTTAATGTCAGAGGCAAGCTTTGTTATATGGTTTACAGGAAAATGTAAGTCATCTGTCAAATCAAATTGTAATTACTTTTAGATTTGCAACCACTCGTTTAAATTGCATTTTAATGGGTTGTAACTTGATTAAAATTTCTGATTTAGTTATTGTTTGAATTTTAAACACTAACATTGTTGGCTCTAAAATTCACTGGTAGCACCAGATCTTAAGCCAGGTTTCCATCAAAATGTAATGTTGTTACGTGAATGTTAGGAGATAAACAATGGATGTAGGTATTGGGTATTTTTCAGATTCTTTTCAGACACACTTTTTGGGACATGCTTTCTGACATGAGCATTGTTCTTCAACAGTTTATATCTCACACTTAAAACATTTTAAATTACTGCCAGGCTAATTTCTTAGACTTTCAAAGTCATATCTCAGAGTTGCTAAACCATTGTGCAGTGTTTTGTCATCATATAAGCCTTAACACTAATGAAACTAGACTTCCTGGATTGTATTTTATGTCCTGCCAGTATCTGAAGCAACATGTTTCCACCGATGCAGTCCCCTTATGTTGTAACGCAAGGCTGAACTGCCCTCATAACCACAGCAAGAAACACAAGCTTCATATTTCTGTCAGACAGCACTATACGTGACTCCAGCTCAGCTTAGAGAGGAGATGGTTAGCTTAGCCACCACATCTAGCTGGGTTTGCAGACCTCCTGTCTATTTTTGTAAGCTGACACCATTTCCCTCAGTGGAAATAAAGCTTTTATTTACTAAAAATGTACAGATAAGGGGCAATAAATTGTGAAGACAGTGAAGCCTCCACAAAATAGCATTTTATATCTTATGTGTGATTTATCCTAGCGTCGGGTCCATGTCATTGGTCCGACAGCCCATTGGTCCGACATCCCATTAGTCCGACGGTCCGCGGTGCTGAACGGCTCCCGGCGGGCGTATTTCTGCCTTGATGGTGCGCCGCGACCGGCTCTGGGTCAGCTGGGAAAGGCTTGAGGTGGAGCAGGCTCACAGCTTATGTGTTTGTCACTTTCTTTTTCATTTTAACCCACACCATGATCTTTTCCTGACCCTAACCAAGTGGTTTTTGTGCCTAAACCTAACCAGACCTTAACCACAGGGCATCATGATGATTTCGGAACGGACTTCGGAACAATGGGTTTAATATGGTCGGAACAATGGGATGTCGAACCAATGGGCGTTCATATGAGTCATATGAGTCCGCTAGTCGCTAGGCTAATTTATACAATGTAAATACAATGAGCTTAGCATGTTATATTTGTTTGGAAAATGTGTTTAGTATAAGACAGTATTGTTTTATTGGTGAACATTGTGAGTTGTGATGGAGCCTAGTTTTGTAACGTTACCTTTGTTAAATGTCGCTGATGTCCCTGGCTTCATATGAGCAGAGGAAAAGTCTGCTAACCGCTAAATTAATTTATACAATGTAAAATGCCATAGGCTTGTGCTAATAACATTAGCATGTTGGATTTAAGGGGAGGAAAGACAAATGTTTGTCTATGAATGCTGGGAGATATAGTGAAGCCAGTTGGTGTACTTGTGTTTGACATTGTCTCTATTAAGCCATGTTTAATGTGTGTTTTGGGTGTGCTTTGAATCAACTAAACTTTACAGCAGTTCACAGAAACCCCACTGCCAACTAGTGTTTTGGAGGCATAACTGCAGAGTGATGCCGACACACCACAGCACTAATATAAATGTTCAGAGTGGTATAGGCCACTTTCTTAGGCTATGGTGCAGGCTCTGCATAGAGCTGATAAATCCTGCTTTAGTCTTGCCTTTTCTTCCATAAAGGCTCCAGCACATTTGAAAAGGGAGAATCAAATCACCTGTAAACTTCACCAGCTTAATTTGCACTTTGTATGTTCACCTCTTCATGTCATCCCAGCTCAGCAGCATACACAACATCCAATATCTTCACCAAACCCTGTCCTTTAAGTCCAAGTTCTCACAGGGGCGAGTGAGTTACAGCAGAGTTTTACACAGGATATAAAGGAGCAGTCTTTGACGCCTCAGAGCAGACGTGCTTGAGGCTGAAGAGCGAAGGCAATTCTTTTAAAAAGAGTAAAAAGAAACACTTCAAGGCACAGGAAATGTGGTTATTGAGGATGGCCTCTGTGTCCCCCTGCTGCTTACAACACATCTCTGGATACTCTTCCTTACATTAGCAGTGTACGCACCCATGAAACTTCTTTGTGACATTTTAGTAAAGTTGATTCTTTAATGATTAAGTAGCTCTAAAACACTTTTCTTGTTGTTCATGTTGTTTTTCAGGCTTTGACTCCCAGAGCAGCAGCTTGTGCAACACATGAAAAACTACTTGCTAAGAAATGGTTAAATAATTTCATACATTATTATCTGAAGAAGCTAAGGGAAAACATCATGATATACACCAGTGACAACAAACTATATGGGAGTATAGACTCCCACACACTTAGCTATCTCTGCATGCGCATATGGATACTTTCCGTTAACACACTCCACGTGTAACTCAACTCTCCAGCTGCCCACATCTGGTTTGGAGATTTTGTAACTTTGCACTCACTCAAGCTCGTCCCCCTCTCACTTTCAGAGACACCCAATCTTGTGTCATGTCAAAAAAACAGCCTGCCTGAAACACTTTATAGACCTTTCTGTCTTCCAGATATGCCATCTTATTAACTTGTTGAATGACTGAGCATCAAACGAATGGCACATATAAAAGTAATCGTCCTTAATTCAGACTATTAAACCCCTCCAGCCTTTTTTGTCATAAATACGCTACTCTGGTGATGTCAGCATGACTGCGCCAGAGCCATAAATGCGTAAGAGACTTGGCAGCCATATTGCCAAGTCCTGGAGTGAAGTTGGACAGAGTGGAATTATGGGATGAGTAAAACTGCTAAGATCACCATTGATTCAGCGTGTACAGCACCTCTCCTCTGGATGACAGGAAAATGAGACAATCTATCAAAGCAGCAGTAAGAGACTGCACTGGAAAAGATGATTTGTGTGTTGGAAGGAATGAGTATACAGAGTGAAGGCTGAACTTTGTATCACTTCAGAGTGGATTCATTTGAGTTTAAATCCAAATTTAGTTAATTTGAAAATCCTTAATTATCTTGTAGGATCAGTTATGGGTCTTTTTACCCATCAATCATCACACACAACAGGTAACTTTACCTTTTTTTCCTTTTTCAAATCCAAGTCCAAGTAACTGATGGTATGACAGGAGGTATTAAGTTTCAAAACATGAATTTGGATGAAGAGTGGTTCGTCCTCACACTTGCGAGAGTAGCTTGGTTCCTGTCCTGCACATGTGTTTATTCCATCAGGCCCTGCCCTCTCATATCTGAGTGGTGATGTCATGAAATGAGAGTTTTTTGGGTCTCACAGCTTCTTGTTACACCACAGTTTACACACTAGGTCGAAGTTAGACTTTTGAGAGATTTTTGGGACTGTGTGGGCTAGATGGGGCAAATTACACATACTCTTCTTATGATCAAAATTACTGTCTGCCAGAAAACCATGACGGCAGGAAGGCTATGAGAGGCAGTTTTTCTGTGACGCTTGTAGTTGTAATTGTGAGATGACTTACTTAAACTGTGTCATTCTTGTGGAAACGACCGTTAAAGGATATGACTGGTTCCTGAATCTATGTGTGCAGGTTTAAATCCACGGGCTGATCAGCTCTGGTAGTACACAAGGGAATGAGGGAACTCAACAAGAGTCTTCTCAAATTGGAATAATAAATGACCTGTTACTTTTCATACAAAGACAGTCATGGGTCTTTTAACTCCCCATTATCAACCCATTATTCCTTTATACATGAAAATAAGAGAACAGGGTGCAAAGCGAGCGAACAGACGCAAGAGTCCTTATCTCATTGAGATTAAAATCTTGAAGGCAAGGTCATAAACAAGGGCATTTAAATGTGATTGTGACTGAGTAGTCGTTTACTTGACCTCTTCAGATAACACTTCTCTTCTGAGCTTCTCAAATTCAAAATGCAAACCCAAGCAGAAACACAAGTGTGAAGGTTCATTCTTGACCTTACGATTAGCAGATGTGGTTAAAAGCGTAATAAAAAACTAGTAAGCAGAACACGACTTAAGATACTGTAGCAGTAGTGATGTGTCTGTCAGGAACAAGTCAACCCCTTTAATTGAAACAATGGGAGTTGGCTCCCGGCCATTTTTGTTTGTTTGTTAGTTGGCTTTTTCTTTTGTAAATTAATACAAGACAAGAAAACAGGATGATTGTATCTCATATTGGCAAAATGGTCTCACTTTTGTATGCTGTGCAGGTCACTTTTGAGCAGCTCTCGGAAAGTAACACATAAGATCTGGCTCAACTGAAAGAGCCGTAACTCCCATCACTGGTTTGCAGGACAAGACCAAATGATTTAATCTTTATGAGCATAAAAGCAAGGGCAAAGTGACATTGACTTGTAGACAAGGATGGTAAGTGTTTGTAGGATTTGTAGGGTTTAGGGTTTCTTTGCAGCATCTACAGCCTGTTATGAACCCATTGTGTGAGAGTGACATAAAATGCTCCTGACTGCGCTTTTAAACTTACAAACGTTTTAGTGCCTTAACTGAAAGAAACTGCCCACAAACACATGAATAGTGCTGATAGACCAAGGAGCCCTATGTGACGAAATTTAATACTGAATGAAAAGTCTGTAAAGTCACTTCCCATTTGCTGCTTGAATTAGAGAATTGCCTCCTTTTAGCTTGTGATACAAATGTCATGACATCCAGTGGTGAGAATGACACGCTACTCTAATAACAGATGTTCTTTTGAGGAAGAAAGTTTTGTAGCTTCACACCAACTTTAAACAACTGCTCAGGAAACTCTCGTGTCTGTGATCAGTTCTTCAATACATTTGTCAGCAGATTTGATTTATTGCATGGCAGCAAACAAATGGACATTAAAAAGGAAACTGTCCAAAAGAGTTTTGGTCGGGTTCATGAGATCATCATAAACAATAATTCTGGTTATAGGCGATTTCCACAGGTTGGCTAGGTGTATTCCACTTCAAGAGGCCAGTACTAGTTTCATTTTCTACAGAACACTGAAAACAGTTCTTAAAGCCTGGTGAACACTGCGATTTTAGGGAGTCCCAGACGAAAGATGACCAACGTGAAAGAAACACATTGATATTTTTTGTCGTGGCTCAGAAACGGTGGTCATGGTCTTGCGATTAATGACAGCCTGTGATAAAATTCTGACAGTGTCAGAAATTTGGAATGACCATCTGACAGTGTGACTGCTGTTACAACCTGCGTCTACAAACCAACCAACAGAAATGCAGCATGAAATGACCCACTGGTGCTAAACCTAAACAAACAGACAAGTAGCAGGTCACCATGGAGGCAAATGCCATTAAAGGAATATGTGGGATTCCAGCAAAGAGGAAAACCTTGTGGAGTTGTGGCAGCAGATGCCTTGCCTGTATGATGTGTCCTCCAGCGCTTACCATGATAGCGTTAGCATGGAAGGAAATAGAAGTTGAGTTTCAGCTGCCAGGTGAGCAACCTAGCTGCTAGCAAACACATACAGACACACGGCGGTATATAGTGCCCACAGTACTTTAGGTTATTTAATAATGTGACCCCCGATGTTGTGCTTCACATTTGGAGAGGTATCAACTCCTGCAGCATGCCTGCACACTCAATATGTGAAACTATTGCAATGTACGCTGTTCAGTAGGCACTGTCATGGTATAGTTTGCATACATCAAACTTGATGCTGTACCCAAGTTTATTAGATCCATGGCACACAGTGTAGCTTGCACTGAACTTATAAAATTACTAAAAATCTCACAGTCTATAGGAGGCTTAAAATTGATTGATAACCAAAGGAAGAATTTTGTTACCACAAAAATGATGTCAGATTTATGTTACTATTATAACATGTCAACATATCATCACACAACAGTTTGTGTGATATCCTACAAAAATGCATACACAATGGTTTAATATAAAAATTAGTGCCTTGCAAATGACATTACCCACTTAACATAAAGTTACATAACATAAATTTACAGATGGTCACATGGTTGATGAAGGAAAGTCTTGTGTATTATGACCTGCCTACCACCTCAACTCAGCTTTTCTTCCCTATAGCACATTGGCCATGTGATCACAGCCTTCCCAAATCATTGATGGCTCGTGATTACTTTGGATATATTCGAATTTTGGTGACAATTTTTGGAGGAAAACATATAAACAGTGCATGAGAACAGCCTGAACGCGCCATTGCTGGTGGACCTCAGCATAAAATTTTAACAGTCAGTCAGTCACAGTGGACTTTCCTGTGATCCCTTTACATCAGAATACTGTACATAAAGCCAGCGTTGTTTTCACCATTGTATGAGATTTTAACAATCTCTTTATCACAAATGTTGGCATCTTAACATTTTCCTCAATAAGTAGCTTTACTAGTTTTAGGCTTGAGGCATTACAGTGAGGTCAAAATGGTGGGGGAAAAACTGTACCCTAGAACATAATCAAAACCAGCTGGGTCTTCATCTTTAGTATGGGATTTATTTTATAGAATGACATGATGTGGTGTAACTATAAAAAGCTTATTAAAAGCCTGGGGTGCCTTGGAGTCTGGTAGAAAGTCATTACTGAACTTTAAATGCAGTAAGGTTTTACTTTACATGGAGCAAACATTCATTATCAGGGAACATACAGGAAAACATATGCCAAATATGATTTGTCATTGCCATATACCATCTACAGTGTAGTCATATACAACATAAAACACAAGGTTTAACAGTCCAGTGTACACATCAAACTTGGTAAAGATTTACAGTTAGTTATTAGTCAGCTTTCATTGCTCAACAACTGATCAGATTTGATTTGATGGTGTATGACACTTCTCTGCGTGATTCACACAGTCTCTCATTAACATTAGAAAAGGACGGCTGTTTGATGATCACTATTGTAATCTAATTAATTCTGTGTAAGGGGTGTGAATACTGTTACAGTTTATCCGTTATTTCTTATTGAATGTAATGATAAGAGTTTAACTTTGGGTGGAACTTTGACCACATCAGAATTAAAATGCTGCGTCACGTGTGGTTACCAACTCCGGGAGAGTCTGGTGGTTTCTGGCGCAAGGACCAAAACATGACAAAGACTGTCTGAACAGCATGAGCAAACCATGTCTCATCATCTGACTAACACACTGGGTCCATCCTATTTGACTAAACTCATCCTTCTATTTATCTGTGTGGTAAGTATTTGCTCGTGTGTGACAAAAATGGGGTGGGAGGTGGTTGTTCATAAAAACAAAGTGGAAGATTTATAGTAACAGCTGTGTCCTCCTCCAAAAAAATTTAGGAACATTATGCTTCTTTTTTTTTCCAGTGAAGCCACAAAACAGCTGTGGGATTTTGAAGTGTAAGACTGAGGCCTATTTGTCCAAGGAGCAACTGAAGAGCCCACAATAACAACCCATGGCTTCAAAAATGGGATATGTTCGAAAATACTCACTCTGAGCGCACTCTGGCACAAACTGGACTGTTTGGAAACTCGAAGCGCTGTTAAAATGTGCTGTTCAGTTATACAAAGCACCACGCTCTCGGAGCAGCAGAGCGCTGAGTGGAGTGAATGTGTGATTAACTTAATTGTTCATTAATTTATGTAGAAATAGAATGCTCTGTTTCTTCTAACAGCAGCTCTCTCAATTTAGTGTACAGTGTCAGATTAGATTTATGAACACACCCATGGTCTTCATGACACGTTTCACTTCAGTGACAAACAGCAGCCAGTAGCAAGTTAGGTCTTGCAGGTAAGTGACCTGTATGTGCACCCCCTCACCCCCCCACAGACGCCCCCCTAAAGCCGATAACATTAGCATTTCTAAAAAGTAACGTTAGCATACAAATGAAATGTGTCTGCTAAGCATTTTAAGAGCACAAAACCCTCATTGTCTGTATTGTGGTGACATTAGCATTAGCATGTGGTCTTCACAAATCCACGAGAGACAGACACATTTACCTTCAGAATTACAACAGGCACTTTTAAGCCTAGTTCACATTACACAGTTTTCACCGCAATTTTGACATCACAGAGGATCTTGAGAGCCACCTTGGGTCGGAGGTGGTTAGGCAGATAGTCTATTACGACGAGTCCTCATGTGTGAACAAGCCTACGAGCAAGTCGCCCCCTCGTCTATGACTGGGACTGGATATCTGGCATGCTAGAAAACTGGAGAAGTCTGACACGACTGACAAAAAGCATCAGCCAATGAGAGGTGGGATACGTCCCAAGTCAGCACGCAGGAGGACGGAAGAAATGCGAGGAGGACAAGCTGCAGGGTTGCCACTTGTCAGGTCCGCTTATTAGCCGCAACTTTGGGCTTGTTTCTAAAGTGGAGTTGCTTATTTGGGCTTGCTCTCTAAACGTCACCTTCCTCTATATATATCCGTATAATAAGTTATTTAAACGCATGATAGTCGCTTCTTTTGGGCTTGTTTCCATAGCCCTGGTTGCTTTTTTCTCTCCCAAGATCTGGCAACACTGACAAGCCGGCAGGCAAGCAACAACAACAATGGTGATCCACAGGATCACAGAGCGCGTTGTGTTTGGACCCAGGATAATAAAGAATATCCATGCCTTTACGATGTGTCGTCTCCAAGTTTGGTGACGTCACCACGTTATCTGGGGCTCTGTCGGCGAGGGCTCAGTGGAGAAATCTTGTGGCGTGCACACACAGGTCCTAACGCAGTTGCCGAGACTCCCACTGACAGAAACACACGTCGCCAGGTATGAACACTCAAAAGATTACGATAGTCTCCGCGATGCAAAATCAGGGTGAAAATCGTGTAATGTGAACTAGGCTTTAGTTTGATAGGTCAGTGACAGTTAAGGGCACTTTTACTGCAAAATCCAGTGTTTCCAAGTGTATTATTGTTACCGCAGTTGTTGTAAAGACAACTGGATCACTTTCTGTTTTCCTCAGAGCCTAGCAATCACCAATCAAGTAGAGTTTTCACAGTTAGCCCACTTCGTTTTTTTCAGTCTGCCATTTTCACTACTGGGGATAGTAACCAAGGCCCCCAGGAACAGCGCTGAGCTTTGAGGCCAATTTGACATAGTGGTTAAACCACAGAATTACAATTCCCCAGTCTGACAGATGGGCCCAAAAAGACTTCATCCCATAGACTTAGAAAGTGAAAGAGATGTCTGTAAATCAATGGATTTTTTTTTTTGAGCATCACAACCCCCTGCAAAATTGGCATTTGATCCATTTGGTCCGATAACATTTCAAAAATTGTCAAGAATTGCCTGATTAAATAATTGTATCCCAATTCAAGTTAGCAGAGGGCTAAACTGGAAGTTAGCTGCTCGGCTGCTAAAAGTTAGCTGTTCAGCAGGTGAAAGTCTCGAGTGGCCCGAGGATATGGGAGCAGAGCAGAAGATCCAGATAATTTCATACACAGAAGTCAACTTTTTTGGTTTCATGCACAACTGAGCAACTTTTACTGGAAAGAACAGGGCCCCGCCTCCAATGCTGTATCCAGTTTTGTCCAGTGGTAACTGGGGAAAGCTACCAATAGCTATCCAGAAAAACAAAAGCGCCCCTGTCCTGTCTGTTTTGGTTTCACGACAGTTAACACGCCTCTTTTATGTCTTTTTTTTTTTTAAATATACTTTATTAATCCCCCTGAGGGGAAATTCAATTAGATAGATAGATGGAGCCTTCATTTTCCCAGAAGATTGTACCTGGTGGCAGACAGAGTTGCACAGTGAAAGCAAAGCTAAAAGGGAACTGATCTAAATGCTGATGGTGTCATTATTCTATAGCCATTACATTTACCTCATAATGAGGTACAACCTGCCTGTTTTCACTTTAAACAAAATACACCATTTGTAACTGCTCATTAGGACAACACATGGCAGTGTTTTCTGATCTTTCTCCACTGGTAGGAGGACGTAATTTGTCTGTGCTCTCCAAATCTGTTACAAACCACCTCTGGAATGGTTTGATGATCTGACAACACTGTGGTAAAGGTTTGGTTAGTTAACTCGACTTAATCAGGGGTAGAGAAAGGTAATGGTTTGGGTTAAAATAAGTACCTAGTTAAACTCCTGACTCTCCTCTTTCTCACCAGTGTCTGAGTAAAACAGTCTGCCACATTATTAACATTCATGACTTTCACCAGATGGCTACATGCTTGCTAACTGCTGTCTCTGAGCTAACAGGAAGGTTTCCTTCCTGGCACATTGGGCACGCTCCACCCATGACTTTATGCATTCGTGCGATTTAAAGCAAGAAAACAACTTCTCATATTGTGCTCTAGTTTATTCCGGCCTGCGCCAGTATGTCACAATGGCACTGTTGTCTATCAGTGGCCACTTAACTGTCCCGACATGTATGGACACATTGCCTTATTTTTGAGACTGGATGGCCTCAGTTATGTAGCAAGAAAACATGAACTCATGGGTTGCACAAGAAAAGCCTGAGGCTGTAACAAGGCAAGCTGTTTTTATTATTTCTGAGCAGCTTGTCGGCCTGTGTGTACATGAGTGTGCCTGCATGTGTGTTTCACAGAGGGAAAGGCCAGGTCATGTCTCCTGTTTTGCAGGGTTATATTCAATGCTCAAGTAAAGCTGTTGTAGAGACACAAAAGTCTTGGTGTTATACGCAGCAACAATCCCAACAATGAAGAGGTGACAATAAACTGAAGACACATGTCTCGCCAACAGCCTCTTGTTAAACAGATATTCTGTGCAAAGTCATGAGCTTTGCGAACAAATGCTGTTGTTGAGGCACCAAATACTAAACATCCACTGAGAGCTTATAAGTGAATGATGAATACATGAAATATTAGATTTGTGTAACCTCCTGTTTATCCCTTTATGCCTCTGTCACTGTGTAAATATTGTGTCAGTAGTGTAAGTTCTGCACATGTATTATGCCTGGTATGTAGTGTGATGCTCATTCTTCTTAGAAAAGGTCAATATTTGCTCTTATGAAGGCAGAGGGTTGAACTGGTTCCACTGGCTTAAGAAGAATAAAGTTTCCAGGTCACTGAATGAATCTTGGTCTTTATCAGCTTTTCTTTCTTTGTGTCCTCTGGACTGTTGCCTTATGGGATTTGTTTGCTGTCTATTAGTTATACCCATGTCATTCTCTGGTAATCAAAAAAATCCAACCACTTGGCGGAGTCCAGTGCTAAGTCAATATGACAATTATTATTCAACATTATGTACTTGACCACAGGCACAAAGAAAATTTTCATATTAATGAAAATACAATTCTTGTGACTTGTCAGATTGATGTTCACTCAGTTCATTGGCATTCACACATAGCCCCACCTAGCATGTTAATCTTCAGCTGCATGCAATGCCTTGTGATCCTAAGGGATCACAATTATGCATCAGTTACGCATTTGAAAACTCAAGCTTTCACACCAACCCTTTTTTCAAACACTGACACTCCTTCCTTTACATAAAATCCAACCTGTTTGTTCTTGATCTGTTTTTGAGCTGCTCTTGAGCTGTTTTTCTGTCACCTGACACTTGAGGTATACCTTTTATATAACTGCTGAAGTAAGAAGGAAAAACATTTTACCATTGATCACAGAACCTGATATTGGTTTGTTTGAAAGGCAGAAGGTACAGTGACATCATTCCAACTCTTTACAAGGATCAAATGAAGTTTCTTGTCTCAACAGGACGTGAAAAGTGAAGCCAATGCAGAAGTGCCTTGAATCTGCATTCTTTCTAATAGTCAGCAGGGGGCAATTCCACTGACTACAAAAAGAAAACTGATTGTGTAGTAGTCTACAATAAAATGAACCTTCTCCTCACTTGATTAATTACCAGTAAACATTTTGCTGTTGAATTAATGGTCTCAGTTGTTAGTTTCCAGTCTTTTATAATACAGCATGATGTGCATTTAGTAAATTATGGTCCTATTTGAAGTAAAATAGATGATAACGCACAGTATGCTTTAGGGCCACAGTGACCTGTCAGTCAGGAGAGAAGCATTTCAATGCGTATCGATGGCACTGTTTACTGTTGTCTGTGTTTTTGATTTTGCACGGCATAGAGTCAGGTGCAATCAGGTTGCCCAATAGGTGGGAGTGCGTCCACCCCTAACTCCTTCATAGCTTCACTCTCTCATTCAAATATAGTCACTTCTAGACCCATAGAAAAAAGGACGGCTATGGTTAGAATGCCAAACTCAAGACTTCAAAACAGTATTCCACAAACCAATCAGTGACATCACACTGGCTACATCCACTTCTTTTATACAGTCTATGTGCATGACAAAAAAAGAGACCATGGGTACTTGTTCATGTTTTAAACACATTTGTGGTATTGTCATTTGCAGAACACAGATCAGCTCACAGCATCTCAAGATTCAGACACTGAACATTAACAGCTTTGTTAAATGTCTACTAAAGTCTTCCAAACTAAAAGGCAAATCTCAAACTTTTAAATAAGTACATTTCATTTCCTGGAGTTTGAAGTGTAATGTGAAGAAGCCTAAGTTAACAGCTACCCAGTAAACATAATGGAGCTAAAGAGCCAGGTTGTCCAAACAGAGCTAAAGGGAGTGTGAATGCTGGGCTCACATTTTAAGGTGGCTAGAAATAAGATGAATGATTGCTAATGTTGCTAACACATTTGAGCAAGTAATGTTGCATGTACAACTTGTTCAGCTGCCCTCAAGTGGCCAAAAAGCCAACTGCAACTTAAAGCATAATTACATGATGTAGGGTATATCAAAATTCAATTCATTATTAAATAGATTAAATTAATTATACAAAGCATTCTGTATTTAAAGATGTAAAGGTATGAATTTGTGCTGAGCACCTACGATGAAGACAAAACATTTACAGTACAGCTTTATAATGCTGCATGTTGGTCAATATTAGCTTTGTGCTGTTGGGTTTGAACTTAGAGTCACCTGAGCTGGTCTCTTTGTGAACAAAACTCATATCTTTAAAGTGGGTTTTTGTGGGGAATGCAGCCAAAATCTCAAGGAGGGTTTACATGTTGGCAAAAGGGTTACTTTGTTAGAGAAACCCAGATAACTTGAGCTTTTTCTCAGCCACTTAAACACACAGACTTCCTTCAGTTTCAGGCAAAAAAAACCCACCCCCAGTGTGTGGGTTGGCATAACATTTCCATGGCTCCTTTCTGCCCTGTGAGAGAACAGGCTCGTTATTTTAAGCTTGACTCGGATGCTCGAAAATATCCTAAATGGCACAGCGGTTGACCTTGATTAAGACTTGGTTTTGGAATATATATGCTGTGGTTTGGGTTGCTGTGAATCATGCTGAGTGTAATATAAACCTGGAAATCCAACCCAAAGCCTCTGGCTCCTTATGTGAAGACCAATAGACACGCCTTCCATTGAATGAAAAGGAGTTTGGATTCTAAAGAAAGACCATCTGATGTCATCGTACATATAAAAACCAGATCCTAAGTCCATAAAGTTTGTTCTCTTTCTCTCAAACCCCCCCCCCCCCCCCCAACAAACAGACATGAGTACAGAGCAACCACAGAGCTCACAGAAGAACTGTATAGGGAGACTTAAGAAAAGAATGCAAGGATGCATTAAGTAATGTGAACCACTTAGCTCTATAATTTGCAGTGTTTCTAGCTTACAATTGGAAAAAGCCCCACAACTTCCCAACCTTCTGTCCAACACGTCCTCCAAACTCAAGTTAAGATATGACTACGTATATGCACCTATCATTGGTAAAACAGAAAAAACTTATTAGAAAAAAGATATTATTGAAGCAATACTCACTGTGAGTCTGCGTTCTACATCCACAATGTGTCAAATCCCTTGTGTCAGCAAGCTTTAATTTACTTCAGTCAAGTTGAATCTAATCCACAAGATTTCTTAACTTTAATTGACGATAAACATAGATACACTGAACAAAAATATAAACGCAACACTTTTGTTTTTGCTCCCATTTTTCATGAGCTGAACTCAAAGATCTAAAACATTTTCTATACACACAAAAGACCATTTCTCTCAAATATTGTTCACAAATCTGTCTAAATCTGTGTTAGTGAGCACT
>NC_065512.1:31904136-32148474 GCF_006386435.1 Epinephelus moara
TACTGTTAATTTATTATGCTGATCTGTTCTGTACGACATCTATTGCACGTCTGTCCGTCCTGGAAGAGGGATCCCTCCTCAGTTGCTCTTCCTGAGGTTTCTACCGTTTTTTTCCCCCGTTAAAGGGGTTTTTTGGGGAGTTTTTCCTTATCCGCTGCGAGGGTCATAAGGACAGAGGGATGTCGTATGCTGTAAAGCCCTGTGAGGCAAATTGTGATTTGTGATATTGGGCTTTATAAATAAAATTGATTGATTGATTGATTGATTATTGTGTACCTTCTGTGTTGGCGGCCTATCTGGCTGTATGATTCCTTTATAAACTCCCTATGTAAATGTTGTTGACTTCCAACACAGTTTGAATGGGTGAATGAGTGGAACATAATATACCCAACTTTAACCATCATCACTGGATTTGTTGTTTTTCAAGAGCTATGCTGGAGCACAGACATCTTAACCTATGTACCTCAATCGTCATAAAACTGGGCAGGGTCCGTTGTAGTAATGCTTTTTTAGCATATGAATCCAAGAAATGTAAAAATATGAGTCATGTACAACATGCTCTTTAAATCACACTTAATAATTAAAAGGAAGTTAGTTCAAGTAGCACATGCACTGTCATTTGTAGGAATTATAATCTAACATCACTGGGTATCTTACCATGAAACAGGTGATGTAAACTGATTTTATTATTACTACAGATTGTTACAAAGAAAAACAAAACATACAACAGCCATACAACTATTGCACTGCACTCTAGGCAGGCCAGGCTTTGGTAAAGGCAGCCTATCACCGTTTCTCGCTGGTTCCCGTTCAATAAAAAAGAAGAGAAAGAAGGATGTGACTGACATTTTTTGCACGGCAGAGACATTAATAAAAGTGCTGAGTCAAGAGTTTTTAGATTTTCAAGGATCCAGAGATAATATTTAAAAATGGACATGTCCTTGTAAATGTCCTAAAATGTGCTGTGTAACTGCTGAAAATGTCAAGAATACTTTATGAACTATAAAACACATTTTTAAAGACTACTCTGCAGCTGCACTTGTGCACCAATAACTGCAAGTAAAATATGAGGAACTTAAAGAAAATGACAGGAAGTTTGTCACAGATTGCAATACTGAATTCCTAAAATACAGCTGCTGACCTGCAATTGACATGTCAGGTAGCACGGGCTCAATGTGTCACTGACACAACAATAAAGATCTTTACTGACAAGCAGTGTACACTGGCTACTGTTTTCTCATCCAACTCAGCACCCATTGAAACAGACAGGACCTCTCAGTAGTGTGTCCACAGGCTAATCTCCAGCCATCGAGCAGACAAAAACAAAAGCAAACAGAGCAGGCCGGTAGATGGGAGGGTTGGCTGGGTGGTCCCATTTCAAACACAGACAGCTCGTGAGGCAAATAGGCTGGTCTTTGTGCTGGATTTTCTTTATGGTGTAACTGTAGATTGAGGTGTTAAAATTGCAGCAAAGTCCGAAATAAGACCTTGAATGAATGCTTGAGGAAAAGGGATTTTATAAGAGCTGCCACATTGTGAGAGTTTCGTGCTGGCTCCTCCTATTACTTATATTCATGTAAAACAGACATTGTGCACCAGCTCTGCTTTGGAATCCACAGCAGCTCCAGGGACAAAATGAGAATGTTTCATTTGAGCATCGAAATAGTATCACATTTTTATTATGACTGTCCTGCTTAATAGCACAATTTTATGAATTAGAAAAAAAAGCACTTAAATCCTGAATATATTAATCCATTACTAACATCGCTCACAACCTTGCAAAGAAATGTAATAACCTATTTGGTAGGCCTGCTTTTTGCTTATCTCTACACAGTCATACCTGTACATAATTAGGTTACTAATTTGAAACAGCAGCTTTAATCCTGCACAGCTGTTTACAATGTTGGCTGATCAAGAAGTTAAACTTCCTCTTCTGATTAACAAATTTTAGGTCATTCAGAATTAACATGGCAGCTCAAGCCCCTAAAGAAATGCATAGTGTACACAAATTAATAATTGAAATATAAAGAGGTGAAATGAAACTTCTGGTGTCAAAAACATTTAAAATCATGAAAATTACTACAAAAAAGTCCAGCCCAACAGCATTACAGCTTCAGCAGTATGCTATGAAGTTTACAGTTTGCCTAAATAGAAAAATGTAAAAAAAAAAAAAAAAAAAAAACGCAGAAAAACTCATAATAACAATTTTTTTTATGTGGGTTTTTTGGACCACTTGGAGGCAGCAGAAACAAGCTGTTCATATAATATCACCTTGTCCAGTGTGTAAGATTTGGGGGGAATGGGGCGCCGGTGCCCCATGTACAGAGGCGATGCATCGCTGCAGCAGTCGCAGGTTCGATTCTGGCTTGCAACCCTTTGCTGCATGTCATCCCCCCACTCTCTCTCGCTCCCCATTTCACACTGTCCTGTCAATTAAAGGCAAAAAGCCCAAAAAATAATGTTAAAAAAGATTTGGGGAGAATTTAGCTGTATCATCTGCAACCAGCTGAAACTTCTCCAGGTTAGAATTTTTAGTGTTGATTGTTCACAAGGTTTTTACTGGGCCCAAATTATCTGCACAGGACTTGTCCTCTTTATTAAACTTTTTTTTTAAATAAAAAAAAAAAAAAAAAAGATCCGGTGAATAAAACCAGTAAAATACTGAATAAAGCAGTTTCACATTGCAAATCAATGTTTCTCTTAAGGTGTTTGGCGTGTCGCATTTGAACCACTATCCCAGCACCCGCGAATGTGTGCTCACCTTACTTCTGATCCAGATGTTTAGGTTTGTTTTTTTTTTACTGTGAGCCGCATGTCGCAAGTCTCTTCCTCTCCAAAACAAATGTGTGACTTTAATAAAATATAAATAAATAAATCTGTGTTTTTCCATCACTGGTTGCAATGTGCTGTGAATTAAAGCTGACGATGCAAAACAAAAAACCCCAAATGGCTCTACCTAGAGCTTGTGTTTGGTTTTTTCCATTTTGGGCTACTGTAGAAACACAGTGGTGCAACATGGCAATCTCCATAGATGAGGACCCACTCCCTATGTAGATATCAATGGCTCATTCTAAGGTAATGAAAACTTGATGGTTCTAATTTTTAGGTGACCATACACTAAATAAAACATTACTTATTGTATTATATTCAATTTCTGCCAATATATCCCACTAAATCGTACACACTGGACCTTTAAGTTGATATGGTTGGTGTGTTAGCAATAGTTACCTATTCACACATCCAACAGAGGAACATAAGCATTCATTTGGACTTGTGTTTCTGGTCACCTGATGAATGTAAATTTAGTGTAAATATTCACTCTCCTTTTACCTCTATTTTTGGTCACCACCAACTCCCGAGGAAAATGTATGGCTCGTTAGCTGCTAAATGCTCCATCATGCTCACCAGCTATTTGCTAACTGTGTCTAACTGCTGTTTGGTAGCTGGCAGGTAGCATACAGTGGGTTTTTAGAGTTGAGCTTGAGATAGTTAGTGGCTAAAGTAGCCTAGTTAAGCCACATTGTTGAACAAATTAGTCTTTTTTTAACTACATCTTTTAACAATGAGGGGTTTGAACTCTGTTGAGCTGGAAGAGATAAAACTCCTGCAGCACTTGTAGTATGCAGAACAACTTTATGGTTAGACCTATGTGTTTTGGCTTGTAACCTTCATCAGGGTCATTTATTTCATTGAGTAATAAGCTACTGGGTAACCCACTTTGGCTCCATTGTATGCTTACAAAGACAGTCTCCTAGGAGGACCAACGACACGGACCTGCAGTTTCATATGGTGATATACTGTATAGGGATCCAAAGTGCGATGTTAACCCTTCTCCTACAGAGCACTCTTCATTAAAACAATAGAATAGTTGCCAGTTTATAAGTACCTATGGCTTCAAATACAACACCCCACCTCATTTATATCAGCTGGGGTGACTAAATAATCATGACTCCTTCCAGTATAACATAAAATTACACAGCACAACAAACAACATCCTCCAAAATGACCATACAGTTGAACAAACACTTCTCATAAGTTTGGTCTGTTGATTCAGAACTGTGAGATATAAATGTGATGATGAATGCCAGGAAACATTAACTGAGTGTGAGAAGGAAGAGAGAGGCCTTGTTGTCTGCTGTTCCTTGCCCAACTTGTTCCTTCCCCTTGCCCGCTTTATATCCACAGAGGAATAAACATAATCCGACCCTGATGTTTAGTTCTTAGGAAAGTGTCTCAAAAGTTTACCCATTGTGTCATCAAGGACTTTCGTCAGTTCCTCTACAAACAATCAAATTGCATTTGCTTGATTTCCTGTTTCTTTCTACCAGAGCATGTTTTCATTCTTTAATTTTCAAAAAATGTATTATTTTAATCATCCTGTCTGCCTGAAAACATATATATATATATATATATATACACAGTATATATATTCACCTTCTGTCTGAAATGCTCTGTTTTAGCACCTGTCTCCCAAAAAAAACAGTTTGCCCTGATTCATCAGCATATCCAGGTTTTTCACATCTGTGCTCTCAGCCTCTTTGCACCATCACTGGTGTTGTGGAATGACTGAAGGGGGAGTTATACTCCTGCGTTAGTCTCTATATACAGACTCTACATTCAGTGAATGTAGAGTCTATAGGCAAACCCCGGAGATCTTGCCTCCGGAAGAAGAGCGGAAGAGCCCTGGTTTCCGGTTGTAGGCTGTTTGTAGTCTGCGTGATATTGACCAATCACGTTTGAACCGGCTGCAGTTGTTGCCAGGTTAAACGGTCCGTGCGGTGAACTAACGAGGCGGAACATAATTGGCGTCACTGCAAACTCTGAATCCATCGCAATGGTTCAGCATATTTACTTATATATAAACGGAAGTCGGAAACAGAAATTTGCCTCCTCCGCCCAAATCAAACCGGAATGCCAAAAAATCGGGGGTCTGCCCCCAGAGGCTGTATCGCCATCTGCCAGAAGTCAGACGCCGAATACAGCCGATGGGTTGTGAGAATGCTCCTGCGTTGACTCAATGCCTTACCTATGGCGTAGGCTGTGCATTGACGTAGAGCCTATGCCGTCACTCTATGCTGTAGCCTGACCATGCATCTCCTCAGAAATCTAACTACATGGTGTGGAAACTTCCTATTTCTTGTGAGCTGAAACCATTTCCCTCAGTGGAAACAAAGCTTTTATTTACTTTTATTTCACAGAAAACAAACAATTAATTGTGGAGGCAATAAAGCCCCCACAAAATAGCATTTTATGTCTTGTGTGTGATTCATCTTGGCGTCATATGAGTAGAGGAAATCTCCGCTAGTCGCTAAGCTAATTTATACAATGTAAAATGACATAGGCTTCTGCTAATAATGTTAGCGTGTTGTATTACATGTTTAGCATAAAACAATTTTTTTGTCAGTGAAACTTTTGAGCTGTAATGGAGCCTAGTTTTGTAACATTATGTTTGTTGAATGTTGGTGTTGTTCCTGGCTTCATATGAGTAAAGTCTGCTAGTTGCAAAGCTAATATATACAATGTAAAATGCCATAGGCTTGTGCTAATAACAATAGCATGTTGTATTTATGGGGTAAATGTGTCCAGATAAAGACAAATACTTTGTCTGTCAATGCTGCAAATTTTAATGAAGCCGAATTGTGCACTTGTGTTTGAAGCTGTCGCTATTAAGCCATATTTAATGTGTGTTTTGGGTGCGTTTAGAATCAACTCAACTTTACAGCACTTCACAGAAACCCCACTGTCAACTAGAGGTTTGGAGGTGTAATTGCAGAGTGACACAAACACACCACCGCACAAGTATGAGCACTCACAAGCCTGTGTGCATTTCTCTGTGGCTTAAGCACTTTTGATAATTTACAGTATTTATAAAGCACCTATGCCTGCTTTTAAATAAAAAAAAATGGAAATATACCCTTTACAGTATAGGACCTTTAACTGCTTTCTTGACTATCTAATTTTATAACTTTTCAAATTTTGTCTGTACTGGTCCCTTAGAGCACAGGAATGGCAGAGGGACAAGGAATGACATTTGACCCCTGCCCTATCCTTCAGGCTACAATGTGCTGATTAGAGCAGCCTGTGGTCCGAGTCTGACAGATGGAAGAAGATAACAGTCTTTAAATGGACAGGTCAGAGTTATATTTGGAAACATTTGCTTTAAGTTAGTGCTGAGAGCAGGTAGTAGAAAGGTGATGCAGGGTCGCTAGGATTCATTAGTAAGGGAGCCTTGTGATGGTGATGTCGGCCAAAGTCACTTTAACATCTGTGGTGGGAGGTGCCTACTTGATAACAATGGTGACATTCCTGCTCTCTCATCCAGCTGGAGTGGTTCTCTAATTTTTATGGATGACTGCCAAATTCAGATCATGTTGAGACATTTTTGATGCAGTCAGAATTTTGATAATATATCTTAGAGGAGATTTATGATCAGTATCAGTTAGTAGGTTATGAGTATTTAGTAAATAATTGTGATTAGGCTGCTACTTTTCAATGGCTTACTTATTAAAGTACTCATTAAAAAGTATTAGGTTCTAAGTTTATAATGAACTACACACGAAAATAAGGTACATTGTGCTACATGCTTTCCATGTTAAATGTTTTCAGTGCTTATAGTGCCTTACCTTTCTCTTGCTGTGCTTTCTTCATTGTAAGTGCTTTTACAGTCACAAATATTATTTTTTATTATGTGCTAATGTGTGTGTCATTGCTATCTAATTTGTGATTTCTGTAAATGTGTTCTTGTGGTTGCTTTTTTTATTGAATTATTTCATATTTGTTGAGGATTATTTCACATATCATTTTCTTGTCTTATTATGTTTGGCAGTTTAGTGTTGCACTCCCATAAAGTCCGGGGACTCGCAGAGTCAGCAGAGACAGCAGAGTCAGCAGGGACAGCAGAGGTTGAGTGGTCCTGACTTTTCTGGGTAAAGCTCCAGAAACACTGGAACTCACATTTTCCATATTGCAATAGCATCTTATATTTCACCCCTACTTCCTAAATGCTCAGTTCTTTCAAACCCCAAACATCCAGTCTCTTATGCAGATATTCTGGTAAAAACAGAAAAAACCCCCCAGAAAAAAACAGTGCAGCTCCTCCAGAGCCACTTAAGACATTATACAACTGCTTTTATAGACTGTGCTGCAGGTCCTCTCATTGTGATGAGATAACTGATCTTCATGTGTGTAATTGGTGGAGTGACCATTTAATTGCTCTTTTGAAAAGTCATAAAAACTTTGATTTAAATAAAAAAATCTTTTTGAAAGTATGTCCCAGAGAAGGTCTGCAGCAGTAAACACATAGATAAGGACTACTGCTGCCCTCTGCTGGACACATAGTTAACAGCCATATTACAAAAGATAGGGATGATTATCCAAGAATAGAAAAATATGCCAATGCACGTCCATTGTGTGAGTCTGGATCTATTCCGAGAATCGAGGTCTGTATTAATCAAATTACTAAAAGTTAAAGATTATTAAAATCCTTGGCTTTTAATGCTACTTAAACATATAAATATGATTATAATATAATCATTGGATGAAAAGTCTTGATCCTTTTTTCTTTTACTTTTATCATTTTTCTTAAAATATGCTTAAATTCAAGAGAGCTCTGGAGGCAGCTGGTTGGATAGCGGAAGCTTTTTGAGGTCACTGAGCATTCACCTCTATAAACATGTTTTTGAGTGACTGTCATAGTGTTCGTCATCATATATGAAGCAATACAAATTGCAAATGTTCTGCTTTTTGAAGTCTGTCACAACCCTGAATGAACACTATTCAGTCACAGTGGAACATCAAAAATGAAACAGGCAAGGATCTTTCAAAAGGTGTTAAATATTGTTCATCAAGATGTAATACCTTGGCATAAAATACCAGATATACCTTCATATTATATGACTGCTCATTACATTTCCAAAACACAGTGTTTTGTGGCTGCATCTTTCTGGTATTATCTTGTCAGCCTTTTAGGACTTCTCTCTGGAATAAATTGGCAGCTTTGTCAAACAGCATTTGAAGATGCAATGTCTTTTTTGAAGGCTTACTTGTTTTCTGCTCAGCTTCTGTTCAACTTTTCAATGAGTTCATTAACACTCCGACTACAAGGTGCATCACTTGCTTCATGTTCAAATGCTTCATGAATCTAAATTAGATTTTGTTGTCATCAGTATAATGAAAACACAGAGGTCATGCAATATATCAAGAAGTCACATTTAAGAAAGCCACATTATGAAAGGGCTCAGCACCAATGTCTCAGTTTTGTGGCATAGGTTAACACAGTGCAATACAAAAACATAACAGTTAGTTTTGATCAACGTTTCAGGCAATGGAGAGGCAAAGAAATGTTATTTATATAGCACATTTCATTGTAGGTTAACTTCATATGCTTTACATTGCATAGCAATGCATACAGCAAGTTGCATGTACTGAGGAATATCTTAAAGTACAACAAAAGGCAACAATAACAACATTTAAAAAAAGGGAAATTAGAAACGCTGATGCTCACGTACACACAGCCACTAGCCTGAGAAATTGAAAAGTTTACATTTTACTTGTTTTTTTATTGAAGAGCTATGGTCCAATAACTGGCCCTTGTGGAACCCCAGATATAAATTTCATTTTGACTAATTTTAAACCATGAATGGAAACACTGAAGCACCTGTCCATGACGTACAGTTTAAAAAAAATGGGAAGAACAGGTCTTGAAAGTGCAACTGAATAAAATGATCAACTTCGTAAAAGGCAGCAGCAATGTAAGGGAATATCAAATGGAAACGTTTCACCTTTTATCTTCTTCTCTGATAAGGGTTATTTCGGTGCGATGTTAAACTTGAAAACAGACTGAAAAACATCATGTACTCTTTAAACAATACAAATGAGAGTAGCTTTGTTGTACTGTTGTTGTGATTATGGTAGCAAAATGGTTATTTTTGACTCCATAAACTGCTTTATTACATAGCAGAGCATCTTACTGGTTAGACAAAAGAACATTTTATAACACCATCAAATCATACCATATCACCTAATCAAGGTATTTCCTGTTTTCGTGAGCTTTGCTCTGCAGGTTAAACTTATCAACATCCAACATCTAAGATCACACATGAAGGATTTGAAAGAGAACAACATGTTGTCGAGACTGTCTTAATCATGCAGCTTGCTTAAGACAGATAATATCTGCGGTTTTGCCTACTTCCTTCGAAGTGATAGAGTGTGCTAATAGAGCAAGAGCAAAACCACCCCCAGCAAACACATTACACAAGGACCTCTACTACATTTCACTGTACATTCAACACCCCTTGCCAAATAGCTTTATTCTTCTTAACCTGTGTGCAACAAGAGAGACAGGATGAAGCTACAACATTTGATCATTTGTGTTTTGATGTATTTGGTTCTAACCAATCAAGAAGAAAAAGAAAATCAGGTAAACAATGGAACTTTCTGAATTTTTGTTTCAATCAATTTGCATAATCTGTGTTGGGTTTTTTTTTTTTAGAAAATGTTAAAAGTTGTTAAAATAATGTGCCACTATGGCAACACTGACCTTTTCTGCGACTGGTATTTCTTAAACTGCTACTTGTACAAACTGTAATGATTTTGTCTTTATGTAGATGCTATCGACTCCTGGATTTACGTTTGATGAAGACTACTTCAATTCCATTCTCAATTCCACACTTCCTATCGTTGACAGTGAGTCATCTGCTCCTTGCAGTGTAACCGTGCCTGGATTTAATAGCTTGGGCCTGATGATCACCTACATTATTGTGTTTGTGCTCAGCATGGTAGGCAACAGTGTTGTTGTCTATGTGGTTTGCTACATGAAGAGAGGCAGAGCCAGCACAGATATCTACCTGATGCACCTGGCGATGGCAGACCTTCTCTTCTGTTTTACCCTCCCGTTCTGGGCCGTCAAAATTCATTCTGGTTGGGTCTTCGGCAACTTCATGTGCAAACTCCTTTCGGGCTTCCAGGAGGCGTCCGTATACAGTGGTGTCTTCCTGCTGGTGTGCATCAGTGTGGACCGTCACTTTGCCATTGTGAGAGCTACGCGTGTCCTGCCTTCCCATCATCTGTTGGTTAAGGTGGTGTGCAGTGTGGTGTGGCTTGTAGCTGGAGTGCTGTCCTTACCTGTGGTGATTCAGAGGGAGAGCAGATATGCTCCAGACCTGGATCAGTTCATTTGCTATCAAAACCTTACAGGTGAAAGCAGCAACCACTGGCGTGTTGGTGTGCGCATCCTGCGCCACACGGTGGGCTTTTTCCTGCCACTGGTAGTGATGGCTGTCTGCTACGGCTGGATTGTGGTGACGCTGTATCACACACGTAATCAACAGAAGCACAAGGCCATGCGTGTCATCCTGGCAGTGGTGTTGGCATTCGTTCTGTGCTGGCTGCCTCATAACATCACTGTGCTCATTGACTCACTCAGAAGAGGGGGATCAATCACAGTGGAGGTGTGCGATACTCGCTACGCACTGGAAGTGATGCTAAGATTGACTGAAGTGTTGGCCTTCATGCACTGTGCGGTGAATCCAGTGTTGTACGCCTTCATTGGGGAGAAGTTCCGTAATCAGCTGCTCTTGGCTCTTTACAAACATGGCCTCATCAGCAAGAGGCTCCAGATGGCTTTCAGGAAGGGCTCAGTCAGCAGTGCAGGGAGCATAAGATCTAGAATCACCTCTGCTACCATGTAAATATTAGGGGTAAACTGCTAGCCTCACTCTGTCCAATAGTCATAAAATCCACCTCCAAACTGCTCTAAAGGTCACAAATTAACTTGTTTGTTAAGTCTGTACAAAAACTGAAGTATAAAGTATTTCTTTCTTAACTGTAGAAGTACTGGTAGGAACACTCCCATTCGATGTATCCTCATACAACAGTTTGTATGATATGTTACAAATTAGTGCCACGTGAATGACGTTACTAGGATGGGTTTAAGTAAGTAAAGTTATGTAGAATAGGTTTACGAAAATAAAGACACAGGTTAGGTGTAGGAAAGTAAAGTAACATACAAAGTTAGGTTTAAGAAAGTTAAGTTAATTCCACAGGTTGGGGTTAGGAAGGTAAAGTTTAATAGGTTAGATTTAAGACAATTAAGTTGCACGTTAGGTTTAGGCAAGTAAAGGGAAGTTGGTTAGGTTTAGGAAAGTAAAGCTAGATATGCAGGTTAGGTTTATGAAAATAAAGACACAGGTCAAGTTTAGGAAAAGAAACATGGTGACGACTTACTTTCAAAAACTTCACAGTTCATTTGGTTTCATACAGGACACAATCACCAATCTCCTGGGGGAGAGTCCTATGTTTGTTTTACCCATTCACCACTCCAACTCGTGTTGTTACATGGACTTTTACTCCTTATACGACTTCACTCTTTACTCCCGTCAGCACATTGATCACGTGAGTGCAGCCTTCCACATTTTGTGGGTTATCCAAATTACAGGCTCATGATTACGTGGGTTAAATGCGAATTGCGGTGCATTACTTTTCGTAGGTATACATACGAACAGTGCAAAACAGCCTGTCCCACTGGACAGAGCCAGGCTAGCCGTTTCCCCCAGTCTTTATGCTAAGCTAACCAGCTGTTAATTGCATCCTTATGTTGAATAGACATGAGAGTGGTATTTCCTCAAATAACTCTCTGCAAGAAAGTGAACCAGCTTATTTCCAAAAATGTGTAACATATAGATTAAGAGGGCATTTTAAAAAAAATCTTGCCTTTATATCTTTTGATGCTGAGAGATTTAACCTCATTTAAAGTGTTATTGAGTTCAACAAGGTTCAGAGAAAGAAAACAGGCAACTCAACTTGAAAAATATAAATCAGTTGTCAGTGGAGGAAAATGTGGCACGCTATCAAAGTAGTCAATGAGGAAGCTTCACAGCTGTTGACTACTTTGATGGTTTACCGTACTTTGAGAAGTGACTCAGTTATTGAGATTTTGTTGTTGTTAATATATGTTTTCCAAAGCTTGTGCGGTTTTCCATGAAAAAAGTCCTTTAAGTCCTTGACTGTGTGTTTTATTCCGAGACATTATGGACATGAGCGGAGTGCAGTCTTTTAATTTGAGCCCTGTGAACTAAGGTTTTTGTCTGGCGGTTTTTGTCCTCAGACAAAACGGAAAATGTTCTCACTATCAAATACCTTAATCTCTCAAAACAAGAACAAGTTGTGAAATCAGCTCTTTTTTCTGAGAGACAAGTTCTGTCTTGCTCTTTGATGAATGCTTTCCATTTAGGCACACTATAGAGTCTGTACAAACATGACAATGTTCTTTTAATCAATGCTGCCTGTAATCTTAAAATGCTGTATTTCCCACTGTCCAGCAACTTGTTTCTTGCATATGTGAGATATATTTTATGTTATTCAGAATATTTCCCTCTACACATTGGTGTATGTGCAGGCAATACATGATGATATGGTGTGTGTACGTGTGGGTATGTTGTGTGTACTTGTGTGGGCGGCTGATGTAAAGGAGAAGAAGGGAGAAAGTGTTTTTCATAAGAAATTGTGCAGCTGCCATGATTGCAACACAATTTATATAGAAGGGATGAGATCCTCTTACATTGTCTAATCATATGAATTATTCAGAGTTATTTTAAATGTTTGTCTGACATGCAGTTTCAAGATTCATGACCCAACATGTAGCCTATGTGTAGTGTACTTACAAATTCCCGTGTATCTAACAGTCTAGAGTAATAAAATGAAATGAAATAAAAGAATGTACTGGTTGTAAATGCAGATGAAATGTATACTTATTACTTGGGTCAAAATAAATTGTTCACCCCTAAGCCATGTGTGATACTTCCTCAGACAAGTTGTTGTGTGACACTGAAGTGTTTCATTCATCAAATTAAATTATTTCTGCTCTCCATGTGTTACATTAGTCTAATTGGGCTGAGGAAGAGGTCCTCTGCTGTGGCAAAAAGTGTCCAAGCAATAGGTAAAGAGTTGTTAGTGAAACATAGTAATTAAGGTTACTTAGAAAAATTAGTTCAAACTACTTTGTAAAAAATATATATAAAATGGAAAGTGTGCATGTGATAAGAAATTATAAAAAAATAAAACACAAAAGGTCACATGCAAGCAAAAAACAAAACAAAACTTGTTCACAGGTCATATACCTAAAGGATAATACACCCCATCAGTCAGACTTCAGAAAACTAGAGTCCACATGGGGTTATGCACCAAGCAGGATTACTTAGTTAGCCAAGTGGCCTCTAAAATAGCATGCAACAACTTCTCTTAACATTTGTCAGTAAATTGCAATATGCAGTACTTACGACATATTGTGGTCAAAGGGGTTGTCAATTACAGCAGAGAGGCTGTTGTAACATAAAAATAAAAAATCATTAGTTTCTTTTTTGCCCCCCCCCCCCCCCCCCCCCCCCCCCCCCGCCGCCTCCCCCCCCTGTGTGCGGGGGGCCGGCCACCCCCCCTGCCCCCNCATAAAAAAAAAAAACATTTGTTTCTTTTTTGCCCCCCCCCCCCCCCCCCCCCCCTTTGCCTGCCCTGCACAAAGAAAAACGAAAGGAGAAGATGACATCAAACAGGTCTAGAAGTCAGCTTTATATCTGATAAAAAAGAAGAAGAAATAAATAGAGAAAGTACAGTACTTAGTAAGCATATTCTGCCCATTGTTCTCTTATTTGAGAATTCATTTTAATTTATATAATAATGTTCTTAGGCAGGGTACACCCTGGACAGGTTGCCAGACTATTGCAGGGCTGACACATAGAGACAGACAACCTTTCACACTCACATTCACACCTATGGACAGTTTAGAGTCACCAATTAACCTATCCCCAACCTGCATGTCTTTGGACTGTGGGAGGAAGTACCCGGAGAAATCCAACGCTGACACGGGGAGAACATGCAAACTCCGCACAGAGGGGCTCCCTCCCAGGAACCCTCTTGCTGTGAGGTGACAGTGCTAACCACTACACCACTATGCCGCCCCCTCCCAGTACAATTATTTTTAAAAACTGTCCTTAAATGAGATGAGGCCAGCCCATAAGGCCCTTCAGCCAGAAGATGGAGCTGTTTTCCACCAAATCACTCACTCACTGACTCATTCGTCTTGCAAGAATAGAGCAACATATTTTTCAAAGGAAGTGTGTAAAGTTTAGGGGGCTTTGGTACCATCTAGGCAAGGATTTAAACTCAACTCAAATTTATTTATAAACAGCCTCAGTTGAACACAGTTTTTTTTCAGTCTGCAACCAGATGAAACTTCTCCTGGTTAGAATCCCCTCAGTGTTCATTGTTCAGGAGCTTTTTACCTGGAGCTGAATTATCTGCCAAGGTCTCAGCAGATGACCCAGTGAACTGGTAAAACACTAAATGAAGCAGTTTCACATCAGTGTTTTTTGACACTGTTGTCATGGAGATGCTTCTGACTACTGTGGCCAATGCGAAAACGGGAAAAGCCCTACTAGAGTCAGTGTTTGGTTTGCTGCTCTGGGCCACTGTAGGCTGTGCAACATGGCAATCTCTGTGGAAACATAAATGGTTCATTCTAATTCTAAGGTAAAGAAAACACAACGAGTCTTATGTTTTTTTGTAATGATTAGGCCTATATAGTATAACAGGACTTTTTGCAGGACGACTTAGTTCAGAAAATGGCCCATGTGAGTGTTATATATGACTGTTTTACATATATTACTAGATTATTTTGATACATTAATGTGTACCCTACAGTTATGTTGACATTTGGTATCCTTGGCTTAGATTTAATGACAGCTTTTTATTGTTACAACTCACTAATGGGAAAACTTACTCTCCCTCCAGTGGGCGTGGTCTAGCCTGTACGTAGGCGGATATCATGTTACCATAGTAACAGCATAGTCACAGCCCATCTGTTGACTCTCTGCAGTAGCTAACTGTTAGCTGTGACCGAACTGCGCTAAAGTGGCCTGCTGATCATTTACTAACCACTGGGCTTGAGCGCTTACTTCAGGAACATTAAGGTAATCCCAGTGTTTAATTAAGGAGGATTTTCCTGAGTTTATTTGTAAGTGTATCCTCTTATAACAAAAAAGGTAACGTTAGCGGTCAGAGCTACTGAAAAGATGGACATGTTACTTGACCGACGCAGTAATGCTTCCGTTTTATTTTCAAAATAAAATTCTACTTATGACAGTTCGGTAGCAATATTGTACAGTCGAATACTTGCACAGAGTATTTTTGCAACTAACCTTAACCCTGGCGTGTTGAATATTGCTCAGACTTATATATGTTTCGCATAAGTTAATAGCTTTGTTATTAAGTGTTTTGTTAGCACACGAGAGCAACTTGTGTTTTCTGATACCTGATATAGTTATTTGAATCACTGCCTGCTGTTATTTTGAAAGGCAACCCGTTATACCGGAAGTCGTAATGCAACAAACAGCGGCAACTTCCCACCTCTTCTTCAGCCATGTTTTATGACGAGTAAACTATTGTTAATGTTTTAACAGTATGCGCATTAATTGCTGTACTTAAGTAGTGGCGTCTACAGGTAGAGATACACTTAAACCTTCTCTGAAATATTTTTTGTTTCACGTCTTTGTTATAAGCTAACCACCGTGAGCTCAGTTTGTTAGCTAACGTTAGTAAGGTAAACAGTGCTTAGCGTTAGTCATGCTTTTGCTCCTACGTTTAACGTTAGTAGTCGGTCCAGCTGTTTTATTGTTGGTCTCCAGCAGAGTCTGAAGAGGGTAGGATGTCTAATGATCTCGCTGGTGTGTGGGAGGTGGCACTGAGTGATGGAGTCCACAGGATAGAGTTTGAACATGGCACGACCACCGGAAAGAGGGTCATCTACGTGGATGGAAAGGTATGAATCACGATCTTAAGTAATATTAGAGTAAACGTGTTTTATTTCTTTATGAATGGCAGCTGTTAATGTCTGATTTCACATCACACTGCAGGAGATACTGAGACGGGACTGGATGTTTAAACTTGTGGGGAAGGAGACATTCAGTGTGGGTAAATCAGACACCAAAGCAACCATCAACATCGATGCAGTCAGTGGTTTTGCCTATGAGTACACATTGGAGATCAATGGGAAGAGCTTGAAGAAGTACATGGAGAACAGATCGAAGGTCACCAGCACCTGGGTTCTCAACTTGGACGGCACTGACTGCAGGGTGGTCCTGGGTGAGCCTCTCTGTGTTTGTATATCATTCACCTTCTGTCCTCATCACTTAGTTATTATGTCAGTAGTTATTATGTTGTGTGAATCCACTTTAATATGTCATTAGTGTCTGGGTTCATATAATCAATCAGGATGGATACTGGATTGATATTTAGCACAGTGTGATTTCCACCCCTTCAGAACTACCCAGTAATATTATGTTGAGTTTAAGTTAAGCTCTTTAACAGCTTTAAGCCCCACGCCATCTTCAGCCACCTCTGTTATCTGGGCAAGGTAATCCTTCTTATAATTATACTGATTACCGTTGATCAGGCAGCATGCTACCTGAAGCATGCACAACACATGCGAACTACTGTACATTAGCATGCAATAATTATCTATAAATATTAGCAGGGAAATAAACTAAATAATTCAGTGGACTGGCAGAAATTCTTCTCACAATAAACATATACAACTAAACTCAGTGTTCATACATATAAATTTCCCTCAATAAATTAGTAGGGGTTTAAATCAAAACTTTCATCATGATATGCTATTATATCGATTCTCTAGACAATGATACAATATTTGTTGTAATCACCAAGTCTGCCACAATACGATTTAGATTTGATTCAATTCAGCTGCACGTGATCGATATTAGTAGATAAATATCCTCATTGTCTTTTCCTTGGCTGCTTGCCATTGTCCGCCTTGTGCTACGCAGCTAGCACTGTTTGAAATTTTACAAAAGAGGTGTGCTTGGACGATAATAGCGACACGGACATAGCATGGGAAATAAAAAAAAAAAAGGCGTATCTTAAAGATGAGGATATGTATTGATGTTTTCACTTTGCATTGATACTATTAGATTGTTGATCATTGAATCAATGTATTGTTACACCCCTAGACATTAAGGTGCTGTGATTCAGAAGATTCTTAATAAATCTTATACATTATCTTCACTTAGAGTAGTTCTCTTGGAAGCTTTCCAATCCAAATAGTCTTTGCTTTCAAATACAGTGGCATTTTGAAATTATCGTCCATACATTGAAATACAGGAAACTACATTTTAATTACAGTAGAACAATTTTACTTTGACCACAGTGTCTCCACCACTGAAAATGTAATGTTTTTCCCATAATCTCTGAGGAATCACCAATACACTCCCTACAAATTAAACGTAGTTGTTGTAAGAATCTGAATAAACTGTATTCATATTTTTCCTCCTTAATTTTGTTCCCAATACCTCCTACTTCATTTGTTGTTCCAGTTTTAACTGTCTTTTATGCATTATCTACTATATCATTGCATTTACCACTGTAACTATTGTGTGTATGTATTTCAAATGAGGGTGGATGTTTTGGATAGATTTTCCATAGGGGATCTATTTATCAAGAAAAGCCTGTAGGTAGTTTACAGACACAGAGCAGATACTGACCAGGACATTGCTGCCTTGCTTGTTGTTCTGGGACACCACAAGATGATCAGATAAACTCAACCATTCTCACACCACTGTCTAACAGGATTAGAAACAAACAACGACTCAGACCTGGCTGTACACATACTGCCCACTTGTTTAGCAACTCTAAATTGGCAGTCACATCACATACTTTTATTGCCCAACAGTTACATGTTTTATTGATGCAGTGTGTGTTTACTTCTTTCAGAGAAGGACACCATGGATGTTTGGTGTAATGGACAAAACATTGAGACTGCAGTAAGTATAACAACAGTAGCTGATAGTGATTTGTTCTGTAATAAGGATACTCTGCTGAAATTAAGAATATGTTCATCAGCCGATAGTATGAAACTGAAGGATTGCTTTCCTTGCCCACTCTCTTGTCTGATTTGCACCTGCAGGGGGAGTTTGTGGACGATGGCACAGAAACACATTTCACACTGGGAGACCACAACTGCTGCGTGAAGGCTGTGAGCAGCGGGAAGAGGCGAGATGGGATCATTCACACGCTGCTTGTGGACGGCACAGAGATAGCTGAGTGCACAGAGTGATCGTGTGTGCGCGTGCGTTTAAACTTGTGTGAAAGCAGAGATCAGGTTTGTATGTGTGACTTTGTACCTGTGAAACTGGGAGAGGGTGCAGTGAAGGCGAATGTCATTTAAAGCTGTTGGAGTCGGGACCAGCTGACAAAAATATGCGCTCCTACGTTTTGACGCCATGGCCTCTGGAGGGTATATTGGCCATATATTGGTACTGTAAGGGATGCTCTGTAATTAATATAGTAAGAGCTGAAGACAGGACCCTCAGTCTGGGCAGTTTTAGAGAAGAGGGTGCAGCCATAAATTTCCACCACAAAAAGGGATTTACTGTCTGAAAATGTAACTAACTTCACACTGAAAAAAACTTTGAGTTATAAACTTGTACTTTATATTGATATAAATAATAGAAATTTCAGTAACACAGCATTAGAGGCCTGATGTGCCATATGTACCTAACTCAGCCTGGCTCAGTTTGCCCTGTGGTCATGAAAACAAGCAGCTGGGCCCTGTTCTTCAAATGAGGCTCAACTTATTCAGCCTAACAAGTTCTTTGAAAGCAGTTTGAGGATTGATTTGTTCATCATGGATGGTCTTATCTTGAAAAACACTGGACTATTATTTTGAATTAAAGGCAAAATTAGTGGAGGCTTCAGGATTTGTACAAGGTGCTTTACCTCAGTTTTGAGGGAGAAAAAAAAGAACCTTGAAAATAGTCCCCTTCTAAACAGAACCACACAGTGCTTTCTTATACATTGATCTTTTTTTTTTTTTATAAAATTAGTCATTATAATGAAATTGCTCTGAATCAGAAATTGCTCAGCTTTTTTGATGCACAATGTCCACCCAAAAATTATAGTTTATTTTTACTTCCGCTCCACTCTTAAAACCCCGGCAAAACCAGTAGACTTATGTTGGCATAAACTTAGCAATAACTTGATTTAACTTAATGAGCCGACTTTATTATCCTCTCTCTTATGTGCTTATGTAATAGCTCCACAGAAAATGTCAAATGAATCTTAAGCTCCTGCTTTATGTGAAGTCTTTGTAATAAAAAAAAGTGCTTGAAAGTCCTTGAATTTAATTTTGTAATCTCATGAACCCGACTTTAAAACATAATCAGCATCCATATGATCGTTTGATTGCTGATCATGTGATTAGTTATGAGGTAGGTGTGTTGGGATCTTTCCCAGCATGCACTAGGGCGATAGATTCATTGGCACAAATCTCATTTTAATTGTTTTCATGTTTTCATTTTTTCCAGGCCGTTAAACATTAGATATTACCAGTGAATGTTGTTGAACTAGGTGATGGTGGTGCATGATGAGGTGAGGATCTCCATCATGGACATTGAAGACACTTTATAGCTTTATAACTATGAAAATGAAACCTTACTAAAACCTCTTAAGAAGCAGCCGATGAACATTTGTCAGCAAAGTGAGTTCTGCAGTTCAGAATTTAAAACATTTTAGAGTTCAAATGACAAATTTTAATGTCCAATTAAATGCCGTTCTGGTTTCATTGACCTTTTAACAGTCTTTTAGTTACGTTTGAAGTGTTTTTGCTCACAGTATCTCAAACTACATTTGGATTGGTTCTTTTTTTTGTGTACAGACCTCTATTTCATTCATACTTCGTCATGCAGAGGTACACATAACTTCATTGAGAATTTTTTTTGTTGGAATCATTACACTAATGACAGGCAATACTGATTTATCAATAACCTGCATGTTGTCTCGTAAAACCATGATCAACACTTTCATATAAATATAACAATGTGAGACAGTTGTATTTGAGTAACTTCATGAATGTGGCTCGCAGTAGAACATCTTCGTCGTCATCCAGCCAGCTAACATTAAGCCTGCCCTTTGGCAAGTTTGGGCTTAAGGACGTGTTGCTATGAAAACAGTTCCAGATATAAATTAAGCCAAATAATCCAGTCTTGTGTCAAATCGTTTACATACTAATCTGGATAACTCAGTTGTCCATGTATGAAGAACAGGGCCCAGGTGTTCTTAGATACACTGCACATTTTGTCATTTTGTAGAAAATAACATTTTACAGATAACCTATAAACCCCAGACTCAACCTGTTTTCTATGCTTGCTTTCTTGTATTTTTCAATATTACGCAGTAGGAGGATTTAACACCAGGATATTGTTCCTTGAATGTAGCATCATATCAGTGTGTGTTGTTCAGGAGTGATCTTTGTTTAGTCCTGTGGCAACGTGTTAAATGGTCTTTGTATGACTCCTTCAGCCAGTCGATATTACAGTGATATGTTATTAGCTTTTAGCAGACTGCTGTAGATTTGTCAAAATATCCTAGGCTGCACCGTCTACAATTTAATGGCTGTGACAGTTTCATAGACAATCATTCAGATGTGACATTATTGCCAGTAATAAATCATACTCAGCTGACATAAATCACTTGCTGATATCCAGACATACTTGGGAGTCTCCCTGTCATCCTCGGAGATGTGTGGCAATCTGTTGTACTGTCAATTATTAGTCTGTTTTTTGTGTAAAGGCCAGATGGTGTGGTTTCACAGAAGTTAAGCTAAACATTTTTATAAAGTCATGGTTAGACACTAAAGATTATTTTCCAGTGTATCTTAAATGCTTGTTTACATTTTGAAAAGAGAGGCATTTACTATTGATGGGCACTGGTAAAATAGAGCGAAAACACTTTGCATTAACACATTTTGTGTTTTGACCAATAAAAAAAAGACTTGATCCAAGGTCCATCAAGATGTTCATGACAACTGAGTAAAAGTCATCTGCTGATGACTGCGTGATGCAGCTAAAAGCTCCAGGAGAAGCTATTAAATGGACATGAGTTAAAGGTCCAGTGTGTAGGATTTAAGGGGCGTCCATCTGCAGAAAGGGAACACATTTTCTTAACTTATTTTCACCTGTTTATCATCACCTGAAACTAAGAACTGTGTTTTTGTTACCTTCAAATGAGCCATTTATGTCTACATATGTAGCAGCTCCTCTTTCACGGACTCTGTCATGTTGGTCTACAGCAGCCCAGAACAGACAAACAAAGTATTGGCTCTAGATAGGGCCATTAGCATTTTCGTGTTGGCCACCATAGTTCTCCTACATGCTTGGCACACTGGAGAAGTTCCAGTTCTGTGACCTCGCCTCAAAATGCTACAAATCCTACACATTAGACCTTTAAGTATTTTTTTCTCAGATTTTTCACAAGGTCAAGGATGGACTTTAATGCTCAATAGACTGTGATCTCCAACAGTTGTTACTGTATCTTTAAGAATATGAGGGAATTTTCCTGTCTTTCGTGTCCTGTATAAAAGCTTTATGTTAATACTGTACATGTATTCCATTTTGTTTATTGTTATGGTCCATGTTTGTAAAATGTAAATTGTATTTAATTTCATTAAATCCAAGTAGCTGATCAGGTTTTGTTGTCGAGTTTCATAAAAGGATTGTCAAATATTTAAAAAATGGCTCCGGGTTTAAATATTGGCTGAGGTGGTGTTGGCTTAAAATTAGGTGTCAAAGGAAATTGCCTTGATTCATTGAACATAAAAAAAAACACCACCACCACAATACCCAAACTGTTCTTAAAGCATTGTTTAATTTTGACATCAGCATCAGGCACTTTGAACCAGCTGCACCCACTGATCCATCCCACTGTAGTCAATATGTGTTATTAATAGTTTACAATTAGATTAGTCATGTATTTGCAGCCAAAGCGTTTCAACATTTTATATGAAGTCTTACAATAATCTTCCTTTAAACAAAATGAAGTCAGTTTTATGTCTGTACTGACTGGTACATATAAAATATCATACATGTATATAAAGTATCGTGTGATGCCACCGAACAAATCCATCATTCCAGCTTTGATTGTTGCTATAAGACAAGTTGCATCTTTGATTGATATACAAATGATTGTGCTGCTATGTAAACTATATGGTAATCACTCAAAAGCAACAAACACATAGTGAAAAAAATAGAAACTGAAAACTAATGACATCTTTCTCAAGCTGCATATAAGCTCATATTGTAATAATGGTCTCCATTATATGATTTAAAGGAGTAATGCAAACAGCCATTTCTTTCTAGTAGTAAATACATTAATCAAGATTGTACTTCAGCTTGTTTAGAACAATCTAACTTGCTACTGTCCAGTTTCCTCTAGCACTAGAAGCATTCTTACATTTGTATTTGTCCCATACAACAGAATAAACTGTGAAGGAATCACTCTTCAGCACATCTTACAGGTGATAATGTACGTGGGCAGAGCTTGATAACCACTAAATATGACAGAGATGTCAGGCCCTCCGCTCACACTGTGGTACACAGTCTGTGACTCTGTCCCCACAGCAGGTGGCAGAATGAGACCTGGTTTACCAGGGGCGGGGTTTCCTGTCAGCACCTCAGCCTCGACAAAGTACAGATACTCCTCCTTTGGCCTCTTGTGCTCCTTCCACACTTCCATGGCTATCTTCACTTTGCTAGCAAAGTAGATGCCTTCTCCAAATGATGGATCTGTATACAGATGAAGATAAAAAAGAAAGTTGTTTTTACATCCCCAATTACAAAAAAGTTGGGACATTGTGAAACGTAAATAAAAAACACAATCCAATGCTTTGTGAATCTTTTCCAGCCTATATTCAATTGAATACAGTACAAAGACAAGATATTTAATATTCTACCTGATCAACTTCATGTTTTTTGTTAATATGCACACACTCGATATTTGATGACTGTAACATGTTCCAAAAAATTTTGGAGCAAGGTGCAACAGAAGACTGGTCAAGTTGTGAAATACTCAAAACATTTCACAAGTAAACAGTTTAATTGGTAACAGATTAAAGTATGACTGGGTATGAAAGCATGTCAGTAACAAGGATGACCACTTTGTGAGATGATGCAAGGGCAAATAGTCCAACAGTTTAAGAACAAAGTTTCTCAAAGCACAGTTGCTAATAAGATTCACAAAGAGATTTCACCATCTACAATCCATAATATCGTCAAAAGATCCAGAGCATACAGAGAAATCTCTGTACATAAGGGGTGAGGCTTGAAACCAATATTGAATGCCTGTGACCTCTGACCCCTCAGATGGCACTGCAGTAAAAACCAACGTGATTATATAAAAGGATATTACGACATGGGCTTGGAAACACTTTAGAAAGTTACTGCTGCTAGACATACTTCGTCCCTGCACCTCTAAATTCAAGTTAAGACAATAACTAACAATAGCAATATATCAACATCTGGAAACGGCGCAGACCTCTCTGGCCCGAGCTCATCTGAGATGGACTGACACACAGTGGAAAAGTGTGCTGTGGTCTGATGAGTCCACATTTCATATTGTTTTGGAAATCATGGACGCTGTGTTCTCTGGGCTAAAGAGGACAAGCACCATCCAGATTGTTAATGGCTCAAAGTTCAAAGCCAGCATCTGTGATGGTATAAAGGTGTGTTAGTGCCCATGGCATCATGGGTAACTTTCATATCTGTGAAGGCACCACGAATGCTGAAAGGTACATACAGGTTTTGGTGCAACATATGCTGCCATCCAGATGCTATCTATTTCTAATACGTCTGATAAAGACCCATTCTGCACGTTACAACAGCGTGGCTTCGTAGTAAAAGAGTGCAGGTACTAGATCTGTTTGCAATCCACACCTGACTCCCATTGAAAATGTGTGGCGCATTAGGAAGAACAAAATATGACAAGGGAGACCCCAGACAAGAATGGGAAAGAATTTCACTTTCAGAACTTCAAGAATTAGTGCCCTCAGTTCCTAAACACTTATTGAGTGATGCTGACAGAAAAAGTGACGTCACACGTTGGTAAATATGTTCCTGTCCCAACTTTTTTGGAACATGTTGCAGACATGAAAGTGTGTATTTACAAAAAAACAATAAAGTTTATCAGTCTGAACATTAAATACCTTTTCTGTGCACTGAATTCAATTGAATAAATGTTGAAAATTATTTACAAATCCTTTAAGTCTGTTTCTCTTCAAGTTTTACACCCTGTCCCAACTTTTTTTGGAACTGGGGTTGTATATTTATTTGTTATCATTCCTTTTCTAACTTAAATGTTCTGTATCTGTAATGCTGCCATACAAGACCCAGGAAAATGAGCATTTACCAGACACAAGGAATTTGTTTGCATTATCAAATGCTGTTTGTTGAAATATTATCATACCATCAGGTGGTGCATACTCTGCATGGAATCCGATGTGGCTAACCATCTCACAGAACTGTGCAGGTATGCGTTGAACCATTGTTCGAGGAGGGGTGGAGCAGCTGAGCTGTTTTTTCTTGAGTTCAAAGAGCTTCTTCAGTGTAGGGTTCTCCACTCTGTCCACCTGAAAATAAAATATTTTACTGGTTAAGCGCTGATTCAAAATAAGATACTTGAAGCTGACTGATAAATAGTATTTGAAACAAATGAGTACAAACACACAACTCCATTTGAATTAGTAATATGTCCACTTTGAAATGGCTCATCTGTGTAGTAGGATTAATGTTAATACATGAAATGTGAAAACATTAAAAATCTAACTGACATCAACCTTAGGACAAAGCTTTAAAATTTCCCACAATGTTAAGCATGTTTCATTGACACATACTGTACCTTTACGATAAACAGCCCGTGCTTTCTGTGGCCAGATAATCTGTCTAAGAACGCCTCGTTTGAGTTGTCAACTGTCTTTCTTTCAAAGGACAGACTCTTAGTCATCACAGCAGGAAGCATGGCACACTCTTCCTTGACAAACGCCTTCTGGACATTGCAGAGCATGGCCTCCACCTGCAACCCAGCAACTACAACATCTTCATCTGAATCCCCTTTTACAAGAATGCTTGCGTGACCTTTCTCAAAGACCTCCTCAATGGAAACACCGCTTTTCAGTAGACGCGACAGCTGCAGATGTTGTTCCTCGCCGAAGTGCAGGATGAAGTTGTTGCAGATAACAACTTTGCCATTGGACCTGAAGAGAAGACGACTGAGCCATTGTTCAGCCTCTCGGGTTGTTTCATTAGAGGCGCCGTTCAGGCTGATCTGTGGAGTGGGAGATCTGCTAACATGGAAGTCAGCTCTGTCCTCAGATGCTGGTGAAGACAGCATCATTGCTGAAATTCAGAATTAATATTATTTTTTTTAAATTCCAGCAACGGTACAGTCAAACAGGCTTTCTCACCATGCTTACATTTGCAGTGCTACATTAGCTTTACAGGTTTCTACGGCAACCTCCGCAATAAAGACAAATCATATGCAGACATGGATGTTACAAGAACAATATGTATATATTTGTTGCCTGAATCAGAACTAGTTTTCTGCACTGCAGTGCTTCATGACCACCAACTCCTGTTGTACAGTACTTGCATCAAAGCTCACCCTTGAGTACATGAAATGATAGCTGAAATATTGTGTTACCATGAGATGCTTTTTGCTGGAGATATCCCATATGTTCCTCAAAAGCCTAAAAAGAGAAGGTAATTAATGTATTTATTTTAATGAGACACATTCACAAAGCATAAATTGCATTTCCTTGAGTTATTAAGTTAGACAGCATTGGCAACTCGACTTGTGTGACCAGACAAACCCAGTTAAGAATTCACAGCAGGTGTAGAGAGTGTCTCACACAACAGTAAACACATAATTCCATCTAACAGATAGATATTACATTGCACCTCCCTGATTGAGATTATAGCTACTTCATACAAAGTGTCACCTTTCAAGTCTGTCTTTTACTAATCTCTCAAGACAGATTCTGCAATCTACATTGTAGGACGATTTTTTTTTTTTTTTTTTTTTTTTTTTTACAGATGGATTTCCAGATTGGTCTTTTACTGATTGGAACCATCTGTATTCCTCTGTCTCTTTTTTGTTGTTGGTCAGTGTTTTGGTTTTTATTCATAACAGTTTAAACTGTCTCTCTATTTTAATTATTGTCAAGGAAGCACCCACTGTGCAAACATATGGCCAAAACAGCAATATTACTCTAATATCATGACAGTATTTTGATATACAACCTTGAATGTGTCGTTGTCAGAGGGATATATGACAAAGTCAACTTCTATCTTCTCTGGGAACTTTTGGGCGAAGTCGACCACAGCCCGTGACATGATGTCGGCAACTTCTTTTTTATTGAATCCAAGGGCTCCTGTGCCGATGGCAGGAAAGGCAATTGACTTGTGGCGACTTGTGCCTGCCAACCACAAGCATTCTAATACTGAATTGAAAAGAATCTGTAACAAATGAATAAGTGAACAGACAAACAGACAAATTCAGAATCTTATGAGAGTAGAACTTAAACAGTTTATAATGTAAGATTATTATTAACAGAATGCATTTTAGGTTTTCGGTTTGGTTTATGAGTTGTGTTTACGGCTACTTAGATTGCATGCTCTCTTGATATCACCAAAAAGACAAGTTTAAACTAAATAACTCTGTGAAACAATATGTTTTTGAAACGTGACATGTTTAATCTTGATTTTTTTTTTTTTACCGTTTGGGATATATCAGACCAAGAACCTATGGCATTATCCTTTCCCTAAAAGTCCAGAAACAGTTAAACTCATACTGTACCAGCTGTGCTGCTGCCTGATGTGCTGGGTCTATCCCCTTTTCCACGCAAAAAGTGTGAAACACCTTTTTACATTGCAGCTGGTACGCCTGTGTGACAATGACATGTCCTTGCCGAGGAGCCTTTTTAAATTCCTCTTGCATTTTTTGACCAGCTTTCTGCAATAAAGCCTTGGAGATCTGACCAATGTTCAAGTCTGGCTTATCTGATGCAGTGTTTACGATGACGTCTGTCTGAGAGAAAACACAGTTGGTACATGAGAAGGCAAACATGCAGCTTGTGACAAATACCACACACATACTGTGACTTTCATTTTCCCTAAATAGTAGAGAAGCTTATACTGATAAGCTACAGTAACTGTTAATGTTGCTCTTTACATGTCACTCCAACTATGGACCAGGCTGCGAGCATGTTTGTGAAGATAAGAGTAGTTACAACGTATTGGTGAATAATCCTGGAAATGTGAAAAATAAATACAATGATTTTTTATGCAAGCAGCCATCCACATTAAATGTATAAAATAAGTAAAGAGCCGATTGACTAATTAATAGAGAAACATTACAGATTCTTACCTGCTGATCCTCAATTTTACCCCTCTTCAGTGTCAGATGGACGTTTCCAAGCTGGACGCTCTGTGTTGGGGTTTTGGCGTCTCCTCTGCGTTTGCTGGTGGCTAATATCTGATGGCAGGCCCTCTCCATTTCTTTGACCGTTGGCTCGTCATGGTTCACGAAGTGGATCTCTTTCGGCAGGAGATGTGGAGAGTAAGTGTTTTCACAGTAGCATTTCACAGCTGTCACTATGGTTTCAGCACACTTTGGCAGGGGGTAGTGGAACAGACCAGAGCTTATTGCGGGAATGGCAACAGACTGCAGACGGTGTCCCTGGACTCCATTAAGAATGCTCCTGATGGCTCTCTCCAACAGCGGCTCATACCTCATAACATCACGCTCAGAAGGATCTGGTGGCAGTTGCGGACCCACAGCATGAATTATCTTCTTGCATGGTAGGAACCCAGCATCAAAGACAACTGCATCTCCTGTTTTCAAGCTGCCATGCCTCTTAATGTATTCTTCACTGTCCTTTTGGATTTGTGGACCGCCGGCTTTGGACAGAGCAAGAGCAAGGCCTCCATAATGCTGAAGATACTCATTAGCAGCATTCACAACAGCATCCACCCGATAGTTGATAAGATCAGCCTTCCACACAGATACCTGAACACCTCCACGCAGCGTAACACTGAACCTTTTCTCTGGAACAATAGTTGGCCCACTCTGCTGTGCAATGCTCGGATCTCTGTCGAAATCCACACCATCGATGATGGCCAGGCATCCAAATTTGCTCTGAAGGACACCACTCAGAGCAAATCCACATCGTCTCACAATGTTGACTGCAGTCCCATGAAGAGGAATATCTAATTTACTGACCATGGTTCCTAACCAGACCTGAGGAAAACTGTACAAAAAACACCAGTGTTTGGTTAATATATTTGATACACAGCATTAGAGTACCTTAAACATCATGCATACACTTGATGACTTTAAAAGTTAGTCAAGACAAGAAGCATAAATGAATGACTGATAATGAGTGTGCCTACAACATGATCAAACAGTCACTGGCAGTGAGGCACAAAATGGAAATGGGATGATCAATCAAACTGTAAGAACATCGCAGACTTCATTTAATAGATCTACATATGTGATATGGGATTATCTTCATTCTAAACATAAATATGATCCCCTAAATCTGTATCTTACATTTGACTGACTTGGAATCACATTTTCCTAATAAACCTACACTCACTGGCCACTTTATTAGGTACACCTCTTCAACTGCTCGTTAACGCAAATAGCTAATTAGCCAATCACAGGGCAGCAACTCAGTGCATTTAGGCATGTAGATATGGTCTTGAAGTTCAAACTGAGTATCAGAATGAGGAAGAAAGGTGATAAAAGTGACTTTGAATGTGGCATGGTTGTTGGTGCCAGACGGGCTGGTCTGAATATTTCAGAAACTTCTGATCTACTGGGATTTCCACGCACTGCCTTCTCTAGGGTTTACAGAGGATGGTCCGAAAAAGAGAAAATATCCAGTGAGCAGCAGTTCTCTGGGTGAAAATGCCTTGTTGATGCCAGATGTCAGAGGAGAATGGCCAGACTGGTTCAAGATGACAGAAAGGCAACAGTAACTCAAATAACTACTCATTACAACCAAGGTCTGCAGAAGACCATCCCTGAATGAACAACACATCGAACCTTGAAGCAGATGGGCTACAGAAGCAGAAGACCACTCCTGTCAGCAAAGAACAGGAAACTGAGGCTACAATTCACACAGGCTCACTGAAATTAGACAATAGAAGACTGGAAAAACGTTGCCTGGTCTGATGAGTCTGGATTTCTGCTGCAACATTCAGATGGTAGGGTCAGAATTCGATAACAACATGAGAGCATGGATCCATCCTGCCTTGTATCAACGGTTCAGGCTGGTGGTGGTGGTGTAATGGTGTGGGGGATATTTTCTTGGCACACTTTGGGCCCCATAGTATCAACTGAGCATCGTTTACACACCACAGCCTTCCTGAGCATTGTTACTGACCGTGTCCATCCCTTCATAACCACAGTGTACCCATCTTCTGATGGATACTTCCAGCAGGATAACGCACCATGTCACAAAGCTCGAATCATCTCAAACTGGTTTCTTGAACATGACAATGAGTTCACTGTACTCCAATGGCCTCCACAGTCACCAGATCTCAATCCAATACAGCACCTTTGGTATGTGGTGGAACAGGAGATTCACATCATGGATGTGCAGCCGACAAATCTGCAGCAACTCCAAGAAGCTATCATATCAATATGGACCAAAATCTCTAAGGAATGTCTCCAGCACCTTGTTGAATCTATGCCACAATGAATTAAGGCAGTTCTGAAGGCAAAAGGGGTCCAACCCCGTACTGGCAAGGTGTACCTAATTAAGTGGCTGGTGAGTGTATTTCCGCAGCAGATATAAGAACTGTTTTCCTTATAGTCCAGCAGAGGGAGACAGAGACAGTGCCCAATGTAGAAGTTTAGTTCCACTCAATGATCAATCACCTTCCTCAGTTAAACATGAACTCAGTGTGTTTCCATCCCATAATACTACATAAAGTATAGACTATGTGTTTATATGCTTAGTACACTGCTTGAAAATTGGTATGCATCAAAGGTTTTGGGCTTTACGTTTTGTAAAATTTAAAACTGGCAAACTTTACTAAAGGAAACCCAAATAACTGCCTTTAATTCAGTAGGCCTACTATGTTTCCAAGGTGTTCTTACAGTTGTCTCACGCCAGCTGCTCCTGAATTCACTTTGCACACTGCATAAGTAGGTATACTGTTGGTCTAGTTTATTTTGACAGCTTTCTAATGAACACCGTGTTACTTAAAATGTAACTATGATTTGGGGTAAAAAAAAAGAAAAGACGTTGACATTAAATGTACCTGTTTCACTGTATACGAGTTTATATTTAGTTAGGCTATCTATAACTTAATTAAACCGCCATTTTTTAATCTCTGTCGTTACACAGTGGGTCATCAGCGCGAGCAACCACGCACGGTGTTCACGAGACACAAAACAAATAGCTTTAAGCTAGTTTTAAGTCCATAATAGTTCAAGTGAAACATGTATTTCGACGCTAATATTACTTTCAGCCACTTTAAAAGACTAAAGGAAGAGAAATGTGCTGAGATATGAAGATACTCACCCACCTCACTGGAAAGTACCGAGGAAAAGCAGAAAGTGAAACAGTGAGACAGGCTGCCGATGTCTACAAACTGTTAGCTAAGTTTTCTGCTGGTTTAACTTGACCTTTCCTTTTCTATGACCACTGAAAGCCTGTGTACTGTCCTCCCCTCTTCAGCTGCAGCCCACTCTGCGTCGACGCTTCGTGTGTAACGTTAACGTTACACTCAATAACAACGTCGACAGAGAGTCACCCCATTTCCTAAGAAACAAAACTGAAAGTAAAGCAGGACAGAGGCGAGTGAGCCAGCGACGATGGCGGACGCATATTCGCATGCTCTGCTCGTCGAGCTCGAAGAAAACAACGTACCGAGACTTAAAAACAAATTAGTGAAATACTTTCAGAGTAAGAAATCTAACGGGGGCGACTGTGAAGTTGAATATGCCAACGGTAGCGGGACGGCGGTGTTACGCTTCCGCAGAGAGGAGGGTGAGTTTGACCTGATAAACTAGACCGTGGCTTACTTTACTTTTTCATTACAATACCGAAGGTTAAGTTTCCACCATTATCAACAGCCGACTTATTTACTGAAAGTGGTTTGATGTGTTTTTTTCTTTTATAGATCAACAAAATGTTTTGCGGAAAGATGCGCATCAGATCTCGCTGGATAAAGGCGTGTTGAAGATGACAGTCCGGTTATTAACAGATGAGACAACAACACAGGTAAATAAGTGTGTACAAAAAGTGAGACGTTCAAATTAGATCATTTTTGATTACAGACTTGTGATGTTATTTATAATGAGCACGTGTTAAAGGCCCTATATGGTCAAACCGGCTGTCACTGGAGTCATTGTTATATAAAACATTTACTTCCTGACATTCAGCTATTCCTCATTATCTAAAACTTTGAAACATTATTGAAACTCTCTCTCAGGCTCTAATGGGACTGTTGTTGTCTCTCTGACGCAACCTGTTGGAGAGAGTCTAGCTGTACAGCTTTATCTTACTGGTAGTCATGTGAATAATCATAAACCCAAGGCTGTGCTGCATACTGAGATTTATGTCCTCTCACTTCCTACTGTTTGGACATCATACAGGTTCAAACCAGAAGTTCAAAACACTTTTTTGACATTATTGTATTATGTTCCTTGACACAAAAAGTCTCAGGCTGGATTCTTTTATGGCATTGTGCCATGTGAAACTAGTTACATAAGATACCAAAGCGATGAATAAAAAAAGGTTATTTAAATATGTATGTATTTTTCCCTATACAGGAAACTCCATCTGATGAACTCAACTATACATGTAAGTACTCATTAAAACAAGTATGTGTCCTACTCCTTCACAGTGATGTTTGCTAGATGGGATAAGTTGTCACGATTTAGTTATTGTTGGTGTTTGTTATTTTGGACAGAGACACACACACATCCTCTTATGTAGTACAGTATATGCATGCAATAAAGAACATTTATGGTGCTAAAAATACAAATATAGCATCAACAGTTTTATCCTTTTTAAATTATAATGTCACTCTATATATTTTAGTCAAAATATAGATTCTTTTACTCATTTTTAGTTAGTAAGTCAGTCATTTTGTTTGTGAATGTGGTCAGCATAAAGTCTCTTGAAATAATTAATTTCAACTATCTAAGATAAATAAATCTGGATATAACAAGCACTATCCAAACTCTCCTCTGTGGGCATTTTAACTTAGTGGCTCAACTTTCAAACTAAATTTAGGTGAAAACAGAACAGTATTTCTTAACTTGGAAAGAAATGTGTTTTTGTGGTAAGAAAAAAAAAAAGTGCCGTTTTAAGGCGGTATCATAGCTTTTTTTTTTTTTTTTTTTTTAAGATATTTTTTGGGGCATTTTTAGCCTTAAATGGATAGGACAGACAAGTGTGAAAGGGGGAGAGAGAGATGGAGTGACATGCAGCAAAGGGCCACAGGCTGGAGTCGAACCCAGGCCGCTGCGGCAAACGGTATCTTTGCATGTTGGCCAGATTGCCACAGAGACCAAACCCAGAGTAGTTGTTACTCCCTAAATGAGGAACCTTGTAAGTCTGATACAAGTAGTATGGTGTGGCATTATGGCCACATGCTCTGTGGTCAAATATTATCTGCCCTTTCAGGTCAGCCAGATCTTTGCATTTCTTCCGTGTAAGACTTTTATGTGGTTTTATTCTATTCATCAGGTATTAGTATGTACTGAAACAAGTACACTAAACCCTGAATTTAATATAATTTAACATAAACTTTATCAGACTCACATTGTTGCACATTACATCAGCAGTAGTGCAATCATGTATTCATCAGGTTTTTTTCTAAATGTTTCTTAAGATGTCTAATCATACATTATTCAACTCTACTGATGGCTTCAGTTTTAACAAACATTACATCCTGCTTCACTTTCATACTGGGCTTTTAACTGGTCCAGTTTGGCACTTGTTTAGGCCATCTTATTGCTAAACCACTGACTATCACACAATTACATGACATCAGCAGAAATAAAGTTTCAGTTTCGGTTCTCTCCACATACTTCTCCACCAGTGCTCTTTCTCTGTGTCCTTATCTCTCTCTTCTTTTCCATTTTCTTTTGCTTTATTTTGTCTATTTGAGTAGTGGGGTAAATGTAAAAAAAAACGTCAGTGACATCAAAATACCTTAGCACAGCTCGGTGGTGACTGATTTGTTTTTAGTCATAGTGATGATCTATCTAAAATGGCTGTTAAACCACTCCCTTTCATTCCTCCAGGCAGGGTGCACCCAGCTCGGAGTAGTAAATAAGCTATGAAGACATGCAAAAAAGCACTGAGCTTTTAAGAAATGTTAAAAACTTTGCAGTCTTGTTTAGGACCAGATACACATCTTTTCAGAAAATGACACACAGGCAATAACTATGTAATGTCAACACTGACACACGAGATTATGAAGCTGGCACAGGTAAACTGTAAATCCACTGTCACTGTGCAGGAAACTGTCACAACAGGGAAGAAGGAGGGACTGTAAAATGATTCTTGCACTAACCCAAGTGTCACTTTAACATTTGGAAAAAAAAATTTAAAAAATGCATGAAAAATTAGATACATTTTTTAGGTGTGAGGAAATCTTTTTAGGTGGCCACCACAGTAAATCTGATGTGTTGGAAAAACTTGGAACACACATTTTGTAACAAAGTGAGATAATTTAATACTAAATAACACCTAATTATGAAAGCAATTTCTATTTGTGGGATGTTAATTCCGTCACTTAACCTTTATATCTCATTAACAGTGAATGTTGCCATTGACAACAAGCGACCGAGAATCGATGAACCCACACCTGCAGACACGCAGACAGAGGCGCAAGGCAGAGACGATGAGGCGGCAGATGAGGAGCTGCCGTGCTCCGCTTCAGCTGTTTTAGGAAACATTCCAGAGACGGTAAACCAGGAGTTTCTAGAGATGCTGGTGGAGAACATCTTAAAGGATCCTGACTCTCCAGCTGCCACCGAAAGCTTCATTTTGGAAGTCATTCCTGACATCTCCTCTGCTGTGGTGACTTTCCAGAGTGCAAAAGGTAGTCATTGCTGTGAATGAGTGTGTAAATTAATAGTTCCATAAACTCAGTTTATGCAGATGTTTTCCTTTTATAAACAATAAGGATTGCCCGTGTATAATCTCCAGCATACCCCTGGTAATTTTCAACATTAAGAAATGACGCAAACCTGCTACAGTAAAAAAAGAAGAAAAAAAGTAATTGCAGAATTAAATTTGTATGATAAAACATGTTTACGACATACATTAATTAGACAGCCAATGACACTCGCTCCATGGAATTACATCAACAAATAACTTCTTGCGAGTACTGAGAAATGACTTGATTCCTACAGTTTTCCAGAACACTAATGAGGAGCACAAATAAAAACCACAGCGCCTGCCTCACCCGAATACTGGTAGCCAATATAACATTGCTGCTGTTTCCCTGCAGAAAGCAAACATGCCAGATATATGCCAGAATATGCATTTATTAATCAGCCATGCACTGAACAACAACTAAACCTTTTCCATCAATCCCTTTTGCAGTTGCCCCAACAACTCCTCTTACTAAAGGTCACTACAAGGCTAATGTGGTTTTTCAAGAGAGCACAAAGAGCTTTGTGTTGGTTGTGTTATTTTATTAAAGTGTTATAACCTAACTTCTTTTTTTAATTACCTCACAGAAAACACCGATTTCGTGACCAGATGCCCCCAAAACAGGAAATTCACAAAAAAAGGACTATCAGTACAGCTTCTCGACGTCACAGAGCAAGTTGTAGTTGAAGACATACAGAACTTCAGCGAAGATCTCCTCCGCCTTTATTTTGAGAATGCAGGTGGGGATGTGGAAAATGTTGTGCTGGATGAAGTGGAACAGTCTGTCATCATCACCTTTAAAGACCATAAAGGTAGTGCATTTAGAGTGTGTTTTAGATATTACTGTCATAAGAGACTGGTACCTTTATATGAATTCTAGACAGTTTGACAATGCGATATTTGATTGTGTTTTCCCCAACAGCTGTTCAGAAAATCATGAAGAAAAAGCATCACATCAAGCAGGAAGAGATCAAAGTTTATCCTTACTATAAATCTTTGGGAACAGCCCTTTATGGCAAGGACAAGCCCTCACTAAAACTCCCTGCTGCTGTCTCTGAACCCATTGACTACACAGTCTGGAGATACCTAAATGACAATCAGTCTGCAGCAGAGGCCATTCGTAGTCAACTGGCAAAAGACTTCTGCAACGTAAACCTCAACCAGTCTACTGTTTGTCTGAGCCCTGTATCTTCACTGCTGCAGCTCAAGGATGCCAAAGCCATCGTCAAAGAGTGGAGAGATACTGTTAAGTCAGCCTTTGCGCAAGCTCTGTCAAAATTCAAATCCCTGAAGCTTCAGCCAGAGTCAGGGGTATGGGAAGAATCTGAGGGGAAGGTCATACAGATGCTACTGAATGAAGATGTGGTTGTAGTGCCTGATAAAGCCAATGGTGTCTTATCAGTGGTTGGCCTTGTGGCTGATGTCAACAGACTAGAGCAGACTCTTTGTGAAGTTGTAGACAAGATTACCAAAAGGGTGCAGAGGGAGAAATTGAGTGTGACCCAAGAAATCAAAGTGTCACAGTCAATTTTCCACATCCTCTGTCAAGATGGTCTTCAGGACAAGCTGCTACATGTGTACCCAGAACTCAAAATGTCATTTAGTAAAGACAGTGCAGATTTGATACTAACTGGCTTAAGGGAAGAGATTTTGGCAACAAGCAAAGTCATATATGATGCCATGTTTGCATTAAAACGACAGAATTTAGAAATAGATAACTATGTGCTTGATGTGTTGAAGGATGAACAACAAGAGGATCTCACAAATGCTCTCCTCATATCCAAAGGAATAAATGCAGCATTTGAGATCAATGCACACAGGGTGCAGCTCCTTGCTGTTTCCGACAGAGATTTGAATGATGCTGAAGATCATCTGCGAATGCTGCTAACATCTCAGTATATTAATGTTGAAGATAGTAATGTGCTGGAGAAGCCGGAGTGGAAGGACCTGGTCAGTGAGTTAGAAAATGATCACAATAAGTCATGCAGAAGAATTGGAATCTATACCACTGATGAACAAGTTGTAGTGTCAGGCCACAAGGATAGTGTCACAGGAGTTAGCAATGAGATTGTTGACTTCTTAAGACAGAATGCTCACGTTGAAGAGACCGTTGTGGTCAAGCCTAATGTCGTAGTTGAATACATAGAAAAACTTGACACATGTTGGTTGGAGCACGTTGAAGACAAAGTGATGGTGTCTTACAAAAAGGAGGCCATCTGTTTAAGTGGGTCTAGAGTAGATGTTGCAGAGTGCAAGACCTTGGTTGAAAACCAGGTCTCTTCTGTGTTATTTGAGAGTTTAAAGGTAGATATACCTGGAGTGAAGAAGTTCTTCCGGGATAAAGAAGCTATGTATGTTACTTCACTCTTGAGTGAAACTGGCTGCCTGGTCCAACTGGTTGATGGGACCAGTGGTGGACAGGACAGCTTGGCCCAAAGACAGGTATCAAAGCCTGTATACCAGCTTCAGACATCTGATGGGGTGGAAATAGCAGTTTGCAAGGCAGATCTGTGCAGCTACCCAGTGCATGCAGTTGTCAATGCTTCTAATAACGTCTTGAAACATAATGGAGGACTCTCAGCAGCACTTCTTAATGCTGCTGGCCCTCAGTTGCAGGATGAGTGTGACAAACTCATTACCATGAAAGGACAGCTCAAGTCTGGAGACTGTGTCATAACTGGTGCAGGGGGCCAGCTTTGCTGCAAAAACATCATCCATGCAGTGGGACCCCAGTTTGATTCAGCTAATCCTCAGAAGTCTCTGGCGCTGTTGAAAAGAACTGTTAAAGGAAGCCTAGAACTTGCTGAAAAGAGCGGCTGCATCTCTGTGGCTCTGCCCGCCATCAGCAAAAACCTTGGCTTTCCTCTCAATTCGTGTGCAATCACCATCATCAAAGCAGTGAAGGAACACTGTGATGAGTATGATGACATCCACCTGAAGAGGATCCATTTGGTGAACAATGACGACAGTACTGTTCAGGCTATGGAAGGAGCTGTCAGACAGGAGTTTGGAAATCATGGTGTCAGTCTTTCTCAACAAGTTTTCCCCAGCCAAACCACCAAGTCTGCCAGTGTGACACATGTTGGATCTGCTGTTACCTACCCAAACTGCTTGGGTCAAGTGCAGACCCCAGAGGGCTTGAGCATCACTCTCACAAAAGGACACATCGAGAATGCCACGGTAATTTCAATTCTTTATTATTTTTTTTTGTTTAAGAGTGAAACATTCCTACAGAGGGACTACATATTGCTTTTTAAATGTGGAAATTGTATGTCTGTATTGTCTCTGTGCTGTTCACTGTTCATCTGTGTTTTAGGTTTCTCCTTTGTATTTTAGATTGTGGTCTGTGTCTATTGTGAATTATATGTTGGTACTACAGATGGAAATTAGCAGTTATAGCTAAATCTGGTGCAACCATCTCCTCATTTCTTGTAAATGATTAATGCTATTGCACACGGTCCCTTGATAAATTAAATAAACTAAACTAAACTAAACTAAACTAAACTAGAGTATCTAACTAACTGTTGACCTTATTCTCTAGTTCTATAATATCCCCATAGTTGACTGTGGTCCTGTAGGACTTGACTGATCCATTTCTGACCAATTCTCAATGCACTGACACTCAGATGTTCTATGATCTACAACATTTAGATGTAAATTGAAAAACATGCAACTGATAACATTCTGTAAATACATTTCTAGACGGAGGTGACAGTGAATACTGCGTCTGAGGATCTTGCACTGAACAGAGGGGCGGTTTCAAATGCCATCTTGGGTGCAGCTGGACCCAACCTTCAGCAGCTGGTAACTGCAAGTAAGGCTAGTGCAAAAGTCGGTGAGGTCATTGTCACTGAGGGCTGCAACCTGAAGAGCAAGCAAGTCTTTCATGCAGTTGCACCTCACTGGGACAACGGGCAAGGCACAGCCGAAAAGGTAAAAGTGTTAAACAGGGACATTATGGGTTAAATTACTTCTCTGATCTGAATTTGATGAAAGACCTGAGATCTGAGGAAAACACCCCAGATCTACACTTTTCTCTCTTTTTCTCTGCATGTCATGTAAAACATTATCTGGCTAATTTGTATAACACAAGACATATTGCTTTCAATAATTGTCTGCCCTGTTTGGGGTCAAACATCATATCTTAGTGGCAGGGGATGTTGATGCAACAGCAGTTTAAAAATTCAATATATTGCACTTGGATATTAATAGCATTTATGCTTTGCCTTCCAGGCCTTGAGTGGCATTTTTAAGGATTGCTTGGCCAAGGCAGAGGACAGTGGTCTCACCTCGATATCCTTCCCTGCCATCGGCACTGGAAACCTGGGTTTCCCAAAAGACCTTGCCGCCTCATTGTTGCTGGACGACATCTCAACGTTTAGCAGTAAGAAACAACCCAAGCACCTGAAGAAGGTGGTTATCATCCTTTACTCAGGAGATGCACAGACTATCCAGGTAAGGAAAGAAAACACAACAATGTTGTCGTACTTTCATAACCCTAGTGCTAAACAAAAAATTAAGCAGTGAGGTGAACTTAAAGGTATACCATGCAGGATTTTCCTTACTTATTTTGCTATGATCAGGACGTTCCTGGGCACAGCATGCAGGTGAGGCCAGTAGTGACCAGGTGCCAGAACATAAGTGACTATCATCCAAGGAAAAGCTACAAAAATCTTAGACAAACCCCCAAAAAACACAAATATATTGAGACGAAATGTCACAAGGACAAAGCTCATGCCCAAATGAGAGAATCTGGGGTTGACTTTTACTTTCATTTTTGCTTGCAAAACAGTTTACAAACATTAATGACAATTCCTGCATAGTATACCTTTAAAATCATAATCTTTAGGATTTTAGTCCTACGATTTACTATAATACTACTAATACTACAAGTTCCAGAATTCTAGGGGCAGCAAACACCTGTTTTAATAGCCATTTTTTCAGAAGAGACAAGTAAACAGTGAGGCGGTTATTAGTGAGATAAAATTGGAAACAGTAACACAGGAATACATGCATGCATCATTTCCTGTGAATCCAGCATGGGAATGGCAGACCCTGCCACTACTCATGAAAACTACTATACAGAGAGGTAATATGTGTGTGCCAACCATAAATAGTTACGGTTTGAATTTGTGAAAATCTTGAAAATTGTAATTTTAATGACAATTCAGCCATATCAACCAGTAATAGCTCACCACTACAACATTGTTAACAAAGAGGTAGTCAATTGAGAGTGTGTTCCCTCTGTATTGCTGTGATATTTGTGAGTGTTTTGTTATCAAGTATCTGTGTGATTCTGTCTCCAGGTTTTTAGCGATGAATTTATGAAGAAGTTCCCCAATGCCTCAGGGAGTCCAGTGCCCGCGAGCTCCCCAAAAAGTCCAGGTGGGCAACGTTGTTGCAACATTTTAATGTGCAATAAACAATGTAATGTGTAATAAGAAATGTGTAAGGATTAAAATAACAGTTCTCTGAACAAACATTTCATTATGAAGTGAAGGAATTGAAAAAGTGAATTTATACACACAACAAAAAAACATTTATTTTGTAATGATATGTTTTTAAAAAAGCAGTCAAATCTCAGCAATTATAACGCTGGCACTGAAACACAGCTTAGATATACTTTTACTTATTAAATGACCTAAATGCTACAGCAGTGATCAAATTCTATATTTAAAAAATGTTTTTGTCTTTTAACAAAAAGCTTTACTTAATGGGCTTTTGCACTGCTGTTAATTATTTATTTGTGTCTTGTGCCTCCAGGTCCTTTCTCTAAAGTTGTCTCGACCTCAGGAATGCATGAGACCAAAATGGGAAATGTGGTAATACAGGTGCTAACAGGAGACATAACCAAGGAAACTACTGATGTCATCGTCAACTCCTCCAATGAAAAATTTTCCCTTAAGTCAGGTAGATGATAGCCAGAACTAGAGTGTTTTAATAATGCAAAATATAATTTCAGATTCTTTTAGATTTAATGTAAATATTTAGGTGACATATTTGACGTGTGAAACCCACACTTAATCATGTTGACAATCTTGAATCCCACGTGTAATCATGTCCTCCAGTTTCTGTGTTTATGAATTTGTTTCTATATTTCCCTCCTCTAGGAGTATCGAAGGCCATTCTCGAAGCAGCTGGTCAGGCTGTTGAAGCAGAATGCCAAACCCTTGGTAAGGAAACCTTTACACAAATAGTTGACACAGTATAACAGTTCTCTTGCTTGGCATTTTATATAGATAAAAAGTCAATTATTAAGCTGATTCTTATTTATAACTGAAGATTGTTTCAAAAGGAAGTATGGCCTTAATACACATATGGTTGTCAAGGTTCAAAGGCATTCAAATCCTCACTCTACATCTTTAGGTGCCCAGCCCAATACAGGCATGATACTAACCCAGCCAGGAAACCTTAAGTGTAAGAAGATCCTCCACCTGGTTGGCCAGACGGACCCAATAAAAATCAACAAGGCTGTGAAAGTGGCACTCCAAACATGTGTGAAAAACTCACACACTTCTGTCTCATTTCCTGCCATTGGTACAGGTAAGATTTATGAGCAGGATTGGTGTTTATCATTTGTGAAGTCTTGACATTCATCCTCAAATCCATCTTGGACTCTGTGTACATGAACAGAACTGAGCCTCTTCAGTGTATTTTTTTTTTGATACAGCCACTTGGGACTGTATTTTGTACTTGTACAAAAGTTTAGCAAAAGTCTGTAATCTGTGCTGTACAATTCTAGGTCAAGGCAACGTACAGGCAAGGCAGGTGGCAGACGCCATGTTGGATGCAGTGGTTGATGTGTTGACCCAAAACACTTCCAGCTCCTTGACGACAATTCGGATAGTTATTTTCCAGCCACCCATGCTGAAAGACTTCTACAGTAGTATGCACCATAGAGAAGCCACTGAACTGAAAGATAAAGGAGGCTTCTGGGGAAACATCGGCACCAAAATCAAATGTAAGCACAGTGAAGAAAATCATTTTGGTGTTCATTTTATTTAAACCATAATCACTTTTAAATTAAATATTAAATTCTAATATAAATCTTGGACTTCGTTTCTTCAGCATTATTCCAGAGTGGAAGTGTTGCCAAGCCACAGAAAGAAGGGGATTTTGTCATTGAGGCTCTGAAAGTGGACCCTGCTTCCTTCCACATCTGCGGTGAGACGCAGACTCAAGTAGACGATGCCAAGAAGTGGATCAGTGACCTGATATCCAAAGAGAAACACAGCATCTGCATTCCAGACAACTCCATCCTCAGCTTCTCTGATGCAGACTACCTGCGCATGGTTGACATCCAGAAGACCCTGGGCGTGGCGATAAGGACCGAGAGCAAGAAGGACCAATCCTCAGTCACAATTGTGGGGTTCAGCAAGGGCGTGCTCAAAGCCAGCCACGAGATCCATGAGATGCTGAGGGTGGCAAGGGATCAGGAGGAGCTGAAGAAGAAAGTGGAGCGGGCGGGCATGGTGGCGGACTGGCAGTACCAGCAGCAGGGGCAGCAGTTTCAGAGTTGTGACCCTATGGCCAACTTCAAGCTTGAGCAAGCATTGGAAAATAAGCTGCCAAATGTAAAAGTTACAGTCCAGGGTCAAGACTACACAGTCACATTGCCAAAGGGACCTGCCACTGATAACCAGGGACGCACCCTGCAGATAAAGCGCATTGACAAACTCAAAGGTATCGTACCTGTGTCCTCTGATAAGTGTGTCATTTGTTGCAACCCTGCTTCTGTGTCCTACCTTACATCCACAGTAATGCAGAAGAAACTGAGTACCTCACCATTATGAAGCCAGAATTAAGTGTATTAAAACCAGATTTCAGTCTGTTAAGTCAGTAAAAATATTTCTCAGGGTTGCTTTTTTATTAACAAGTTTCTCAGCACTTTATATGTGGTTATATGTATCATTTTTTGGATGCCACATTTTCAAAAAAAATATTGGGGATATAATGTTGATGCCAGGAATAATGAAAATGAAATTGTTCATTATGCCTCTAGATGAAGACACACCTGAGCACTGGGATGCAATGCCACCCAACACCTCATGTATGGCTGTCACCATCAAGGCTGGGACAGCAGAGTACACTGAAATCCTGAATCTGTTCCAGGCCTCATGCCAACGACCAATTATTAAGGTAGACTGCATTTAATGTGCACTGTATGCAATGAATAATGTTTTATCTGTCACATCTCCGTCATCACTTTTCATCAAATAAAAAAATCAATTGCTTCTCCAGTTTTTGGGTAAAGAATAAAATAAATTCAAACCATTGTACAGGAAAAGCAGTAAATGTAATAGATATAAACTCATATGTACAACACTGTACTTTTCCCTCCTCTTAGATTGAGAGGATCCAGAACCCTGTGTTGTGGAAGAGCCTACAGATCAAGAAGCGTGACATGGAGCTGAGAAACAAACACAAGAACAATGAGAAACGCCTCTTCCATGGTACCTGCCACACCACTGTGGCCTACATCAATGAACACGGCTTTAACAGGAGCTATGCAGGAAAGAACGGTGAGTTTATATTGAAAATATGAGACTCTGGGCCTCATGCAGCAATATTCTCTTAAATTTCTCCCATATGTTTTTCTTTATGTTGTTCCTATGATTATATTATAAGTACCACCATGAATCTGCCTTCCCATGCACAAAAATAAACCACACTTTGCACATACGTCCAGTCCTATGCCAAACTTCCTCAACTAAAATTTGTGGCAAATTGTCCTGATGGTGGCGCTACGGCAGCTGTCTAAAGTTTAAAACTTTAAAAATTCATAACAAATCATCTGTAAGTGCTACGACTTTGCAGCGTTCACTGAAATGTAGCCCTGATTAAGCAGAAATTTTCATTCATGTTGGCCTGGCAAGATTTTTGAAGTCCATCACTCTATTTTTCTCAAAAACTGTAAAACTAAAACTAACTCCTCCCACATTTTTCACTCGCTTGACGCCAAACTTGCTACACAGTGTCTTCAGACTGTCCTGCACAAACGATCCAACCAGAATTTTTAAATATCAGAAACTGAGCCCACAGTTCATCGAAATGTTTTAGTGTGAGCAGTTACAAATTCCAGCTAAATTAATTACAAATATAAGAATGTACAAATTTAAGAATTTTCTCTTGATAACTGAATTTTTGACACTAGTTTTAAATATGCCTTTACATGCAACCCTGGTGGTTGTAGAAGTTATAGTGTGAAGCCAATCTATTGTTTCTCACCTGACAGGTAGCTCAACAAGATTCTGATTTGCCCTTGGTGTCAAAGATTATCTGTCTCTTCAAATAGATCTCTGTGATCTCTAAAAACAAATTCTGTGTAAGGCCTGGATGGCCAAAGCACCTGAAGGAAGTATGAAAGCCATTAGGAAAAATGCACTCCATATTATCCAAGGGTTCTCACAGTCTTAAGTGGGGTCATCGGACCAATAGTATTTAATAGCCCACAAATTTCATATCCAATCATTATAATTACTGTGAAACATGTAATATCTACATTTGATTATATGACATTTATGCATTTTTTTATGTTTCTCAAATGTAAATTATGTTTTTCCTTGCGTTGGAAAAAACAATTTGTTAACTGTGAAAACAAGATGGTTTTTTTTTCTTCGTAAGAGTGCTCTCGACCACTTATAAAAGACCAAAAAAAAAACAAAAAACCTGTGAATCCCAGAAATCAGTGGGTACTAACAAAATAAGAACAAATGGTAGATATGAACAGAAATCAGAGGAAATTTGTTGTATTGCTTCCTGCACAAGGTCTATTTAGTCAGAAACCTCCTCAATCTGTATTGAAAACCTAAAAGATAATTACATTCCTTCTAAGATTGATTAGTTGTTTTTACACTGCAATAAAGCATATTTTTAAACAATTCTGGTCATACTGTACCTCAGTTGCTTCAGAGCAATATCAGTAAATCTGTATTTTGAAAGAAGTTACCATCCCATTTTAATTTTAAGGGATGTTCCAAACACTAAAGTTGTTATTCAGTTATTTCTAAGTATTTACTTTGAAAACAAAAAAGAATAACATAAGGAATTACAGCAAGTATCTCACAGATTAACTCAGTATCTTTCTGCTGCTTTTCTACTTTCAGCTGCTTGTTATGGCAATGGAACATACTTTGCTGTCCATGCTAATTACTCTGCTCAAGACACCTACTCCAAGCCCAACCCAAATGGGGAGAAGTGCATGTACCTCTGTCGGGTGCTGACGGGGGATTTCACTGCTGGACAACGGAACATGATCGCACCGCCGGCCAAGGGCCCCGTCTCTGTTCAGAAGTACGACAGTGTCGTGGACAAAGTGGCCAGTCCTACCATGTATGTTATCTTCCATGATAGCCAGGCTTGTCCTGAATATTTGATTACATTCAAGTGACAGACTGAGATAGCACTGAGATAACAAACACGTGCCTTACATTAGACACTGCCTCAAATATCAAATAACTGTTTGCTATGAATCATCAGTGGATTGATGTATTTGTTTATTCTTAGGATATTTGGTTTAAACTGCCAATTAGTGCTAGCAATATAATAACAGTCATTTTCTAGTTTACAAGCAACCTGTAGTGATCGAAAAGGTTGGTTAAGAAAGTATTAGTGGTCAGATTCATATAGTGCCTTGAAAATATCTGTCATACTACAGAATAATTATGCAAAAAAGAAATCAAAGAATGAAAAGAAAATGAGAGGGTTGTCAAAACAAATCTTTGACTTTATGTATGCACTTTGAGCTTTATATACTGATCACTGTGCGCTGTGGTGAGGCGCTGATGGAAAGCACCTACTCTGTACCAGGAAATAATGGGATAATAAAAGAAACTAAAAGCTTGTCTCAGTATGCATGTGTTAATCGGGTTAACAATCACTTGTGGTTTTGAAAGGAAAACTGAAAGTTAACTGCTGTTCCAGTAAACAAGCTTGTACAAAAAAGTTAATACAAGCACACCATTGTGTAAATTGTGTTCTGTATATTTTGAAGGACAGATTTTTTTGAAGCAGGGTTGTATGGGGTACTACCTACAGTAGATGTCAGTCGGCATGCCCCTAGTTAGGAGAAGCAGGCTGGAGTCTGACATGGAAGCCAAGCAAAGTACTGCTGTGGGGTGCAGGGAGCAACAAATATTTTTTAACCACCTTAAAAAGTCCCATCTAAAAAAATCAATATCAGTTTACGTGTATGCTATATTGAGAGTATTTCCACTGCTTTACCTCTCCGTCATACAGCCCTTTTTCGACAGGGAAGCCTTAACAGCTTTAGTTCCCCATTTATGCTCTTGTCACAGCCACAAGACTCCATTGACAGAAACAGTAATTTTAGCTAGCTGAACACCTGAGTCAGCTTCAACCAGTTAGTTTGTGTTCTTTTGTAACTTTGGTGAATCCAAACTAACTCTTTTCAACGCTAAAGTCGCACAATAACACAAAGTAACTGAATGAGGCAGCAGACGACCAGCAGCTCCTGTGGTCAGCAGTGTTAAATTGCTGTTTTTTCTCAATGGAGTCTGGCTTTGAAGAGACATTTTCTTGTTGGAAGTCACTGTTTGACACTGACGTAAAACAGTGTAAATACTCTCAATATAGCATACACTTAAACTGATTTTTTTTAGGTGGGACTTCTTTTAAGTGGCTAAAATACATTTTGTTGATGACCCCTCCACAGCAATACATTGCTTAGCTTCCATGTCCCTCTTCAGTCTGCTTCTCCAAACTGACTGCTGACTGACATCCACTGTAATATACTGTCTGTGGATAAGTGCCCCATACAACCCCACTTCAAAAAAATCAGAACTATTCCTTAAATGTAAAGTTAATCACTTAAGCTATACTCTTGTGTTCACCCGTTGTCTATTAGAGCAGTACACACATTAAAATCAGGGTGTGTATAGGTCCTTAAAAAGTCTGAAAATGTCTTCAATTAAGTTTTCTTAATATAAGGCTGTAAAAAGTCTTAAATTGTCCTAAATTCACATTCTTTTTGCATTAAACTTAAACTCACCCGCTTGTTGTCATTTTCCTGACTGTTTATTTTGAACTGAAATCAATGTGTTTACTTGGAAAGATTACTTATACATGTGTGTGTCACACGCACACACACACACATATATAAATATTTTGTTAGTCTTAAACTTATAAATCCTTTCATTTGCAATGATGTCTTCAAGTGTATCAAACTTACAAGCCCATGCATTGAGGTCAGCTTTCTGTCTAGGTCTTCAAAATGTACTTTAGCATTTAAGAGTTGATGTGCCTGCATATGCATTTCACTAAACAAACATATGCACATTGTTACTCCTGAGTGAGACAATTATAGAGTGACTAGGAAATCACAGACTACTTCTTTTTTTGTCCAAAACAATTTATAACAAAGAGGTGTACAACAATTGCCGTACAAGAAAAAAACATGGTAGGGGTATTTAAAGTCCATTCATATCAAGTCCTTTATAATTCAAAGAAAAGGCATGTCCTTTAGCTTTTTTGTTCTTCACATCTTCTAGTAAGGTGCCATACTGCTTGAGTTCAACAATAAATCAGGGTTTAAGCAGGGTTTGGAGTCAGACCATCTCCATTTATTGATATGGAATTGACAAAGAGTGTTCAGAAGCTGAATAATATAGGCAGCATTGCTGTTCATCCCATAGAACACATAATTTAACATTTATACATACATTAATCTGTATGTTAGTGCCCATTTCAGGAAATCACGGACTTGTTATCACACAGCTTTATTAAAATGAGGACTCTCTGGCGCCATCTGCAGGTCATGCTGCATCTGTGCAGATACATCCCTGCTGACTATTATCTCCTGTTGTCGAGATACAAGGTTGGGGCTTTGCAGATAACAGAGATAGTACATTACTGCTGGTCTATGAACAATATGATGATGATTTATAGAAGCTTGGCGCAGTCGCAAAAACATTTACAGCAACAAAATCTTATTTAAAAATGTTAAATACGCTGTACAGAAAGCCCAGGCAACAATAAAGTATTTAACGCACACACACTCATACACACACACACACACACACACACACACACACAAATAGGTTCTTGTATTTCAAGGTTGCTGCTTCGGATTCATTTTTAGGGTGGAGTTCTTTCTTTGTGGCACGCACTCCCCACCCATGGGTGCAGGTGTGCCTACCTTCCTTTTGGAAGTTTCAAACACGGAAGTTTCAGGACTGTCATGACTCAATTTACTACTGCACCTATGGAGTGCTCAGTGGCTTGGCTTCCCTGTCGTGTTTTCCTCGAGGAAGCCATGCAAAAGTGACCCGAACTACGCGACAAAAATTAAAGTGGTCGAGGCAGGGAGCGAGAACAACTCTTCTGGACTTCAGGAACCAGGTTCCGACCCAATGGCATCCGCCGGACAGATGCATCCGACGGGCGGAGCGGGGCTCGTGGAGAGCCCGTCGCTCCACGGCAGCTCGGACAATCTCAACTCCTCCGCTGTCAATCGCATGCTGATGGAGTTCCTGATATACTTTGGCCGAGCCATCCTCGTCTTCTACCCCGTGTATCTGACAGGATACCTGGGCCTCAGTATCAGCTGGGTGCTGCTCTGTATGATGATGGCCACCTGGTGGAAGAAGAACCGCCAGTGGAAAGACGCCCGGATCGGAACCGCCATCGACTTTGTGGATAATGAAGCTGTTGTGGTCAACAAGGAACTGGAGAATACCTTACAAATGGCATCATGGGTATGTATTATGCATGGTGAAGTATTCTGATTAAGTGAAAGAACAAGTAGCCTACTAATAGGCTACCACACTGTGAGAACACCCTACAGGTAAAAGACCAGCATTTAAATTCTCACTTAGACTATTAAGTTAAGTGTAAGGTATAATCAGAAAAATGGTACTTAAAGAATGAATGATCCTATGGCTGTTTTATCATAAGATTACTGTTACTAAAGTATGAACGCAAAAGCAGGATTTTGGACTGCAACTAATGACTGTTAACTCGAAAACCTGATGATGATTTGCTCAATTAATCCATCCATTGTTTGGTTTGGAAAAAAAGTAATAATAGCATGGGTGGGCAAAACAATCGATACAGCACAGTATCGCGATATTTTTGTGCGGCAATATCGTATCGTTACACGGACAACAAGTGTCGCCTTATTTATCATATAAATTATTAATATTACAAATACAAATTAAACTTTTGGTAGCCTACTGGAGTAATATAATTTTTCACCAGTCCACTAGATACATTTTGCTGCAATACAAATGACTGAAATCAGATGAACAGACAGATGTTGACAAAGTTTTCCTTTGGGGACATAATTTGCAGTTGAAAAAAGGTAATAAATCACAATATAGATCCATATTTTATTGCAATACTCAGCGTATCACAACACCTTTAAAATCCAAATATTGTATCGTGACTGAAGTATCGTGATAATATCATATCGTGGGGCCTCGAGTGATCCCCACCCCTAAAAAGGAGAGAGCCTGCACAATGACCCAGAGCCCAAACTGACATCTTCACAATGTTTGTTTTGCCCAACCAACTTCAAAATGATCAAAAACACATTCAGATAATAAAAGGAAAAGTAGCAAATCACATTTATGAAGCTGGAACCTATTAAATGTTTTTATATGAAAAATGACTGAAACTCTTATCAGGCCAAGGTAGTTGTCAATTAATCCTCTGTAAACCGACTAATTGATTAACTGACTAATTGTTCCAGGTAACTAAAAAAAAATTGTAAAGTAATTAATAAATAAAGCTGACAGATGAATGTAGTGAAGTAAAAAGCATGTGCCTCTGAGATGAATGAGGGTAAGAGTAAAAGAAAGAACTTTGGTAAAGTACAAGTACCTCAAATTTGATTAATTTGATTTGATTTCTGCTGTTTGTCACTGAGAAGCTTTACTTTGGTCATAGGTGTCAACTGCCTTCAGCGAAGAGATACAACATCCCCATCACTGAAAAACTGTCCAAACTTCGATGTCAAACCTGTTTTTGTTATATCTGGAGTCGCTGATTTTGACTGCTTTTTGCCGGTCAAACAAGGCAACACTGAGTGTGCAGCTGTGGCCAAATGTGTGAAACCTCCTTAAACAAGTTCCATACTGTAGGACGTGTCACAGTCTCTGTTGCCTTGACAACATTATGCTTTATTTGCATGAAATGCCAGACTGGGGTTGAACCTCCCCGTTGTCAGAAATGGTTTAAGCCAGCCAAATGTGCTGTTATTTTGCAGAAGGTTTCGTTTCTCCGCATTTGGTTACACCACACCCACTCAAGCAGTGACTCATGGGAACTAAGACGGGAGGGACACAGAGAGGGGCTCTTCCAACGTCAGAGGAATGTAATAGGAACAACAGATCAGATTACTTTTTGGTTAGTGTCTTGCAGCTCACTCTCTGTTTGTGTGTGTAACAGAGAGACAGACAGATGAGTATGTCATTGTTGGTTTAAAACATAAAACACAGGTTTTAATACATGCAGAATTCCATTTTAAAACATGAGGATTTCTCCTCTCCTCCCAAAGTAAATCTGTTACATCAGTAGAATTTATATTACACCATAAAGGTCTTAGAAAGTTCTTTGACTTGTGGGTAAGCTTTCTCCCTTTAGTGTGTCAGACAGAACTCACTGATGTTCACTTCATTTATTTGGATAGATGCTCTGTATTAGAACATGATTCCAAACCTCTGTTACAGTCCACAGGTTTGAAACTGCAAAGAAACCCCAGTAAGCCTTAAATAACAAGTACTGCAGTGCTTCTCCATGTCCATTTTTTTTTTTTTTTACAAAGGAATGCTGTCAAATTTCAAAAATTGGAAAATTGAAAAAAAAAAATTGAAAAAATTAGATCCACCAGTCTTACTGCACCACACACTGGATTTTTTTCATTCAGCTGATTTTTATGTTAATAGATTTCACTGTTAATCTATATTATAATTTGCATGATGGATAATTGATAATTACTGACACAATTATTTCTGTCATCACCACCATCATGCATGCTGCTATGTTGGTTGTGTCGGACAAATACTTAGAAACCTGCTTTTAACATCACTGTCATTTTTTTCTTGTTAAAGGTCCACTTTCCTGATGTTGAAAAAGTTGACTGGCTTAATAAGGTACAGTATCAAAATAAATTACTCTCTCTGATGTTACGGTTTTATTGGATGATGCTAAGCACCTCTTTGAGGGCTGAAGAGACCCCATCTTGCTAAATTGAGCTGGTGCTTTTGAATGTTGACTCTGGATTAAAGGTGCTCAACAACATACTTTCCAGCCCCACAGTGTACTGTCATGGTAGAGGTCAAATGGCCTGCATTCAAGTGAATTCCATGTACACAAAAATGTTTTGGGGCTGGACAAGGTGCTGGACTCATTACTCTGCTGTGACTAGGTGCAATTTACAGCATTACAGAATTATCAATAGTATTATTAGTCAGAATGACCCTTAAAGTAATGAAAACAGAAGGGTTATCATTGGTTGAACAAACATTTTATTACTAAAATTGAAACCTGTAAAGTGTCTCCCTTTTGATAATAATTGAAATATAATTTAGGTTCTCCTTCCAGTTGCTTTTTTTCAATATCGTAGATAGGCAAATGGACACAGTATGATAATCATCTCTTTTTATATCACAGAATATATAACTCTCGCTACAAAGATAGCTTAGGAACACTGACATAAATGAGCTGCAAGCAACACACAGACTGCACCAATTTTCAAATGTGTTGATCATTTTTCCACAAACTAAAACTGCCATCACAAGATTTTAAAATACTGTATATTGCCTTCAGGTCATACCTCTATTTACATGTGCAAATGAAAAGACGTGGTGTTTGATTAAGGGGTGGAATCAAGGCATTTACCCATGCTCTGTTTTGCTTTGTGTTCAGGTGTTGGAGCAGGCTTGGCCTTTCTTCGGGATGTACATGGAGAAACTCCTTAAAGAAAACATCCAGCAAGCTGTCAGGCTCTCCAGCTCTGCGCTCAAAATGTTCACTTTTACCAAGATCCACTTTGGACACATAGTAAGTTTGCATTTGTCCACCATTACTCCTGTGACACTTGATCCATTACTAAAGCCATCTAATTCTTACTATGTTCAGACAAACAGCAAACAGATGTTTTATGGGCTACATGTTTTATAAAGCAAAGCACACCCCTGTGATTTGTTGTAGGCAGAAATGATGCCATGACACATATGTGATCAACTGAGAGGGAATACCCACGCCCTCTTTCCTAATGATAATTGGTATATTAATAACGTGAAGAAAACTTTTTTCTTTTTTTTTTTTACTTGACTCCAGTGAACAAAGAATCCAAAAAAATTAAGAAAATTGTTGATGAACTTAAGTCACAGGGCACCGTGTTTAACAACACTAAATCTGTATCAGATTATCTGTTAACAAACTCTCACAACACTCACACAGCATACTCCAAGTCACATTTATCCAGTCATTGCCTCAGTGCTTCCCAAACAGACGTGTAACTGAACGGAAAGTGAAACTTCATATATGCTCCCTTCAAAGCCAGACATTGACAAAAACAGTAATTTTACCTCCTCAATCAGTTAATTTGTTTGTGTTTTTGTCTAACTTTGGTGTTTTAAATGGTGTGTTAAAGTCACTCAAAAACACAAACTGATCAAGGTGGTAGTGGACCAGCAGCTCTCGTGTTCAGCGAGGTAAAATGACTGTTTTTGTCTTTGGGGTCTGGCTCTGAAGATAGCATAGATAAGTTTCACTTTCCTTTCAGTTCCTTGTTGGAAAGGGCTATCTTTTTGGGAAGCACTGAGCAGACGACTATAAATGAGACTTGAATTATACTGCAAGAGTTGTGTGAGAGGTTGCAAACAAATGTTTTGATATAGTTTTGCCGCTGGTAAACATGGACCCCTCTGACTTTAATTCATCAAGAATTTTCTCTGATTTTTGGATTCTTCGTTCACCATGGAGTCATGCGAGAAAAAATCCTTTTCCTTACGAATTCAATGTAACATAGGGTGAGTACTTGATATAAAAATGGTCATTTGGAGGGTGAAGTGTTCCTTTAAACATCGTGGATAAGGTTCCTTTAATATGTTTCTTTAATTCTAGCCTCTCCGGATCACTGGAATGAAAGCATACACACATGAGGTGGATCACAGGGAGGTGATTCTGGACATGGATATATGGTTTGTCAGACACATTTCTCACACCATAGCTCCATCTGTCTTGTCATTTGACGATGAATGTGCTTGGCTCCAAACAAGAGCCTCGTGGTTGTGCATGCTGTTTTCCCTTACCAGCACTGTTCACTTTGCAGTTATGAAGGAGATGTAGACATCGATGCTGAAGTGCAGCCACCAATCACAGCTGGCGTTAAAGGACTTAAAGTGAGCTCCTCATTTTTCTGTATTCTCTGCATTGCATTAATTATTATCATTATAGTTTGTTTACAAGTCTTTTAAACACTGTCCTGAATCTCCCAGCTCAAGGGGAATATGAGGGTCATTTTGGAGCCCCTTATTGGTCAAGCACCACTGGTGGGAGGAGTCACCTTTTTTTTCATCCGCCGCCCTGTGAGTGACATTTTCATGACCTCACTGTCATCAGTAAAGCTGTGTGATTAGCCAAGCTTGAAACTCTTAATAATTCTTTCCAGACCCTTTCAATCAACTGGACTGGCATGACCAACCTTTTGGACAGCCCTGCCTTCAGGTTAGGAGTTCATGGTATTAATGGTCACCCCAACATTTTGCTGTTTAATGTTCTTACTGTAGAGATCACTTATCTCCTCTGTTCCCTCCCAGCTCGCTGTCTGAGGACACCATCATGGACATCATTGCTTCACTCATGGTGTTGCCCAACCGCATGTGTGTGCCCCTCATAGACCAGGTCAAAGTGGACCAGATGAGGTTCCCGCTACCTCGAGTATGTAAGATATGTATTCAGTATGCATGAATAAAACAGTTAAACAAATTAGTTTCTCTTTTTTACACTCTTTAATACAAGTGAAGACTGTGTGTGTTTTTCTTTCATGTGAGACAGTATTTTTAGTTAGTGAACCTCTCCTTGTCTGCTCCTCAGGGTGTGGTGAGGGTCCACTTGCTGGAAGCCAGAGACCTGCTGGCGAAGGACACATACATGATGGGTATAGTGAAAGGGAAATCAGATCCCTATGCAACACTCAGAGTGGGCAACCGACATTTCAAAAGCAAGACCATCAAAGAGAATCTGCACCCCAAATGGAATGAAGTGTATGAGGTAGAGTAACAGGAACATACATGGCTTTAAAGCCACTACAAGGAACTTTTAACTGGATATGCAAAAGTCTCTCGTTTCTGCTGATGTCTGTGCGTGACCTACAACAGCAAATGAGACCATCGGTGTCAAGATGAGCTATTTCTATATAATATACATCATACCTTTAGGAAACTGTCTCCGGGTCGCCCCAGGTCGCTTCCAGGACGAAACGATTTACGGTAGTCAGACGGCACACTGCATCTTACCTAGCTGCTTACATTTATAAATAGTTGCTATTCCTCCTCCTCGACCCGACGTCCGCGGGGGGTTAAAATAGCAGCAATCATCGGGTAAAGTTCTGTGAAAGCACTGGACTCACCAACAGTCAGCCACATCTCAGTCACACAGACAAAATCCAATCCTCGGGAAGTTAGGAAATCCTTCTGGATAAACGTGTTGTTCGCTAGCGATCTAGCACTTACCAGCCCAATCCTGGCAGGATCCGGCGGGTCCATGGCGTTAGCTGTCCGGGGAGCCACACACAGAGGCCGCAGGTTGCGCAGATTCACCCAGCGGGGACGAGGAGAGCAGGGGCCGCGGGGCTGGAACACCTCATCTGGGCCGACGACAGGTACCAGCCAGGCGCCAACAGGGTCCAGCGAGTGCCGAGAAATAAAGAGGCGAGGCACCGCTCCATACTCAGTCCAAGAAGCCGTGGAAGTGCTCGCCAAACAGGCCTTCAGCCTTACCAGCCGACCGCTGCATTTACCCCGGCGGCAGTGGCGCTTACGCCGGAGAGGTGGAGCTGGGGCGCGGCAGAGGTGAGCTGGGATCCCCGATAGGAGCGGGGGCAAAGTTTTCCCGTCTTGTTGTTTCATTCATCCCCAAAACAAACACATGCGTGAGCCAGGTAAGCGTCTTTACGACAACACGCGCTAGAGCTCATGGGAAATGTAGGCTTCATTCCGGCAAAACACTACCGCTTTTGTCCACAGGGTTGCCAAAATCAACTCAAAATGAAAGTTCCTTGTAGGGGCTTTAAAGTTCCGCATAAAGCCCCTAGATAACCTTAGGAATGCATGAACATGATTGATTTTTCTTGCACCATATTCCCTGGTATGCAAAACAAGCAAACTGCTAAAATCCCACCACACATTTTCCTTGTTTGTGAAAAGCAAAGCTAAAGACATACACTCTCTGTCCCAGATTGCATTGAAGAGTTGCTCAAATCACTGTCATCAACATATTGTTTGACAGCTGAGGTTGTCTCCAGCACTTGACAGGTTCCTCCAATTTTTGTTTACCCGTTTTGTTGTCCTAACTGCACTTCCAGGTCTCATGTTCATTACCTAGTGTTCCTTTCCCATGTGTAATCTGCTCAAGGCTTATTCTAAATATTGTAGAAACTAAGTATGTTGACCTGGTGAACGGAGTTAACATTGATTTTCCCGTCTGAAAGACATTTGATAATATGCTTTACCTGTCTGCAGTTTGTCGTCCATGAAGCTCCAGGGCAAGAGTTGGAGGTGGAGCTATTTGATGAGGATGCAGATAATGACGATCCACTTGGAACGTAAGAAACTATCTAACAAGTAGGGTTAATGCTTTGTGAGTCACATGTATTGCATCCACTCTGCTATCCACACAGTTTCTTAAATTTGTCAAGCATTACTTATTACTCCACTATAACCCATAATCACAATAAACAACACCAAATACAGTTACTTGATTGATAATACACAGTAACAGTATCTTGTTCAAACTGTCTCTAGAGTAGATAGCTGGGTGGTGATTTGGAAACATAGGAGTAAAAATATTTATTAGTTTTAAATGTTAGTGCTATAAAGTTTTCACTTGCCATCGTTATCATTTTTCATTATCACTTCAGGTATAATCTTGATTTTGGAGAAGTGAAGAAGGAGGTAGAGATGGATCAGGTGAGTTTACATTTAATTCTGTGGATACACTGATCAAAGTGATTTGATTGGATTGGATGTTTTAATACTTAACGTTTAGGACTGTCGTACCAGTATGCATATATAGCATCTTGATAACTGTAGCAACTGATTTAAGCTGAAAATAAGAAGTAAGACTACCTATCATTGATCAACGCATCAGACTGTAGTTTAAGGTGTAATACAGGCAGAAATGGCATTGTGTCTTTTTATTAGAAACAGCATTCAGATCAGTTCTTGTCATTTAAACAGAAGACCACACTCTCATTTGCAAGTTCTCCATAATAATCTTGTGATCTTGAGAAAACAGAAGCAATTTTTCTTGTGATCAATTGTCTTGTTATCTCGAGAAATTATGCTTTTGTTTTTTTGAGAATCGTCATAAATTAACCTGTTATCATGAGAAAAAAAGCTTTGTTATCTCGAGCTAATGAAATAGTGAACTCGTCATCTCCAGATAATGGCATTAAAAAACAATTGCAAACACAGCCCTTCTTGGCTTCCATAGTTTTGTGCCTAATAAACTCAGTGTTTTCTCAGCAATAAGAAAAAAGTAGTACTCACAAAATAATCGCCAGCACTACAGGAGATTGCAGCGTACTGTTTCCGAGTGTTTAAATCTTTTATGAATGATCTTAAGAATTTGCAGCAGCAGCATTTTTAAGAATGGAAAGAAAGGTTTAAATGTTAAAGTATTTCTGACCATTTTCACTAGTTTTCTATTTAAATACAGTCTTGATATGAATGCCATGATAAATTAATCTTCCTTGCTGTTGTAGTGGTTTCCTCTGCAAGGAGTCCAGAATGGAGAGGTTCATCTCAAGCTGCAGTGGTTTTCCCTGAAGACCGACTCCAGCCTGCTGAGGGAGGTAGCCTCATTGTTGCTTATTTTTGTCATCAGAATTTTCATCAACATTTATATGTAATATATACTGCTTGCCACAAGTTTGCACATCATAACTGTAGTGTAGATTGCCCTTGTGTGTTATTTGAGTTATTGGGTCAGCAGTTAGTCAGTCATGTAAATCATCTATTGTTCTTTACCATCTCTCTCTTCCAGTCTACAGACGGTCTTGCTTGTGCTATGCTTGCAGTGTACCTGGACAATGCCTCCAACCTACCAGTAAGTGACCTCTAACGGGGGCTGTTGTTGTCGAGAGAAGACGATGCAACATGAATAGACAAATGTGAATGTGTGTATGTCTCTAGAAAGACCACAAGGAGATCTCTGGGCATCAAAAACACGGAAAGCATTCAAAGGAAGCCCGGGTAAGCTGCCTTCTATCCTTAGTAGCGGCTAAAAGAAGGAGCTATGCTGGTGACCTCAGACCCCTTTGTTGTCATGAGAGTGCTTTGCTCTACTCATATAATCCATATACTGTATGGAAGTTGTTCCCACTAATAGGTCAAATCAGTTTCGAAGGGGTGGCGATTAAAATTTTCTCGCAACAGCCTGATTAATGCCAGGAGACCCATGCAGTTGCTAAAATATTAGCCTGTACTTGATTTGACATATGAGAGTGATTAATCCAGGGATGTTTGGTATGCAAAGGCCCAACCCCTCTTCTAACAAAACCTGTTTGTACAAAGGTTTATCACTGGACATTTGCCCTAGGGTTTGAAAGAGAGAAACCTGTATTTTCATACATCTCCTCCACACGCCGTCCTCATTTGACCTCATTTTTTAAAATCACATGGCTATTTAAAAGACTGCATGGGAATGCTTGAGGCCTTAAACGTTAGGGGTTGTCAAATTGCTCACAGACACCTAACATGTAAATTGGGATTTTTACTTAAAGTATCTTTTTTGCCTGTTATAAAAAACTGATGTTTATTCTTCAAGAGTTAAATTAGGAAGTAATCTAGCTTCTCTTTCACTTTACTACCTTACAATTTGACTGTCATTTTCTATCTTGATGTCAGACGAAGGCCTCAGTCAGATCAAATGTTTGTGCTCCAGGTGTGCTTGTTGCTTGGCTGAGCTGGTATTTCTTGTTTGTCTGGTGCGTGCTTACCATTTTTGTGGGTGTGTTACAACCAGCTGGTATCTTTGTAGCTACATTTCTTCCTCACCCTGACTTGTTCTGGGTTTCCCAGCATAAAGGAAAGTGTTGATAACTAAATAGACAGAATTGTGGTGAAGACTTTGTTGACCAAATTACAAAATGGCTATCTATACTGAATTTGCCCTCTTTGTATTGCAAATATAGGCTGATAATTTTAAAGGATTTTCAGATTTCTACATAGGACAAATTAATAAATGTTTACAGTAGTCATGACAAACGTATGACTCCTTTAAACTTGTCCATGTTATAAATCCCATCAATCTGGCAATTAAGGCAGTAATAATCAAATTGTAGGATTTTTTAAGGACACTTTTTTTGACCCAGACATGTTGAACAAATGTAGCTCAGTACAGGGTGTCCTAATTTGAACTGTCAGTAGCATCTACTGCCTCTGAATGCCCTCTGCTGTTCAATGAGTGAAAATACAGTGAAGTTAAGTGTGACAGGCAACAGGGCAGCACTGAATTATATGGGCAAGTTTTGATTATCCTGAGCTACATTGTATCATATCAAACATACTTGAAATAAAACTACAAAAACAATCCATTTCCTTAATGTGGTTTCCCCATTTCCAAATGATTCTGAGGAAGAACAAATCTTCCCAAAGCATTTATTGTGATGTAGCTCTAACATTTAATCAGTAAATGCATTTTTAAAACACAGTCTCAGCCTACATGTCTCTACATGAGTCTAGTGAAAGTTATTGCTAAAACCTCAAATGTTTCTGCATCAACATCAGCACTTTTCTTCCCTCTTGGATAGTCCCTTGTCAGCCATTTTCATGCTAACATGCTAGCTGTGGCTACCCACTTGTAGCAACCACATCTTCTTCCAGTGATAATAAAAGTATACATCTCTGTTTTTTGCCAATGCAAACATCTGTTTCATATGTTCCAGATGGTGTGGTGTGTCTGCAGTATATTATTAGGGAGTAGAGTGCATAACCTACCCAGCCTGGGAGGCAACAGGCAGCTTGTAGAAACTCCCAACGTTAGCTTATTAGCTTGTTGCTGGAGGACTAATGTATAAATTGAAAGCAGAATTTATTTACTCTACTACTCTCAAGTAGTTGCAAATATATTGCTGATAATTGTCACGCTGTCCATTATTACAGTTTCTGACTATTATATGAAATAGAGTGAATAATAAATGACAATTTTCTTTAGGCTAACACGGAAGTTAGTGCCACCATGTTTCCCTTGTTAAAAAGCCAATTGGATTTTCCCATTGGATTTTGGAGTATCGCGGAAAATGAGTTCTGTGGCAAACACAAGTTTATGATACTTAGAGGTTTTGTTCAGCAAGATAATCTTCACAAATAAACACCACTTTTACGAGTTTTGAAGCCTAAATGCAGTGGCCAGAAGTAAAAAGCTAACGTCAAGCTATACCCGAACTGGGAACTGCCCATTGGTTCGACATCCCATTGTTCCGACCATATTAAACCCATTGTTGCGAAGTCCGTTCCGAAATCATCATGATGCCCTGTGGTTAAGGTCTGGTTAGGTTTAGGCGCAAAAACCACTTGGTTAGGGTCAGGAAAAGATCATGGTGTGGGTTAAAATGAAAAAGAAAGTGACAAACACATAAGCTGTGAGCCTGCTCCGCCTCAAGCCTTTCCCAGCTGACCCAGAGCTGGCGGCTGCGCACCATACGCCCGCCGCGAGCCGTTCAGCTGCGGACAGTCGGACTAATGGGCTGTCGGACCAATGACATGGACCCAAACGAACTACCCCACAGTAGCTTCGTCACCACAACAAGGCTGTAAAGATGTGTTTGGCATGATGACATCTTGTAGTCTCCTTTAGCCACTTGTTAGCAACCGCCTTTTAAAGCTTGTGTTAACTACAGACCTTATTTCAGGAATATAACCAAAAATCCCACTGACTTTGAGACAAGGGAACAGGTGGAGTGCTAAAACGCTAACTCATTTCTAGGTTTTAGGACTCGTTCCTGCACCACTCTCCGTGATGGAAATTGCCTGCAAACACTCAGGAATAAACACACAAAGCATTTAATGGGTTTAAAGAAAAATATAATGTATTGTAATGTAATGTCACACTCTCTGAAGAGTTTGTAACAGAACACACAAGCGTTACAGGATTGGTTCTCCAATGCTTACATAAGGTCTGTTACCCAAAATGGCACATAAGGCAAGCCTAACACATCTTTCATGTGACATAGTTTCAACGTCATGCTTGTTTCGGTACACAGATGTCAGAGTCCAAGCTTTTATCAGTGAACTCCATACATGTGTAAATCCTCATAACAGAGTCTGACTACCAATAAAAGAATAAATGACGTGGCAACAAATGATAAATGCAGCACACTTATTTACTGACACAATATATATTATATATTATGTTTTTGTGTCATGTTATTGACACACTTGAGTGTTCAAACATTTTGCCAGAAATTATTTACTGCCTCACTGATTTACTTTGTTTTCAGCTCACAAAGAGAAATGGCGGCCCAAACTCCTATGTGGAATTTTCTGTTGATGAGGATGTGCAAAAAAGCAAGGTACGGCTCTCACTTTATTCCATTAATACGCCATTTTCTCTTTACGTTAATACAGTATCTGTAAATGTGTGTTTATACTTGTTTTGATGTATTTTAGCACTGTACAAGAAGGCAGACTTGCAATTGTCAGTACACATCTGCTGTGTAAAATTGATAATGTCGCAATAGTCTAGCTTTTTGCAATGAAATCTTCAACTGTAGTTATTCCTATCTTTCTCTTTCCACAGGTTGTGTTTGCATCTAAAGACCCAAAGTGGGAGGAGGGCTTCACCTTCTTTGTGCGTAATGTCAGAACACAGCAGCTCGTGGTTCAGGTTCGTCATTTAATGTTGCATACACAGTACAGGAAGTTTCTCCCACATTTTTTGTTTTGATTGCATTGGCTAATTCAACATTCAGTAAGTGGAATCTGAGGCAGTCTACTTTTGTATTTATCCCTATGAACCTGTGTGTGTCAGTATATACTGCACTGACAACCTTAACTTAACTAAAAAGGAGGTAACACCAGTGTTGGAAATCTTGTAAAACTAGACCTCTTTCAGTCAGTCAGATATCCTCAGGGGTTTAAAACCTATTTCATTCACTGCTTAAATAGTTTTATTTGTGTTCTCGTGGTCCAGGTCAAAGAGCACGAGAAGAAGGCTCAGCTCGGTATTTTGAACTTGCCGCTGAGTCGCCTCCTCAGGTGCTCCGATATGATGCTAGACCAGCGCGTGCCACTGGAGCACTCCGGAGCAAACAGCCAGATCAAGCTGAAAGCAACTCTCAGGGTGGGTACACAACGTTGGCAAGCACACACACACATTTAGTATAGAAACTCACAGTACACATAGACAGATGACGCACAACACACATTTAGTTCAAAGATACAGTTTAAATTACCAAAACATTCAGCTGCTCCCTGTTAGGGTTCATCTAAAGTACATTTTCAATTCTATTTCCATCTGATAAAACTCAGATGCTCAACCAGCACCTAGATGGTGAGAACCTGCAAGTAAGCTCTATTACATTGTTGTTTTTACATTGTGTCACTCACATTAGCCATGTCTTTAATCCCACAATAGGTTCTTGCTGTTGAAAAGCCTCAACCAAAGATTACGGTCAATCCCTCTCCACAAGACAAACAGCTGAAATCACAGACTAACCAACAAGCTAATGCAGCTGTGTCCAATCCCTACGCTGCTACATCCTCCTCTCCAGCACTTTCCCCCAACACCGTCCCCACTGTCTCTGACCCCACCGCCCAGTCCTTATCTCCAAACTGGGCTCCTGAAAACCATAACAGCCCCGATGAAACCACGTCAAACATGCGTCGGTATGACTCCCACAGCCTGCTGTCGGAAAACTCCATGGCTTCATCACGTTTTGACGTTTCAGAGGGCGCCTCGTATCCAGAGTGAGTCTGTAGGTTTTTTGTTTTTCAGACCTTTAGCCTGCTGACCTTGAACTTTCCTGCAGATGTCTTGAGCTAAACTGTATGGACTTTAACAAGAATTAAGTAATTAAAGTGAGATTTATGAATGTTTTTTTATTTAATTATAGGGCAATCAGGAAACATCAGGGTTCATTTGGGGAGATCCAGCTGACTGTACGTTATGCCACCCTGAGGAACAAACTCATTGTCCTGGTTAACTCCTGCAGGTACACAAGAAAGATCCAGCCTCACCAGAGTTTCCCAGCAGAATTTTCTTTTCATGTTCATATGGTTAGCCAGCTATAGTGACCCACTGTGTGTACCTGTTGCCTGCAGGAACTTATTTCGCTTCAGTGAGAACGGCACAGACTCTTATGTCCGCCTGTATTTTCTCCCTGACCAATCCTGGATTCACCGCAAGAGGACACATGTCAAGAAGAGGACAGTCAATCCTGTCTTCAATCACAAGTAAGCTTACTGGATGCATCCTACATGAAATATCTGAAAGGAAAAAAAATCAACATTTCTTATTACCCACATAAAGTAGTTAGGAGCTCTATGCAACATTGAGAGCATATCTATGAGTCTGGACGGGGATTGTCTCCACAGGGCTCTCAACGTAGAGGCTAACAGTACTAACAGCAGTGCTGACAGAGCTAATGGTGTTAACCAGGAGGACAGGGAGGGTGGACGTTACACTTCCATAACAATGCCGTCCTGCCAATGTGGATCTGGACGCCATTGTCAGCAGTAACCGCCGTATGCATGCAGTTCAGAGCGATGGTATTTTGCTAGCCAGAGGGATGCACACCCAGGGACTCACATGCACTAGCATGCAGGTGTGGTCGGACCGTCTACCACAACAAGGAACAGAAAAGCTCGGATTACAAAACACATACAGCATGTGCGGGTAACGAGACAATGGGCCGCTGGGCGCAGATATGCAAAGGTCCCCACCACTTCTCCTACACTGGAACAAGAGGTGGTTTTGCATCTCTTCGTGGTCATTTTGTGTCAACATGGTTGTTTTGTGTCGTTTTGTAGGCGTTTTGGTCTCTTTGAGGTAATTTTATGTTGTTGTTTTGTGTCGCTTTGTAGTAATTTTGTCTCTCCTTATGGTTGTTTTGTGCTTTCTTGTAGTTTTTTTTGGGTCTTTTTGTGGTCGTTTTGCCGGCTTTTGTAGTTCTTTTATGTCTCTTTGCAGTTCCTTTTCATCTCTTTGTGATCATTTTGAGTCTCCTCCTGATCAGTCCTTGTTAATTTGAGTAACATTTTGCAAGTGAAGGCCAGGGGACTCGCTGACACTTTGGGCCCCTGATGTCAAAGTCATGTCACAGAAGAGATGAGGAGTTTTGTTCTGAAAACATTTTTTTTAACTGAGCCATGTGGATACAGACCAGTTTGGGCCCCTGAGCCTGTGCCTGGTAGGCTCGTACAGTTATCCATCCATGAGGGAGCGTGACATCATTCTCAGCTCAGGACGCCATTACTCCACTATATCTTTAGCAAATAATTGTTTGCTGCTATATTAATGCTCTTAATGTCGCATACAGCTCCTCTAAGGCCCAGAAGTTGAGACAGTGTCCTGAACTTGTTTCTTTCCGCTGACTCTCTTTCATCACAGGTTTGAATTTGATGTGCCACTTGAAGAAGCAAAAACGAGGAAGCTGGATGTGTCCGTGAAAAATGGCAAAATGTTCCACACACGAGACAGAAAGGACATCGGCATGGTGGGTAACGCTACTTGGGATAGAATGTGTCTTTTCATACCTGACACAAGATCTTAAAGGCAGTTTAAATACTCTATGCTGTTAGATGGGGTCAGTGGTGTTACAAATGTACGGCTGCTAAATCTAAAGCTTTTACACATTGTTTAGTGTTGTAAATGTTTTTATTTCATACATACACTTTATTGCAAAACCAGTGTCTTGGCCTTTACGGTTGTTACGCTTTGCTTCCATCCACAGGTGATGATAGATCTTTCACAGCTGGATTTAGTCAAAGGCATCACAGAATGGTATGCGGCCCAGTTTCCTACTTTTCCATGATTTGAATAAAAACAGTAGCTGAAGTACACTAAATTGAAGCACTAATACTTCTTGCCATCATAAATATTCTGGTCAATTGTAATAATATATAGAAATGTGTATGTGGAAACAAAAGGCTTATTTGATTTAAGTATAATTCTCTGAGTATTTCATCTCTCTTTCCTCTTAGGTATGAGCTCACACTGCCAGGGCTGAAGAAATACAGCTAGTGGGTAAAGCTGTAAAACTTCCATTTTCCCTGCAGCTCCTCAGCTTCTGCGAGGCCAAATGCAGGCCTGATAACTGCTGAGAGAGCTGCATACTGCTTTGTCTTCCTTATCATCGCGGACCAGAGTTGGGTTTTTCCAAAAGCAGCACTAAACTCATCTTAGATAGTGGACATGTTTGGTACTGTATGTCAAAGGCTGTGCGCTCACAGGCACATACAGTAATATTCCAAACTACATTCCTACTTTGGGTCTCACTTGGAATTAAGTATTTCAGTACATCTTGTCCCACTTATAGATATCGCCTATGGTATAACAAAAATACACTGTGTTAAATTATCTTGAAGAGCAGAAATGTAGCTGCAAATAAAACTTTTAGACATGCAGATAATGATAACAAAAGCAGTGTATTATCTTATGATCCACTTTATTGTAACTTATAACCAAACAATCCTTATTTATAATGTACTGCTAAACATTTACATTCCAAATTGTAATTCATCAGAACATTTTTGTGTCAAGAAACAAGGTCACTTCTTTAATGTGTATATTTTTTGTGAGAGGTTTGGTTTTTGAGTGGATGTGTGAGACATTTATCCTTTGTGTTTTTGTGTAAATATTTGTATTGATAGTTTTTATGTAATATTTTACAGTTGGGGAAATAAACACAAAACAAGTGTGTACAATCCAGGAGAGTCATTTCATATATGCCTTAATAAACATACATATTCACAGTTGGAAGAACCCAAATACTACTAAGGGTTTAGTGTGGGCAACTGGGAAGTTCTCCTGAAGCAGTCGGTTCATTACATGGGAAATGGCGCCCAAGCAAGACACATGAGAAATATAGTTCTTTGCTCAAGGGAACCTTGACTATAGTCACTGTGGCAGTGAGTACATCTTTTAAACCTAACCCTCTTAGATTTACGTTATCTTTAATATCTTTAATTTCAATATTTAAAATACTCAGACATAGCTTTAATGAGTGGATTACATCAGTTTCCTGTTTTTTTTTATAACACAATAAACAAGCTTGTTTTTTCCCTGTTAACTCAGGAAGACATGGAAAAAATCCTCTTACATAAGGTACAGCCATAATCACTATACATTGTTGTAGGCCTATATCTAGACTGCCATTTATGATAGCCATCGATGCCTACTGTATACATTCATTCATTCATCTTCTAACCGCCTCTTGAGGGTCGCGGGGGGGCTGGAGCCTATCCCAGCTGACATCGGGCGAGAGGCAGGGTACACCCTGGACAGGTCGCCAGACTATCGCAGGGCTGACACATAGAGACAAACAACCATTCACACTCACATTCACACCTACGGACAATTTAGAGTTAACAATTAACCTAGTCCCCAATCTGCATGTCTTTGGACTGTGGGAGGAAGCCGGAGTGCCCGGAGAGAACCCACGCTGACACGGGGAGAACATGCAAACTCCGCACAGAAGGGCTCCCACACCCGGGATCGAACCGGCAACCCTCTTGCTGTGAGGCGACAGTGCTAACCACCACACCACCGTGCCGCCCTACTGTATACATCTATGCCAAAAATTTTGTTGACTGCTTATTGTAAAAAGTTTTGCCTTGACTAAGATTAAGCTGTTTATCTGTCTGTTTAAATTATTCAGTAGTCGAAGAATTTATGAAAAGCTTCCGGTTTTTGGTGTTTTTGAATTGTCAGGTAACATCTCCATGTCAAAAAATATAAAATCTTAAAGAAAATAAATGTTGTTTTTTTCTTACTTAACATTGTTTCAAAAAGTGTACATGTACTTGGACTGGTTGTCTCATTACAGTACATATAGTCTATATGAGCTAATGCATGCAGGGTCAAGGGAGGTTCTGATATTCAATTTCACCCAGGTCTATCAGGATTAACAAACCTGATATAATTTATAGAAAAATCATATATAACATATTTATATACTCTCCAACAGTTACCAAATCCCCTCCTTTTAACACCATCAGTGCCCCACTCCCTCCACACACTACACATTATTTAACTATTTTATCAATGTACACCTTAAAGGAATTGTCAGATTTTTGAAGTGTGGTTGTACGGGATACTTATCCATATTCAGTGTATTGCATACAGTAGATGTCAGTGATGCACGTCCCCCAGTTTGGAGAAGCAGACTGGAGTCGGACATGAAAGCTAAGCAATGTATTGCTGTGGATGGGGGTCAGCGACAAAACATATTTTTGCTACTAGAAAGTCCTATCTAAAAAAAACCCCAAATCAGTTTTAGTGTCTGCTGATATTTAAAGTATTTTCAGTGCTTACCTTTCCATCAGACAGCTGACGGAAAAGGTAATGTACATCACCTGCACTGTGGATGGAGCTGTTAACTGCTTCATGTCCCTATCTATGTGCTCATCAAAGCTACCAGACTCTGTTGACAAAAACAGTCTTCTGCTGCTTCAATCGGTTAATTAGTTTGTGTTATTGTGTGATTTTGTTGAATGTGAATTAAACGCCAAGGTCACACATTAACAAATAAAAAATCTGATTGCCACTAGAATGCTCTATCGCATTTCAGTGTGACTACTTTACATATCTAAAATTGATTTCAAACACCCAAATCTCTGACATGCTTGTGACATATGAACCCTGAGGACATCTGGGGCCAGCCTAGACCTCCTAAGAGTTAGAACAAAAACATGGTGAAGTAGCGTTTTGTTATCATGCAGCACAAACCTGGAATAACCTTCTAGATGATGTTAGACAAGCCCCAACTCATTTTAAATAATCTTTTTTATCTTTGCAACTATTATCTGCATTTTTGCTGTTTTAATGGTGATTTTTTAAATTGAAAATCATTTAGTTATTAATTTTATCTTTTCTATCTTTTTCCTCTGTACTCATTTAATGTAAATCTGCATCCTTTATTATATTTTATGACTATGTAAAGCACTGGTGTATGAAATGTGCTTTACAAATAAAGTTGCCTTGCCATATCAAAAACCTTCATACTGTACAACACCAGTATGAATGCTGAGAGCAAAGGTCAAAAACAACCATCAATGAATTTCAACGTTGTGACTTTATGGGCATACAGTGTAACTTTGTTATTTTAGTGTTAACATGTATTGAAACATTAATATTGTAACTTTAGTGTAACATTTGAACTGCACACATCAATACCAGACACCTTAAAGATGTTGTGTACAAAAAAATCTCTGTCCTATCTTGATGTTAACATACTTAACTAACTTACTGTTTGGGAAGTTTAATTTAATGCAGCCATGCTCCTCTCATGGTGCAACCAGGAAGTATACAGCTCTGGGAATGTGACACTAATCGTGACACTGCACATATTTCCATTGAGACGCTTTATTATGTTAATATTTGCTGGGAATGCATTAATACATTATTCAGTGACATTTTCAGAGCCTTAAAACTGTAAACAGTCTTTGCAGTCACTATTGTGACCGATGGGATTAACGGTTAACGCCTGCTGGTACTACGGCTGCTAAAGGAGGTCACGCGAGTTTACCGTTGCTTCCTTAGCAACGGCTCTAGCAACGGCACAAGGGGTTTGTTGAAGAGCTGGCGTTAGCTTATGATAACTTTGCACAAGTACCAACATGAGTTCAGTCAGAAAGAAAACAAATATTACTGATAGTCTAGATTTCTTACCGCCAATTCCACCACAGGTAAGTGTAGAGAACACTACGGGCACTGTCAGTTGGAAAATGTCGTAGTGTTAACGCTTCAACTTCTGACTTAGTTAACGTTAGCTTAACTGACCATTAAGCTAACAGTTTTCAGTTATTGTATAGCCAAATGTGGACACTTGACAATATAATTAAAAAACCTTAGTGTCTTGCCCGTATTACTCTTATATTGCCATTTTCCAAATTGTTCGGTTGCACAATTTTTTAGCCAAACGCCTCTCAAACAGCCTAATTTGTGTCAAACAGCACCAACCCAATACTTAACTCCATTGTCCAGGTCCACAGAAAGCAGCCATGGATGGACACAAAACCTTCATTTTCTCTGTATCCCCTACACAAACCTCAAGGAACAGACACGGCTCTACAAAGTGAGTTCACTGTTAAAAGATTTAAGTTGCTAACAAGTTTCAGTCAATTAAAAGATATTGACTTATACCAACTCAAACATCAAAGTTGTACAAAGTGATACTGATGCATTTATAAGGACTATGGTAATTCTATTTGAATTGTTTGCTCTGTGTGTGCTGTAGAAGATGGGCTGACTGAAGGTGCAGACAGTAGACCAGGTCACAGTTATGACAGAGGCCAGAACCTGCTCCAGGGCAGAAAGGCAGTGCGGCTCCATGGGACCTACAAGCATTGCAGCAGCACCCGCACACAACTCAGTAAAAGGCGCAAGAATCTCCGTGAAACTCTGGTTAAATTCATATGGTGAGTCACTCTATAAAGCTTATTCTTTTCCTATCATGACATTTTTATTTATGCATTTGTCCATCTCTTCATTAGCGTGTTCTCTACATGGATTGGAAGCACAGGAAGGACAGGAATAACTTAACTAGAATTCAGTGTTGAAAATTGTTTGTTATCATAAAGTATCAAGGTAATTTTACCTGTAAACCATTCCACCATTGCTTACAGTACACTGCCTATGATGGGAAATAATTTCAATGAAGTAGCAATTGTGAGACTCCCATTTTGCTTTCTTTTTTTCCCCCTTGTAGCCAGCAGGAGGACGAGGACTCTTCCGAATCTACAACAAAGAGTAATCGTGAAATGGTAAAACGCAATACACACTCGATACCATATATAACATCACACGTCCATGTGCCCATAGTGAAGACATTTTGCCCGACATACTCTCAGATAATCTTTTTTAAGAAACTAGATATGACAGCCTTTTAACCACTGTTTTGTTTTGTCAGTCTCAGTGGTTGCAGTTGCTAGGTATATCTTTCGTAGTACAGCTTACATACAAATATATTTTCAATAATTCTTGCTTGTAGTAAGGCCAAACAATAAAGCAATGTAAATTGTTTTTTAATTTTAGCGTTTTTACGTACAGTGGTACAGTTGACTCATGAATCTTAGCACTCAATGAAAAATAAAGCCTCAGCTCAGATACACTGCGTGGAAAATTAAGTCAGCATTGGCCATCGGAAAAGGAATGTTCACAACCGGAATCATGCTCAACAAAACTGAAACTTACTCTCAACAAGTCCTGGATGTAAATATTTTTCCATTATTGAGTCATCAACACTGCCACCAAAATAATAAAATTCATGTCAAGCATTGTTTGCTTAAAATGCTGCTACTGAAAATAGCCTGTAATATTCTGTCCTGTCAGAGATATAATTACTACATCCAGCACGGGATAGACCTGGAGAATGTGGCTCCTCTTGAGGACTCTCGGCTTGGGAACATTCAGAAACTGATACCTCGCCACCTGAAGAGCCTGAGCACACCCCTGGAGCTGCTGGTTGATGAGATTAAGGAGGACTACCTGCTCAGTGTCAAGACAGCAATCTGTATCTATTCATTTATACTTTAAGTCGTATGAACTAGTAGTATTGTACTATCATTGTTACCGACTGTATGATTGGATGATTTTTAATGCATATGAATCTGGTAATAAGATATAGTTTGTTTCAATGTCATTTGTTTGTGATTGCAGTGAAATATACATTCAGAGGTTTAGGGGAAAATGACGAGGAAGGAGAGGAAGATCCGCCCCCTCACAGACTTGAGTAAGACAGCAGGAAGTGACCGAAGATATAGCATGTTTATCTTCAGAGAAGGATAAAGTGCCCCTGCTTACTTAAACTGTGTAGCATTGCTCTCATGATCAGGTCACATAGAGATTCCTTATTTTCCGATTTTATTAAGCAGTCACTGGAAGGCTTTAAAAGTATGAATTATAAATTCTGCGAGAGCGAAAAAGAAGAGGTTCGTTCTTTACATTCACTGTGCTATCTTCACTGTTAGGTTGGAGGTAGTGCCAAAACCATGGAACGAAGCCTTTGTCCATGCGCGAAAGAGGATGAGAGTTAAGCTTCACTCAATCAACCCCACTATGGTGAAGGTTATGTACATTTGGCATGACTTTTACAAGTAAGTACACTGTGTTACGTTTTGTAATTCCAGTTAAAGCTCTTAAAAGATTGCAGTTAATATGAAGGGAAAAAAAACATACAGTACTGTGTACAATATTTTATTGTCTTTTATTCTGTAATACTTAATTAAAAAGTCAGACACACAGCATGTGACAAGTAGACAGTAGTATGTGACCCAAATATTGTGAAGGCAATAAACTTTGTATTATACTTAACATGGCGTGCTATTATACATAATTAAATGTTCCTCTAAATTGTATTCACCAAATATAGTGCATATATATTACACTAGTGTCATAACAAATCAGCAGTTGAAAGCACCTTTTCTGGTGCAAATGACGATATTTACACAGTAAAGATGGTGAAAAAATAGTAAAGACTTGCAGTATAACATGTATAAATAATATCCTATTTTCACGAGAAATAGTTTTCCTGGTTTTTAAGATGTATAGGACATTTTTCTCCAGAACTTTTACAGTGAGCAGTTTTTGCAAATAATTGTTGCTGCTTTGATGGCATGGACAGATTTTTTAAAAGAACAATAACAAAGTTTACAGTAAAAGAAAACTGTTAGAGGACCATCTAAGATTTTTCTTAAGTTTCCTGATTCAACTATATTTTCCAGTGTCATGCACCTCTGAAATTATTGTTGCTGTAGTAGAACCATGTTTGCCCATCATCTCACCCTCTTTGATGACATGTTTGCAGGGATCTCCGTCTGATAGATGTAGAGGAGTTCCACAGCAGACAGGAGTCCATGGAGCTCTCTGTGTTTCAGCAAACTGTCGCCAGACACGTTGAGAATGCCAGAGGAATCCTCCTCAAACAGTGAGTGTCCGTTATTACTTCTCACCAATATACCTGTGCTCTTTGTTACAATCAGGAGTACTTTTGAATACACAGAAACATATGTCATCTTTGAAGAGCAATAGCAGTTCTAATATTGATGCATTGTATTTTTGTGGTTTAGAGGCCTCATTACGGAAAAATATCCACTCCTCCTGTTACAGGAGAAATTCCTAAACTCATGGATGCATTCTGTCGTATCTCAGACCTCCTGTCTTACCTTAAGAAATCCTAAATATAACTGTAAATTTGATTCTTAAGTTGGCACACCTCCTGTCATGCTTGTATCCATGTTTAGAATGTACACAGACCGCCTGTATCTTTCATTAGAGTGTACTGGTCGGCTATTCGAGTTGGACAAGTCATAATATGAACACCTCTCACTTGTCACTGGCTAGCTAGCTTGCTATCATGAACTAAAAAAAGGACGGGAGTTCAATTTTAGATGGAAATATTTGTGTTGGTAGAGGAGAGGAAACCCCACCTTTTCAGGAAGTTATACTCTCAATTTCTTGAACTAATTATTAATTCTAATGAATTAAAATACTTGATTTTTGTATTTGAATTTAAAGTGTCATATGTCTTGAGTAACATCTCAGTCATTATGTGGTGTTCATGTTGTTCTCGCCTTCATTGTCATCGGAGTACAGACCTAACCACAGTGCTGTTGCCATTTTCGGAGGTTACTTGGCAGTTACTTTGAATTTAGGACAGGGTCTTTCCTAACTTTGGAAATCCCTAAATTAGGACAGCTCTGTAATAGCTAAACCCCTGTCTAAAGATAAGATATGACTTTTTCCTAAATGCAGTCAGGAAACATGTTTCTGTAATAGCAGAAATCCTAAAAGTGATCCTAAACTAAGATAAGATAGAATTTCAGAGTTAGAAGTTTCTGTAATGAGGCCCCAGGAGGACTATAAGTTATATAACTAAGACATCTTTAAGTTGCCATCTGTAAAATGTGGCTTTTTAGTAGTAACATCAAGTGGTAGCCATAGGAAGCTTTTACATCAGGGAATGCACAACCCCCAAATGTTTTTGAAAATCCCTAAGCTGATTACTTGCAAATTCTACCCAAACTTATTAAGTGATACACAGTCTTGTATGCAGAACTCCACCAAATACAAACTGACTCAGGTGAGGTGGTGCCACATTGAATTTGTCCAAGCTCCATGGACTCCCAGCAAGAGCTGGGCTGGCTTTGCTTCTTTAGAAACTTGAAATCAGCAGCCATTCAGGTAACAGAGGAGTGATTAGTGTGGATTGGCAGCACTCGTCCGTCGAATGAATTATAGTAATTATGTGTAAAGAGACGGCTTAACACTTCTCATTCCAACTCCAAACTAACAAGCCACTCATTACAGTGTTCTCCCCTGCCCCATTTTCCACATTAATATCATTTAAGTTTTGAGTTTTTATTCCATTATTTGGCTGTCTGATATTTGCACCCGTAGTTACATTTCTTTTCATGAAATACATAAAAAATTCTCTGAATATAATCTTGCATTGGATTTTGCTTTTTTTGCACTAGCTGGCTTCCCAAAGTGCACGACATTTACTTCCAGGGGTGCAGGAGCGAGCTGGTACCTGCCTCCAGCAACATGGCCAAACTGCTGTCTTTCTTCAACTGTGCAGCTACACTGATGACCTCCCAGCTGCAGAACCTTGCATTAAACTCAATGAGGGACTACACACGCCTTATTTCCCAGGACCGGGTAAGAGAAAGTTTACAAACTTTAGGCCAATATATTTCAGAATAGTTGAACGTCCCAGGCTGGAAAAAGTTATTTCAATAACAGTTTTTGATTTTGACCCAGATAAGCAGGTGGACGCTAAAAGTTGCTGTCTTTTTCTGCCATGTTTTGTTTTACTTTCCACCATCTTAGCAGTCAGAGCGAGTCTATGAGCACCCAGGCTTTGTGCTGCATCTGATCCTGGAGGACAGGGAGATCAAGTTTGAGCCCGAACTCAAATTGTATGAGGAGGCGCTCCTTAACGTCTATGAGCTAATGCTCAGGTCCATCAGCACGGTTCCTCGAGTGGAAACCAAACTGTACTTGGAGTGGGTAAGAAGAAAAATGTGTGTGTGTGTGTGTGTGTGTGTGTGTGTGTGTGTGTGTTTGTTTGTTGCCAGTTTATTAGGTACACCTAGCTGAAACTAATGCAGTAACACAACAGTCAGTGTGTAATAAGTGCAAAAAATCCCTCCTTCCTTTCATTGTAATGTTTAGTTTTTGGCATTGATTCAACTTTATGATCCTTTTTGGAGGATGATCAAAGAGAGATGATCATGGGAGGTGTTTCTCTTATTTAGCCTACCCTCACTGATAAAAGGAGTCGACAAGATAATAGAAACCCAGTGTAACGTCGTGTAACACATTTCAGTTCAACAGAACAACACACTGTAGCCTTCTACATGATAATAAAGATGAAACAACACCTCAACAAACTTCATGAAGGTAAGATTTATTGCTGTACTGTTGTATTAGACTGCTTTAGTTTTAAATGGGTGTACCTATCAAATTGGCAACCAACTGTATGTTATGGCAGTTATTGTTTTTTTTCCACAGTTCTGTATGTTAAAATTACAGTGCGTAGTCATCAAGTTGAGGCATGTAGTTTTCTGCTTACGTTTTTGTCTACTTTGTGTCTTCCTAGCAAGGCTCCCAGTTTGGAAGCACCCTAAAGCCCATAATTCTGCCAGAGATCCTTGAGGCCCACCAGGAGGAGGTGCACGGCGTGTTCTTGATTGAGTGTGACAGGCCCAAGGAGTATGCACGCGAGTATGATAAATACGCAACACTGGTATCCAGGCAGGCAGAGGAGGATGTGGAGCAATTCCTCAGTGAGGGACAATCTTGCGAGGAGATCATGGCGGAGGTGGTACACTACCAGCAGCTTGCTGACCAGATCCAGTACACAACATGCAAGGTATTTGATGGTGGTCACCAGAAATGACAATGTGATGGCTATAAAAGTTAAATATTACTTTTATAGTTGAGACAGTTAGCTGCTGGTGATGACAATGACATTGCAATGTTTCTTCGTTTTCAAATAATAGTCATTATCAATAATAACTTACTATTAAATCCTGAAAACTAAACAATCTGAAAATCTCAAAAGCAACAGTCTTCAAATCTTGATGATTTCCTATGAGTGTCTGTGCTTGTTTGGAAGCCATGTCTTGTATGATGTTAATTGTATTTCTGACCAATATTCTGGGCTTTAGGTGGTCCGTCTTGGCATGTTTGAGGTTCAGTCCCATAAGCTTGTCCAGTCTCTCGTCAAGCGTGCTCAGGAGCTACAGCAGAAACTGGTTACACGGATGCTACAGGACCATCAGGGAATCAACAAGAAGTCAGTTGGTTTGCTGTTTTCTCTCCACTGCCACACAGAAATGGCAAATTGCAGCTGAAACAAGTTATCGTTAAAAAGAAAAAAGAGTTGACGGGAATTTACAGCAATTTTTGTTTTGACAGCTGAAATATGCATAGCAAATCTTGAGATTTCAGACTTCAAATTGTAAGCACTTTCCTTAATTGATCATTGCTAACATTAACAATTAATTAATAGATCAATCATAATTTAAAAAAAACATAAAAACTTATATTGGACAATACCAGATGCATTTTTTCCTCAATCAAAGCTCACACATGAATATTCTCTAACAGCATTGCATAGCCTATGAAATGTATAGATATGTAGAGGCCTAGACATATCAAACCCATTGAATATAACTGGATAATACCTCACTTTGCCTGCTTCATTTACCAATGTTGCCACAACACTCTTCTTCCAGACCCCAGGATGCCTGCCCTATAAAGCAGTTATATTTTGTTTGCTAATGAATGTCATTGTAACATAATGACTTTAGTTGTTCTTTTATCTCAGACATGTTAGGATGTTACATACCTTGACATGTTTCGGCAGAAACTTCTGCCTTCCTCAGAAGTGTCACTTGGTGGTGGTTGTGACGCATCTTTATCAGCTGATCCGTCAATCAGCCGATATTAGGGAGGCCTGACGGGTCACGCCACCTGCTGTCCATCTGCCGCCTCTCCAGGACACTGCTCCAGGTGTGGGAGAGCATGTATTATAATTTAATTTAATTTAATTTAATTTATATACTTATATGCCCCCTTGTCCCTGTTCATCATCGTCTAATATCGGCTGATTGACAGATCAGCTGATAAAGAGGCGTCACAACCACCACCAAGTGACACATCTTAGGAAGGCGGAAGTTTCCGCCGAAACATGTCAAGGTATGTAACATCCTAACATGTCTGAGATAAAAGAACAACTAAAGTCATTATCAGAAACTAAAGACATAATGAACACCATTGAACTGTCATTGTAACATGCTTTCAAAATGCATCATTCTACTGATAGCTCAAATGTAGCAGGAGACAACACATTGTTAATTTTTCAGAATCAGATCATTATTAGATCGATTAAATTTCACATGTTTGATCAAATTCTCTGATTAACAAGGTGCCAGTCAAAGGGAATATACAGTTGTACCATTTTGGTTTTGGACCCAGCGACTCTATCCTAATAGAGCCTCTTAGCTCCAAGCTGTGCCATAATGAGATTGTAAGTCTGTAAAACCCTTTGTATATGTCACTGAATTAATGCTTTTCCTCTCACAGGCTCTGTAATGAATTTGAGAAGATTGCGGAAAAGGCACTGAGAACCCCTCCTGACACACAGAAATTGATGGAGCTTAAGGTAACTAACCCAAATTCTTGTCACACAGCCCGGCTTGGCGCAGGGTTTTACTCTGTGTACAATTGTCCCTCACACCTCACCTGGCTCACCTGGTAGCGCAGAGATTCCAACAAAATAATATCTAAAAAAAAATTAAATTCCAGTCAGTAATAACAGATACATGTTTTTGTTCACACCTGCAAACTGACTTTTGACGGTAACTGGGCTGAGGCAGTCGCAGCAATTGAATACTTTTAAGTACAAACTTTTTAGCCATATGGGTGAAGTGCTGTATCAGTGGTTGTTGATGTCCTGTCCTCCCCATCCAGGCCTTCATGAATAAGGTGCAGACTGAAGAGATGCCTCTGTTGGAGCAAAGATTGGCAGAGTCCAACAGACAGTTGTGTTCCCTCATGGACTTTGTCACCCTCTCACCACTGGACATGGAGCTCAACACACAAACCATCCAGTGGTTTCAGCGCATGCCATCCATCTTTAAGGAACACCGACAGATTGTTGCTGAAAAGACAGAGCAATATCAGAGCGGGCTTAAGGTCTGTGTTTCTACTCTATCTTTGAAACTATTGATCTGTTGACCAGGATCTGTTTTTTTACTGCATTTTTACTATTTAGATTTTGCAAATCTAAATAGTTAATGTAAAATGAAAAGCTGTTATTGAGGGCATTTCTGTATGTGCATTCCAGTTGTGCCGTCAACGCTTTGAGGAAGAACTGGAGAGCTACAGCGTACAGGTGGAGGAGTTTATCAACTTTGGTGAGCTGACGGATCTCAGCATGTACTTGAAGAAATCCCAGGCCCTCAGTGCTAAACTGGAGTTAGCCATGGAAAAGGTACATCATGATTTCAGTGCTTAAAAATATAGGTATCAGTGCAAGGGCACCTTACACAGGTGTGGAAGATCAGCTGTTGCGGTGTTATTCAAGGCTAAGTATAATCTTTGATTTTAAAAGTACTTTACAAATTATGTTAAAGAGCAGAGGTCATGGATAGACATGCCTCTGGGGGCGGCAGTAGCTCAGTCCATAGGGACTTCACCTGGGAACCGAAGGGTTGCCAGCTCAAGTCTCTGTATGGACCAAGTATGAAGTGTGTACTGGCAGCTGGAGAGGTGCCAGCTCACCTCCTGGGCACTACCAAGGTGCTCTTGAGCAAGGCACTGAACTTGAAACTGCTCATGGCACCTGTCCAAGGCAGCACCTCCATTTTGTCATTTTTCTATTTAATGCATGTATGTATACTGTAGGTCCTGTGTGTACATGTGTGTGAATTTTGGGCCTGTGTGTATATGACAACAGAGTAAAAAACAGGATTTTCTCCTCAGGGATTAATTAAGTATGTCTTCTTCTTCTTCTTGTTATTGAAAGTAACACATTCATAGTGGTTTATTGCTTTGTATTTGAAGTTGCTTTATAGTATGTGCTTTCCAATGTTTTACCTGTAGAGGGCAGCATTGGCTGTAAAAAAAATAACTAAGTCACAGGCGTTGTAAGAGGCTTTTAAGGTTTTTGTCATTCACACATTGACAATCATCTGTTTATCCATCTGTATTTTATTTGTATTCTTTGTTTTTTCTCTTTTCAATCCTTCCATCTGTACATCTCTTTCAACCTTATTGTCACTCTGGACAGATAAATGATTTCAATCTAGAGGAGGAGGCCTACGGCTGGTCTGTTTCCCAGTACCCACAGCGTAAGACGATCCAGGACAAGCTCACACCCTTCCTGCGCCTCTATGAGACGGCCACTGATTTCCTAAACCAGTACGAGCAGTGGCTGCATGGACCGCTCTCGGGTGTGAACCCAGACAAGGTACCAGAATTTGGAAATTCCTTTGTTATGTGAAAGTGTAGTCATCAAACCATCAAGCACTTAACAATGAATACCTTCAATATAGCTTAAGTGCTGTTAAAAATGCTATCATACAAGTTCTGAACTGTGAGCACTGGGATGTGGCCAGGTTTACCTGTGTTATACAAGGGCTCAGCTCTACCATGGTGTAAAAGCAAGGGTAAAACTGTTCTGCAGTAAGATATTCTATTAGAGTTGGTGTGGTCATGGTGGGCGCAGAAGCCCATAGATAAAATGTGATCGTCAGCAGTAACAGAGGAATCTGAGAATAATGGTTTGTTTAAAAATCTGTATGCTTTGAAAGCTCTCCCTCCATTCCGTTAAACCTTCAGCTGTTCAGGTTTCATTCACCATAACGCTACAGGATATAAAAAGCTGCCTCTCTTGCACACTATTTCACACATACACCTACACATGCATTTATGGATTTCAGTCTTCAAACATACTGTATCTCATAAATCAGTCATATGGCATATCAGTCTTTTTGCTTTGATTTGCTTTGTCCACATTGCATTTATGTAAAATGTGCTATCGCTTGTGAGAGACATTGACGTGTACGTGTGGATAAAAATTCACAAACACACTCGTGTGTTCCAGTGGCCTGCACCCCACTGTTAGATTGACATCTCCGTTTCTGTCTATACTGATGTGTTAAAGCAGCTCTGACTGGCTCTTTTTATAGCAGCTGCTAGGCAGAGTGAGGTTTTTTTTCTCTTCAGCATCTTTTAACAAAAAAAAAAAAGTCATTAAGACAAGATATTAGAGAAACACATGGGAGTATAAAAGATCTCATATTAACAGGATTAAGTAAAATGAAATAAAAGATCAAAATGAGTTAAAAGTGAATAATAAAAAGGAGAGTAAAATATCAGTGCAGTTACAGTGCAGCAGTGTGTAACTGCACTGGTGATACTATCATTGTTATTAAGTACACCTGGGTCTGCCTTTTACACTATTATTTACATATTAGTGTGACATGGCTACTATGAAAAATGCATATGGTACTCATTCTGGTCTAAGCACCCATCTTTGCTCATACAACTGCCTATCCCAACTGTGTCACCCCTCATTCTCCCAGGGTCTGCATATCAAAGCTTCGTAGTACAAAGACACAGGTGTTTTCATTTGACTGATTAGAGAGGTCTCTTTAGAGCAATGCTCCTTACAAACCTTAGTTTGTCTTTTGCTGTCAGTGGTAACTGCACTTCCTCCATTAACTTCATACCCATGTGATATTACTGCTGCTATAACTGACAGTATTACCTCTGTGACTATCAGTGCCACTAACAGTACAGCTGCCTCTACTACAATTACTAACAATAGTACCTTTGACACTACTACAAACACATATTTTACCTCAGCAACCACTCAGTATAGACAGGGCACAAAGTGTCATACTCTAAAACCACGCCACGAAGGGGAAGACAGTATGCAACTAAGGGCTGCCTGTAGCTAGCGTCTGGTTTCTTGATTTAGCAGCTTGTTAAAACTCAGATATGGGTTCTTTACCATGTTGGTAGCGCGTCCCACTACACTACATGTTGTTTACTAGTGGAAGTTAATGACAAGGAGGCACCTCCATGAAATAGAAAGTCAGTGGAGAGCAATGCATTGTTCTCCCCTCTGGCGGGGACATGACTTAAATGCACTCTGTCTCTGAAGTGACCGTGATAAACACCATAAGAACCTCCTAGCAACCACCTTGTTCCTCGAATAACCATAAGCATGCACTGCCAACAATTTCACAATTGTTTAAGTTGCTTTCATCATTATTGTAGCAAAATGGTCTGTTTCACCAATTCTCATGTTTGTTTCTATAATAGTTTCTATTAATTTAAAGAAGTAGTGAATTTGATTTATACACATTATAGTGAGTTACATTAGAATTGAGTGACTGTATATTTACAAAAAAATAAAGACAATGACAAACAAACTTTTTGGTGTAATAGACAATTACAAACCGATAGTTTATCTGTTTTTTTCTGGTGTCTTTGTAATGCAAAAACCCACCCATGTAGGTAGAAGGGGATGTTGGTAACTACTGGCGTACTCTGTATAAGCTGGAGAAAGGCTTCAGTGATGTACCCAAAGCCCTGAGCATTGCCACCACTATGAAGACTAAGGTGGAGGACTTCAAGGAGCACATTCCTTTGGTACAGGTGAGACCCAAACAGAAAGATTTGATATCTATAGGAGTCAAAGTAACTTTAATTTCAAATACTAAATACTATTTTTTGTACAACTCCTCCTTCATAGGTACTATGCAACCCAGGGCTGCGTAACAGACACTGGGATGCCATGACGGAGGTGGCCGGCATCTCCCTGCACCCAGCTGATGACCAGGCCTGTGTGGCTAACTACCTATCCATGCACCTGGAAAAGCACCTGAGCAGCTTTGAGGGCATCAGTGAGGCGGCCAGCAAGGAGTACTCCCTGGAGAAGGCCATGGAGAAAATGGCCAGTGAGTGGGGTGACATAGAATTCAGCTTCCTGGCCTACCGAGAGACGGGCACCTCCATCCTGTCATCTGTGGATGAAGTGCAGATGCTGCTGGACGATCACATTGTGAAGACACAAACCATGAGGGGCTCACCCTTCATCAAGCCTTTCGAGGTAGAGATACGGTAAGAAATGAGATTTGGCTGAGAATTATTTAGCTTTTTTGAATGAGCAATTCACTAATGTTATGAAGTAAGTACACATGGTACGGCAAGTTAGAAGCTAAAGTTCACTTTGGTGGTAAATTGACACATTTGGCTAATGATGCCCCAACGTAATGTTCACTCGTTCAGTTCTGTTATCTCCTGTTTGGGCTGGATGATGTTGCAGTGTTTGGTAAAACACTCTTGATATGTGTGTTTTATGGATGCTCTGCTTGTGGACAGGACACACAGACTGAAATATCGCGTACGACAAATTTTGACTCCTTTATCTGAAGCTGAAGAAACAAAGTGTTTGTCTGTCTCAGATTTGTAGTTAACATATTCTTTGTGAAAACTGAAAAACAACAACTGAGCATCATGCATAAATCATTCATTACTATTCTGTTTTTATCTGCCTCTGAGTTCAGTAAATGATGAAATTTCTCTATCCTCTGTAATTTGTGAGATTATTGCAATACTGTGCTGCTGCAAGGCACAGTTTGACACGGGTTCCCTGCAGCTTTTAAAAATGTATTGTGCCATATTTGGCAGGATGCTAAAGCAGCTACTGTAAAGTTTTTTATGAACTTTTTTTGCAATATCACATAAGTATTTTATAATGCCATTATCCAGCTTTGTGGGTGGGAGAGGATAATACCACAGTGAAGATTAAGAAATCTGCCTGTAAGTAGTGCATTGTACAAGTTTCTCCTAGAGACAGTCCCAACTACCTTTTATACTGAGTGTACTAATCATTCATTTAGAGGATCCCTGCCTTTAAATGCAAGATAATATAAATACACATCTAGGATTTCCTAATCCCTTTTACCTTTGAGCTGTCATCATTTTGATTGGTTCACTGTGGACTTCTTGTCCTTCCCCAAAAAGTGGCAAATTATTTTGTAAACCTAGCGAAGTAATATTCGTTAAAGGTGTTTACAGTTGTCTTCTTTGTAAGCCTGTACCTGAGGTGTTTGCAGCTTGGTTGCTTTTACAGGTCTCGTAGCCCTTGTTCGGACTGCTGACCCAGATGGTTTATCCAGAATGAATCCAGTTGAAAAAAAAACACACACACTCATGAGACACATGAAATGGTATTTTTGCAAATCTGAGCCAAACCACATTTGGAGACAGTTTGAAATGCGATTCCAATCAGACTTCTACAGATGCATTTCAGTGAGGGCCGTCTGGACACTCAAATCAGATTTCAAAGTGCCTTTGAACACAACACACAACAACACCATCAAAACCAGGATGACGGAAGTTCCCCCCGTTAACACCAATACACATAATGATGTGATCATAATCGGATGTAGTTATGCCCCCTCTTATCCCACTTACATGTACTCATCTTCTCGTATAGGGAATGGGAGGGCAAGTTGTTGCTCCTCCAAGAGATCCTGGATGAATGGTTAAAGGTGCAGTCCACTTGGCTCTACCTGGAGCCCATATTCAGCTCCCCTGACATCATGAGTCAGATGCCTGAGGAGGGTCGCCGTTTCTCAAATGTTGACAAAACCTGGAGGGACACCATGAAACAAGTTTCACTGGTAAGTTGTTTGATATATTTTTGTTTTGTAGAGATTTTATTATTGCAGCAGAATGCTGTAAAGATGAGGGAGACCATGTTTAATACACAGAACTCTGTGTGGAGGGGCATGAGCAAGAAGATAAGCTTCTCCCTAGGTGGATCAGTAGACGATCATTATCTAAAAAGAGGAATCAGACAGATCTTTTTTCCAGGGCAGATATGGCCAAGATAAGAGCATTGTATTTGGTTACTGAGAGCTGTAAGGGGAACTCCAGTATATCAAAACAGATGTGTCAAAAATGACCATGAATGGAATTAAGTTTGCAAAAATGTACATTTCAGTGTAGTCTATGAAGTTGAACTTAAAGAATCAAACTCAGCCCCAAATTGCTGTGCATCAAGACATCTAAGTTTGTGGTTGGAAAAAAAGTCGTATCTAGGACTATTGCTATGGGCAGTCACAGTGCTTTACAGTGGTCAACCATATGCCTGTTATAGTTTCATCTACTTGTCACTGTCATTACAGAGAGGGCTTGCCACCCATGAAGAAAATAAATACCCTTGGAAAATAACAAAAACTGGTTTAACTCTAAATATTTATGACATACTAGACCTTTAACATTTGTTATCACCAGTTCAAAGTTAATTGGTTAAACAGCAACAGCCTGGATAGTTTGATGAGAACACACTTCCCAAGCAAAAAAAAGAAATAAAGAGAGAAAGAAAGGCATCGTGCCAGCCAATTAAATCTTGGTCGAACAGGAACACATTTAGCCATCCAGTTGGTGTATTGACCGCACAGAGCCATTTCCTCAGAATGGTTGCTATTTTTTAATAATGTCTATTAAACTGGAGTGATAATGATCCTCTTTAGCCATATCACACATTTCAGTAATGGAAAATAGAAGCAATAGTTGGAAATATTAACATGCTGCAAGCCAGATCAAAAAGTTTGCTGGTTAGCACAAATCTAGTTTTAATGCTCAGAGGCAGAAAATAAGTTAAAGCTGAAAAGATTCTTCTCATGACTTGAAACAAAATCAAAAATCCTGTGGCTCTACATTCAAGTATGATGTACAGTACACAGTTTAAGCCTGGTATATTACCAGACAGTGTTACCATTAAAATATATAGTTCTTTACTATAATTAGACCAAATTCAGCCCTCAGCATAAACTGACCAGGTGAGGCTAAACATAAACACACAAACATACACACACTGAGAGTGACAGCAGAGGTTGAGAATGAAATAAAGAGGAGAACAAGAGGCACAGAGGTATACAGCAGAAGCAGAAAGGAGTACTTAGGTTGAGACAGGCAGGGAAAGAGAGTGCAGAGAGAGGAGGGAATCAGCAGGAAAAGGGGAGAGAGCAAAGACAGAAACAACAGAGCGAGGATAGAAAGGGAGTGTTGCACCAGCATCCTCAAAGAGTTTCCAAAGGGTAATTGGCGTCCTCAGTAGACCTGAAATGAGACACATCAATTTCAGGCAGTGTCCTCCAGAAAGCCCAGCCTGACTGCACCATCAAATAGAAATTATGGATTTTGTCTGGAAGGGGCAGGGCCGTACTGAGCCACAAAGAAAATGAGGTCACCAAGGGACTGGGAGCCTACACACAGAGATGTGCACGTGTACTGTCCAGTCTACTGTGAGCTGTGTACGCAGTGTGATGGAGCATGTTGGCACAAATGTTGCTACAGTAGTTTTTACACTTGCATTTGCGCGTATCCAGCTTAAAATAGGGCCCTGTTTCTGGGTTGTATTAAGCTCAGTGAAGTTAACTCAGTAGGTAGCCTACTGGTGCTGTATAATTTAATAGATGATTTCATTATACTTATTTTACTTAATTCAAGTATTTTAAGATGGAAATATCCGACAACATGTATAATACTGGTACTAAAGTCCCCCGTCAAACATGAATCCTTTTGTTAAAGGTTCTATATATGAGACTTTAAATATTAATATGGCAGTAATGGCATCCTTAGCAGACAATGAAGTCACACTCCCTCTGTGTGTGTTGTAATCCGAACTTCTCTGTTGTTTGTTTTGGTAGCTGGGTTGGCCATGTGTGCATGTGAGTGCATGTGAGTCCTTACATTAATGTCCCACTGAATAGCTTATTGCTGCCGCTCTGCATTGCGCTCGTACTGCGGTTACTGCTGACAAGACCATCCCCGGAATGGCGTCACAGAAACATAATCCCCACCCTTGGGTTCCCTCACACGCTAGCACTGTTAGCTCTGTCAGCACTGTTGCTGTTGCTGTTGCTAGCACCATTAGTGCCGGTCGCACTGCTAGCTGCTGCCTTTTCGGCTCAGCCACGTTCATGTTTGCTTTTGACGTTAGAGGTGAGAGCTGTGTGCAGGCAAACCCAGCCAGGGTGTCTGGTAGCTAAAACGCATTAAGAACACTTTTACAGTACATGTATTTGAGTTAATATTGATTGATTGATTGTGCATAGTTATGATTTAGCACAGCTAAACAATGGCTTTTTCATAACATGTATGATATTACTGCTGAGTATTTGTATTTTGTTAAACTGGTGAGCCTCCACACAGCTGCTTAGTTATCTTAATGGGCTCAGACAGCCAGGAAGGATTTTTCATTGTTACCTGCTGTGTGAATTTAATCAGAAAGTAAATACGCTATTTGATGTTGCCATTTTCTTCCTTAGTATGGTAATTATGTAGTTTCAGGGCACTGAAGATTGTCGGTATTGTTCCTGATGAATAGGCAGGAACCTGCTTTACTGTTTAGTAGTGCTGCTTACCATTTCAGAACACTGATCAGCTGCACAGGTAAAAGCAGCATGCAAGTGTTCCAATCCTTGTCGTACATTGAGAAATTCTACTTATTTTGCTTTCTATAGTCTTCAAAAAACCTTTTTAATTTATTTCAAAGCAAGTTAAAACCTGTTGCCCTCGCTCTTGTTGTGTTAGAGTGGGTGAGAGCATGGTTTTCCCTCAAAGCAGGGTGACAGAGCAAGACAAGGGAAAAAACATCATTATGCATTAGAATAAGTGTATCATCTTAATTTCAATATTTAAAGTAAATGTGAGCATCAAAACACCCACAGTGTTATATTCCTGAGTGCCACTTACTAAGGTTGACCATTAAGAGGAGTTTGAACTAACTATTTAATACAAGAAAGACATACTTGCCTTAACATTTACCATTACCTGAGATTGTGTGAGAGATGATAGTGCAGTGTGTTGCACAACGTGTCAGCATGAAAAGCTAACTCCTGTCTGTTATTGATCATAATTATCAATCATGGAAAGTGAGACTCAAAGCTCACGTACAGTACTTTCCACCATCCTGAAACTGCCCTAAAACATTTGGGAGTCTATTAAAACAATCACTTGTAGTGTAGTCTACCTTGTCTCCGCCATCTGACTCAGCAGTGAACACAAGAGCCGCTTGAACATAATAAAATAATTGTTTCAGCTCCACTAGGTTGGTATACTCCTTAAGTATCCCCAGTGGTCATTTGGACACAGCATTTAGAGATTCATAAAAACCTATCCTGCTACTGGAAACGTACTTGCAATAATTTGAAAATTACCTGAGGGTATAACTCTATGAGACTTTTATTTGATTTGAGTTTTTTTTCTACGCCTGACTCGAGTTGAGTTGCTTACTACTAATCTCTTGAAACATTGCAAGGATAATTTAAAGTCTGTTTGAGAACAAAATCAAAACATACTGCTTTACAACTTAATTCTCATGTCCACATATTTTAAGGTATCTCAGCAGATGGGATAGCACTTAATTAAAAACTGGGTTTGTCTATGTAATGTTTATGTATGTTATTACAGGGCAGTACAGAATGTTGGAGAGAAATGTAAACTAGGTTCAGAAACTAGAAAAGTGGCTACTTTTTTTTCCTGGAAGTGTCCTTTAATTACAGATGATTCTGCTAGATGATGATTCACTCTTGTGATTAATACACTGCATAACTAACTTCAATGTATAGAGTCACCAGTAGAATATTCTCTTCATAAAATTAGCAGAAAAAGTAACTTATGTAGTGAGAAATCACTGTGTATGATCCCAAATGATAATAGTGGGCATCCCACATGTAGTTGCCCCCCAGGACGTTTAAACACTGTTGGTTTTCAGCCTGTTATTTGTCTAAATGATTTTAGAAACAAAATTGGTTATAATTTTTGCATTATTTATCTACCTTTTAAATATTTTCAACTGGAAATGTTCAATAACACAGCTTCAGATTAATATTTTTTCTAAGCAAAGTTATGATTCACACTATGCTCTTCTTCTGCAATCACCAGTTTCTTGCAATGTGTAAAGCTAATGATTCTAATTCCCCATACCATGTAGGCCAGTTATAGGAAAAACACCCCTCCATATAGGCGTACACTGCATCAACATCTTGACAAAGAACACATCCCTTCATCTCGTCCATGGCATTGATCAGCAGTGCATGAAATTGGAATCATCTCAACTCCATACCACCAACGAACAGTGTGAGCAAAAAAAAAAAAAAAAAGCAGGCTACAGTGCAGCTCTCCTTCCCACAAATCACTTCAGGGTTGTTGCCTGTTGACATCAGATCATCCACTAGGAGCTGCTCGAGATCCACTGATCTTCCAGCTCCTTACAGCCTCTACATCTTAACTTCATTTTCCGCCACTTTTTTTTTGGATTTTCTGCCTGCTTTAATGTGTCATTTATCTACTCCTGCATGCACAATTGGAGAAAAAACGGGGCCAAATCAATTTAAAATACTTATTTCTTTGAACCTGTTTCTTTTAACTATGCAGCATATCACACCTTTGCCCCCTCTAATGAGCTGAGGAAGGGAGAAACGCTTGGCCATCTGAGCTCATGGAGAAGATGACTGACATATTGTTTTTTAATAGTCTGATGGATTCACCCTGTAATAACACAATAATAGCCAGTAAAAATAGCTCACTTAATATTAAACTCACACTCATGCAGATATAATACTCTGCAGGATGTGCCTTGAACATACAAAACCTTATTTGTCCTGGATCTGTGGTGTGTGTCAGATTCAAACAAAGAAAAACACTCTTTAGGTTATGTTTTTTTCGCCACACAGATTGCAGACTTGCCATATCAGTCGTGGACAGTTGCTGTCCCTCATTGAAGCCATCTGTTTGGTGCATAAAAACCACATTATCAAGTGCATAATACATGCATTAGAGCATTGTTATCCCTTCAGTGTGCTCATGAATAGCTTCCCACTGGCAGACTCTCTATAAAAATAGCCCTGTAATTACATTGTCCTGATGAAATCTATGAAAAGCTAGAATCACAGTTCATCAATCAGACACCCTTAGCCAGTATAACTCTTTGGCGCACTGAAGTCAAAGCTTGATCATTTGATTCAGCTTTTAAAGTGAATTTCAGTTACACAAAATCAAAAGATCTAAATGGTTTTAATCTCTCATTCATACTATTTGTTTATCACTTGTATTATGGTGAGACCAGAGGGGGAAAACTCACTCTGGCATGAGTCAACAGCTTTAGCTCCCACTTCAGTCATCATGAGAAATCAATAGCAAATCATCAGAAATTAGAAATAATTATTATCCCATTCTAGATACTCTTTGTGGTTGTGGTTTCAAACTCAACTTGATTAAACATAACGTTATAGTGGCTGCGCCTCCTTTAAATGGACAATGATCCTGCCGGGATAAAAACCAGAAGTTGTGCCAAGTGAAAGCAATGCAATAACGAACATCCCCCTTTTTTTGCTGCTTTTCCAATAGCATTGCTTATAGATGTTTCCAGAGCATATGTTTCTGTAAATTTTTTGATAATGCAGACTGCCCTACATTGAATATCTGCTGTGTTGTATACTTTTTTTTCTTTCTTAATAACATCGTTGTATAGAGTGGTGCAGGGATGATGTTTTATTTGTAGGGCCAACCTGGAAGTTAGTGTTGCCGTGGTTCCTTCGACAAAAAGTCAGTGGGATTTTCTTTCATTGCATTATTGCAGAAAGAAAGGGTCTGTGGCAAACAAAAGTTTATCAGACTTAGAAGTTTTGTTTGGTAAGAGAGTCTTCACAAATGAACACCATTGTCAGGGTTTTTGAAGCTTAAATGGACTCACCATAAGTTAAAAAGCTATCGTTAGAATAGGGATAGTCAACTTGCTTTGCCCAGGGGCCAGTTTTGCAAAATGACAGGAGGCCAGGGGCCAGTTCATAGACAAACAGTAATAATTAGTATAAAATAATTAGCCCAGACGACTGTTGGGGATCCTTGGATCCTTCTCTGGCACTTTTTGTTTGATAGATAAGCTCTATTTGGTCCACATGCCACCCGGCACCCTATTGTGGGCCAGATTTGGCCCACGGGCCTTAAGTTGAGTATCACAGCAACAGAAATTAATGACATCCCATTCGCATGATTTCAATGTTGCCATAATAACGAGGCTGTAAAGCAGTTTTCAGCATCATGACGTGCTATAGTCTCATTTAGCCGCTTGTTAGCAGCCACTTCTTTTAGGACACGTAAAAGCCTCAAATTTCACAAGTGAGGTATTTACTGACGTACTTCATGTTGTGGAACAAAGTGTGAAAATCTCTTTAAGTTTCTGTTAACCACTGACCTTATGTTAGGCATCTAACAAAGAAACCCATTCAGAAAACTCATTGAGTGCAAAAATATTAACTCAATTTACTGTATTGTATAGCGCGCCACATATTTTTTATTGTTGATTCACAGCTTTACTTATGTTCTGTAAAGACATATTATTGATCCGTAGATGGTTTTGTCTGAACATTTCACGTTGCATGTTGCTAGGAGATGTGAAAATTCTCATCCAGCAAAAACAGGCTCAAGGCAAATTGTTCACATCAAACAAAGATGAAAGTACACCATCCTTTTTGTGGGCTAGCTATTCAACTATATCAGCTGTTTCCCTTACAGCTCATATTGTTTCCATTTGCAAAAGCTAGAAACCATATTGACAGGTGTTGCATCTTTCAGAAGACTTGTGTTATTTATGGCAGGGTGAAATTGTCTGTAAATGAAAACTTCATAGGCAGACTGGGTTGGTGATGATTAAGAAGGGATCAGAACAAAGATAGTTTTTCATGTTTTTGACATGAGGAGCAATAAAAGGCAGAGATGGCATGTTCTTAATGTTACTCCATGTTTTTCACTTTGGCTCCACACTAGCTTGGCATTTTGCTCCTTCCTGCATTTTATTTAATTCCATTCAGAGGATGATATCAGGCTGTGCGCTTCATTTTTAGAATCGCCAACGTGTTCATGTGAGCAGGTCCAGGCATCCGCCGTCCAACCTTGAAGATTAGGTAGACTTTTTTTATTTAGGCACTTCCTGGGGGTGACAGTCCTACAGGATATTGAGTTAGTGTATAGATGAGATGATATCAGAGCTGAAATATTTCATAGGTGCGAGACAGGCCTCAGGTGAAATCCCTATTACAGTCCCATCATAGATTTTTTTTTTTAGGGTGCTGTGTGACAAGTGGGCCTCACTGTGGAACATGGATTGGATGTTGCTAAAGGAAGATATTGCAGTGTTTTAGTGTTGCCTTCAAGGCAGCAGTGACAACGATGCACCGCCGGAAAAAAAAAATGAATGCAACAAACCATCTTCCTGTCACGTTTCCTCGATGAACAAAAAGTTACAATATATTGCAAATGCTTTTGTGCAATACATGTGGGCGGCTTTGCAAAGGAAGTAGTAGTCATGGTGCAAAATTTGGGATGGAGATAGCAATCTTGAGTGCTCCATTAGAAAAAACTTTATGGTCCAAAGAGGCCAAGGAAACTCAGAGAAAACTCTGCAGTGGGTTGTTATCAGCTGTTTTCATCTTACCACTGTGAAACTGTTAATCAGGAAGTGTGAACTTAAATTGAGCGGACCTGAAATTGTCAAAAGGTGAACGCATTTTGAATATACTATATGTCCATCCTGACTTTGTGTTGTTGGAGATGGCTAATGCCGGTGGAAGACCACAGAAATTGCTGTTGAAGTAAATTGAAAATACTGTACTCTAACACTATCTCTCCTGTCTGTGTTAGGATAAGCATGTGTTGGCAGTGATCGCCATTGATAAGATGTTAGAGAGGCTGAAAACATCCAATGACCTTCTGGAGATGATCCTCAAAGGTCTCAATAACTACCTGGAGAAGAAGCGTCTCTACTTCCCACGGTTCTTCTTTCTGTCCAATGAGGAGCTGCTGGAAATCCTCTCTGAGACCAAAGACCCCACAAAGTAAATATTCTAATTATCATTATCCCTGATTACAGTTGATAGCATCTGTAGTTGTGTATAGTTGAACTAAACCTAGTGATCATGATGAGCAGGACCCATCTCAGAGTACCGCACAAGTCTGATTTTCAAGACCCGTCCCCAAACCAGAACCGTGGCATGCAATACTGCATCCTCCTTGCCATCTGCCATATGACCAATAAGTTTTGCAAACCAACTGGACCTGCTGCAACAAGATCCCTGGCCTGACCCGAACCACAAATCCTATAATAACCATATGCTGTTAAATAAATTAGGTTACCCAGCTTATTTAAAGTGATAATGAGGGGACATTTCATACATGTGAAAATTAGTTCAGATATTTTAAAACAAAGGTAATTCAGGAAACACAATTTAAATGAATATTCTTTGCTTATTTTCATAATATTGAGCAGCACATTAATTTTTAATGTGCCTGTTACTGACACACCTGATTGAAGTGGCTCTCATATTTGAGCTGGCGCAGTAGACAGAGCCTACACACAAGGTCAGCAATCAGAGGATTAAAACATTAAATTAAATTGTTATTCTTTTCATTTCATTTTAATATATTTATGAACCAACACCCACAGTCGACCCACTCGTCCTTTTTTTCCAACCAGAACCAAACCTAGAAATAAAATTAAGACAAAATACCACCCGCAAATCACCTTATCAGGACTCTAGCTCACCTAATCAAAACTAGTATACAGACAATGATAATAAACTTAGAATCTGTTTACACCTGGTATTAACATGCATCCTGGGTGATCTGATTCTAAGTCGACAGCTCCAAGTACAGGTGTAAGTGCACCCAATGCGCCCTCAATACGTCTTGAGTTGCGTATTACTTAGACCACATTCGGAGGTGGTCCCCTGCATATGGCCACATTTTCTCAACAGCGTGGGCACTAATGTGTCCTGGGCCACACTGAAGCACAGCCCACTTGGTTGGCGTCCTTGCTTATCTGACTCTCTGCCTGAAGGACTGTCCAAAGGGTGTCAGGGGGGACCACAGCCACCCTGATACAATGCAGCCCCCCCACTTCACAAAAATATTCCAATATAATTGAAGGCATCTGTGTGGTGTTTATAAACTTGTGCAGGCTTGCTCTCAGTACGTTTGTTCCTTACAATCAGTGTTCTTCTTTAAATTAAAGCTGTGTATTTGTATTTTTAAGGAAAAGGACAACCAGCCTGTTTGAAGAGCAGTGAGTTTGTATATATAGATATATAACACATGAAAACAGGATTATTGTGAAACTCATGAAAAACAAACAAAAAATCAACCCAAAGTATGTCAGCATGCGATTCCTTAACTCTCATATCGACATAGTTTTCAAGTAGTCTAGAGTTTGTGAAATTCAGTTTCTGGTTTTGGTCTGCCAAGTTTTTCAGAGACCCCATCTGAGCTACCCTGGCATTGCCAGACCCAATTCGCAAAATGTGAATGGGTCTGGGTACGGACTGTACATTTCATCTATTCCCGAGGGGCGTTATCAAGGGCTGTCTCTCAAAGTGCCCCTTCACGCAATTGGAAAGACGGAAAACCAATCAGAATAAACGAAACGTGTGATGTAGGCTAGCACAACGCCACTGTAAACAGACCAGCATGCTGCAGCGGAGATTAGCTGTGATGATGTCTGGGAAAGAGTGTTGCCGTCTTTGCGGATTTCCTCCTCACTGTGGACTCCGAGTTGCATGGCTGTGATTCCCAGCTTGGTTGCTTCCCTGACCTGCTCCTCCATGAGAGCAACTAGTGGAGAAACAACAATAGCCACTGGGTTTTCACTGAGTCCCATCTTTTTCCCGATCAACGGAGCCAGTTGGTAAATTAAACTTTTACCAAACCCCGTAGGAAGGACGGCAAACACATCCTTGTTTCAATAAAAGCTTTCAGTGCAGCCGTTTGCTCTGCTTTTAAAGAAAATGTACATTCCAGTTCGTTCAACACATTTACCATAGCAGTTTCAAAATCAGTAGCCATGTTGGTTGTTTACGAAATGCATTCACTCCGCTCCTCAAATAACCCGCCACAAAGTAATAAACGGTTGTGATTGGCCCGGTAAGCTTTTACCAATGCCAGAATGTGCCTTTATGATTGCATGGCCAGACTGATCTGTGGAGCGAAATAGAATATGAGCTTGCAAGATTAGGATGGTTTCACCAGGCTACATCTGACCACCCCTCTGAAAACTTTCCAGAGATGCCGCAGGTGCAAGGAGCAAATTTAGAATTGAAAACCTATTTAAAAGAGTTGTGGCCTTTAAGAAACTGATGTTAGGGCTATAAAATATACAGCTAACTACAACGCGTACTCAGCCTCCACAGATGTTTCCCCAGAAGCCAAGTCCTTACTGATAACTTACCCTTGTCTCATTTCACCCAGGGCGTCTGGTTAATAATGAATGTGATTCCAGACAAAAGATGTTCTAGCCCCTTACACTCATCCTGCCATTTCTATTTCTCGCTTCGTTTTCACTCTACTATCCCTTTATTCTCTCTTTGGCTTGTGGGAATTGTCATCACATCAGTACAGATGCACACAGTCATGACCTTCTGTAAAGAAGGGATTTGTGCAGTGGTGGGGGTGTTGGCAGGGCAGTGTAATATTGGGAGAGTGCTAGTTTGATTTTTCCAGAATTTGAATCATTGGTCTCTGAATGCAATGCAATACCAACAAAAGGGCCTGCTTTTATTTCAGGGATATAGAGAAAGCGAGATAGCCTAATGTCAAAGTTTTAATGCTTTAACACTGAAACACTTGTTCCTATTTTCCCTGAATGTTGTGTGCACAGCGAGAACAAGCAACAGAAACATAGAGATATAAAGCAGTGTAGAAATAGAGGAAAGACTTTGTTTACTGTGTGACATTCAAGAAGAGTTACTAACAATAATATGGAGTTCAGCAAACATTGCACTTAAGTTGCTATGACATTACTCAGGACCAAGGACAATAACGGGTTTTGCAGCGGCAAAAGTCATAGGACGTGATATGAATGCATATGAAAATGTTGGTGAATAAGTAGAGATAGAAACAACTTCTGGAGGCTTTTAGGGGTGCAGCTGCATTGTATCAAAATCCCTTAACTAAACTCTGAGACATATTCTAATAAAGTCAGTCCTTAAATGTTACTAAAAATCCTAATTATATTATAAAATCACTGACAGTGAGTAACCCTAAGTAATTCGATGACTTTTTAAAGAGTAACCTCACGCTGAAATGACTGTTAAAATTCATTTGTGGCCTTGGAAATAGTTGGAGATGCAGCCATGCTCGAGGGCAATAGTCCTATAACATGGAGCCTGATTTCAAAAGAGGAAGACCGGGATCATGAACTGTAAAACCGTATTGGAGATTTTAGACACAGTTCTTCTTCCCATGCTTCATATTTCCAGTCTTTCATTTTTTAAACTTACACAGGAGGGGGACATGAGTTCAAGCTGAGTGCATCATTACTCTTTCATGTAATAAATGTTAAATCATTATCTGTGAAAAAACTGCATGCACACTCTGCACAAACTGTGGGCTAATGAACCACCCTCACTCTAGGGGTTACCTATGACAACAAAAAGCGAGTTAAGCTTGGGCAATTATGGGCCCACTGGAAATATTGGCATTGCTTTAAATGGAAATAGATCTGTGCTGCAGTTGTGCCTGTTCATATTGGTAAGCCCATGAAATGTCCACATGATGTCACTTACAGTACAGTGGGAAGGGCCAGTGTGTGACAGTAGGTCAGATGAAGTATAGACAGTAGACAATATGTGATTAATTTCATTGTCTTGCCTTACTCTCCTCCAGAGTGCAGCCCCACCTGAAGAAGTGCTTTGAAGGCATCGCCAGTGTTGTGTTCACTGATGTTCTGGACATCACCCACATGAAGAGCAGTGAGGGTGAAATGGTGCAGCTGCTGGATATTATTTCCACCTCCAAAGCCAGGGGCCAGGTGGAGAAGTGGCTTCTGGAACTTGAGAATGGCATGATTGCCTCTCTGCATAAGGTGTTGTGTGGATTGTTATTACCTCTGTCAAGGAGGTTATGTTTGGTTTGTTTGTCTGTTTGTGAGCAGGATTATGGAAATACTGCACCCTTCTAGCCCAATTTTATGAAAACCAACCAGTAGGGTGTAGTATTGGATCCGAATAATGGGGCAAATACACAAATTATTTTTCTGTTGCGTTAACATTGCAAGATAGGGTATTTGGCTACAGTGGAATAAATGCCATACATCTTACAATCCAATAGATAGTAGTTAAGTTCAATAGTGACAAAACACAGCCAGTTGTAGAGATACTTTGACTCCATATCACGTCCATATTCATGGGTACCAGTCATCCATTGGGATAGACCACACATGTAGCTGCTCAAACTTCATACAGAAAGCAGACATTATGGAGCATACAGTGGGTTTATGGTAACTGGTACAATTATAACACGGCCACAATTGTAAAAGCACTTTTTCTAAAGCAAAGCTATGGAAACATAAATACAGACATATCATACAAGAAAATTAGGACTGGGCAATATGGCCTCAAAATAAAATATTTTTTCCACACCTGTTTTGTGATTTTAATTTATTTATGATTTTTTTCAACTGTAAATATGGGCACCATATCTTCCGCCTGGGCCCCTTCTTCTCATATGAGATGCTATGGTAAAATTATTCCACTAATGTTAACTACTTTTTTACACTTTCTTGTGCAGCTTGCAGTGCCACACACTCCTCCCACTACTTGCATACCTCTGCTTGAGATCCTGGAATAAATTAGTTGTGTTGTTGCTTTTAGTTGTTAAAGAATTTAAATAAACTTTACAGAGAATGGTCGTTTGCTCAGGGTCAGACACTGCAAAACTAAACCACAACCAGACAACTGGGGAGACAGTGACAGAGGAGTTACTATTAACATACGTACATAAATGGACAGCTCAGATGATGAGGGCTCAGCCAAGCACACCCATGTTTTTACATAATTCTAAATTTGGAAATATATCCAGACATATTTAGTGGTTGCACTTGCAGATTTGCATATCATAGAAGACTGGAGTTTTAGCCTTGCTGGAGTTCTGTGTTTTTGCGAGTGCCATTCTAGTTGCACCTAAGTTTAAGCTTTGTTTTAAGCTTCACTCATAAACACAAAGAAATGAATGCATGTTTTTTCTTTGTGATGTTCAAATAAGATTTTAATACACTTGAGCTGAGCCATCACATCTGAAGCTTCTCTCCGTATGCTTTCTAATCTTCCCTGACACAGGTACGTTAAGTTAAAGCCTCTGTCCCTCTTCTGGTGCATTGTAGGTAATTGGGGAGGCAATCAAGGCGTACCCCAATGAGTTGAGGATCGACTGGGTGCGTGCTTGGCCAGGCCAGACCGTGCTCTGTGTCTCACAGGTTTACTGGACGAAGGATATTCATGAAGCCATCAATTCAGGACAGAAAGTGAGTAACTGTTCTTTTTTTTCTTTTTTTTTTTTACATCCATTACATATTTTGAATTATATTTTATCATTCCTTGGTATAAGGCACTTTTTTATTGTTGCCTGGGATCTTTCATACAGAAGATCGCTTCCAGTTAGCCCAGGTTTGTGCCTCTCGTGTACAGTATTGTCTTAACACTTGAGTCCCAGAGCTGAGCATCTATTTGTACCAAAAGATTCAACACTTTGAAATCTCTTTGAAAAACCCACCAGGTCTTTTAACAAGACTTGCTGGGTTTTGGAGGCATTTCAAGAGTCCTCAAAGACTCTTGTAACCATCTGGATCGAGAAATAGCCCTTCCACTGGACACTTTTTCATTTTTCATTTTGGTTCAAATAATCCAAATCATGTTTGAACATCTTTTTCTATTTTTTTGTCACAGATGGATTTAACCCGCATAGTTACTAATTCTACTAAAGAGCAAAGCAAACCAGCATGTTTTCCTGAAACACATCATACACAATGTGCTCTGAAGTTCTATGATGTCTATATCAAAGCTGTAACCATGGCAACAGCTAGCATCTGAAATACTTAATCTACAGTATGCTGTGAAGTTGCATGTCAGTATCAAAATTGTAACTATGGCAACATAGGCTGTGATGTATGTCATGCCAGATGGAGTTTAAGAAACAACCTAAAATGATTCACAAGCTTCTCAAGATGAGGTCAACAAAGTCTGATTACTCTTGAATAAATTGTTTTATAAATGACCTTACAATGAATGTGTGATTGTCATTCATGACTTACCTTGTGGCGGCCAAGCTGCCATCTATTTCAGTTACAGTTGAGGTTTAAACACACAGGCTGAGGTGGATAGGGGAAAAGTTGTTGGTCTGAATGAGAATTACAAACTGTGTTAAAGCTGTCACATTAAATGAAGAGCACCTATATCTCATAAAATGACAAATCTTATGAAGTTGGACTGGAAAACCCCTTTGTATCACAGGTTATATTTTTCTTTTAATATCCTCTAAGACAGCCAGCGATGCACTTATAAGACAGTGATGGACTTAGTAGTTGTTGCAGGGATCAAACTTGTGACCTTCAGTTAATAGATGGGGTCTTGATAGCATCCTCTCCGGCATGCTCTGCCATCTATTTAATCATGCCTTTCTCTCCCCTCAGGCCTTAGACGCCTACCTGGAGCAGAACAACAGACAGATTGACGACATCGTGGCACTTGTACGTGGCAAGCTATCCAAGCAGAACCGGGTGACCCTGGGAGCTCTTGTCGTGCTGGATGTCCACGCCAGGGATGTGCTCGCTGCACTGGTGCAAAAGGGAATAAGTGACGAGAATGACTTTGAGTGGCTTAGCCAACTGCGCTACTACTGGGTGGTATGTAAAAGGGGCAGTTAGGGGATTAATGTCAACTTATAATACATACTCGACAAATGACTTCTGAACTCATACCCTGTGCAGGAGAACAACCTCCAGACCAAGATGATTAATGCCGGTTTGCCTTATGGTTATGAATACCTGGGCAACACTCCACGTCTGGTCATTACGCCACTCACTGATCGCTGCTACCGGTAAAGCTACTACACAAGCGCCCTCAATGGTTCACTGCCTGTCTTTTTCTAAAGCTTATAGTTTGAGATGCTTGCAGATAAAAGCCTTGTGTGTCTACAAATCCCAAGTTGGAGACAGACATTTATCCCTTTGCTATTAATCAGTCAACTACCTTCTTATTCCGTGTACAAGAACTCTTCATGTCCTGTTTTAGATGCTTAATTCGTTTTGTGTACATCCTCTTATTAGTCTCATCTTAAAGAGACAGTATATCGTTGCTGAGCCACTGGGAGTTCTTCCTTACTGTGTTGCCGGAAATAATTGATGTTCATCAGACCTGTTTGTTTGTGCACGGTACTCCCCAGCTAGCCACTAGGGCAGTTTGCCAAGTTGTTAAAGATGACTGTTAGAACTTGGCTGACTTCAGTCTTTATGAGACAAGGGTGACTTTATCTGCTTTGGATGTGAATGGCAGTTTATTGATCATTTGCGTAGGATTAAAATTTTACTTTATTTAACCTTTATATAACCAGGATAGGTCCCATTGAGATTTTTTTTTTTGAGGTAGTCCTGGCCAAGATATGCAGCAGCACAAGATAAAAACAAGTGATAGTAAACAGACACAAAACAGAAGAACAGACAGCGCTACAATATAAAACATCCCAATCAACAAAGTGGAGTACATGGCATGTAGGGCTGTTTTAAGTGTCAGTTGATCGGTTGATTTTTTTTCTTGATTTATTGACTCAAATGTCAGAAAATAGCAAAACATGTCAATCAGTGTTTCCCAAAGGATGACATTCTCAAACATCTTGTTTTGTCCACAACCCAGAGATATTCAGTAACCTTACATAAAGGAGTAAAGAAAAAAATATTTCTGTTTAACAAGCTGGAATAAAAGAATTTAGACTTTTTGTTCTCCAAATCAAACAGATTAATGGATTATTTAATTAGTTTGGGAATGATTTAATACTTGATTATAAGCAGTCGTTGCAGCTCTAAGGTCAGATATCCAAAATTTTATTTTAATCACTGACACCAGAATTATTCTATCACCAGGTCTTTCAAAATGGATTTAAAATCATTCGAAAATATCAGAGCTTGGTCTTAACAAAAAAAAAAAATTATATATATATATTACATAAGCTTTCTCCTGTCTGTTCCTCCTTTTTTTAGCACATTGTTTGGTGCCCTCCATCTCCATTTGGGTGGGGCCCCTGAGGGCCCAGCTGGTACAGGAAAAACAGAGACAACCAAAGACTTGGCCAAAGCTGTGGCCAAACAGTGCGTGGTCTTTAACTGCTCAGATGGACTGGACTACATCGCTTTGGGCAAGTTCTTCAAAGTGAGTACAACTCTCTTACCATCACTTGAACTTACTTGCTGCATGGGTAATCCAAACTAAGAATCTTATTTCCTTCACACTAACTGTAATAACTAGTTTCACTAATCAGGAAATGTTCCTGGAGGCTGTTGTTTTCTTCTTTAAGATGGAGGTGTGAAGGAACAGATACTTCCACCCACAGACTGTATTTAAATATGGACAACATGATAGCTCCCCAAAATATGGTCAGAACATCTTGATTGCCCCGTGTTAGCGGTATGGGTAAACTAAAAACTCAAATTACAATTCAAACACATTCTTCCTAAAGATGGTTTCTGCCATTTTATGTAGTTCTTATCAGCACCCATATTTGAAATATTTTTGCTTCATTTTCGTACAGTAGGAGGACATGGTGTGTGTCATCCATCCTTATACACAGTCTATGCTCCCACCTTAGAATATAGCCTACCAGGAAAGAGTCAGATAATAGAAGGGGACACAGAATTTGATTTCCCTCCCATTCGTATGTCCTTCAGTCCCAGAATGGCTTACAGACATCTAAATGTCAGTGTCAATGCTAAAGTATGCAGTATATTTCACATGTATATTGCTGCTGTCACAATATCCTGTTGTTCGGACATGTGATTATAGTTATGTGTGTGTTTTGAATGTGGGAAGCCACACACAAAATGATGGCGAGTCCTATTTTTGTTTACACTGGAATTACTTACACCCTGATGAAATTTCCTCCCACTTGCCTTACTGAAATAGCTCTCACATACTCAGGCAAAACTTGCTCATACATACTATTTAAATATGTATTAATAAATTGTGTGTGTGTTGATGTGTGCTTGTGTGTGTCTGCGTGTGCCAATATGTGTGTGGCCAGGGCCTTTTGTCTTGCGGAGCTTGGGCCTGCTTTGATGAGTTTAACCGCATTGACTTGGAGGTGCTGTCTGTGGTCGCTCAACAGATTCTCACCATACAGAGAGGTTTGTGCTGTTTTTTTCTATTCTTTCTTTCTTTTTCTTTTTTTTTTGACATTCTTGCTTTCTTTCTCTTTTGTCTTTGCATAGCTGGCAGTATACCAGAAACACATTTGGTGTGTTTTCACCAGTAAAAAAAAAGCAGGTTTTGGACTACAAAGACATGCAACACAGAGCTGGGGCAATTTGTGTAGGCTGGCCAGCAGAACTTCAAGCACTGCTTTGTTCAACGCAGAACAGCAGCGTGTCCCATGTGTCCTACGGGTGTCGAATGTCTTGTGTCATAAGAAGAGAGAGCCAAAGGGGTGTACTGATTGTTGGTAGCTCAAAACTAAAGTCCGAAAATGCTAATAGGTTTCTGTCGCTTAAATGCTGCTGAAAATTATTTTTCAGAGGTTTTATTTAGACCTGGAGTTTGTCCTTGTCTGAATCATGGTTTCAGGGTGTTGTATGTTGTACCAGTTGTGAAGACTTCTCAAGCAAATTAGTGATTTTGTGCAAAATGAAACAGACTTGACTTGTCCAACCTAAGCTGTATGTTGTGGCTCCAACGGGCACGTGCTTTTCACATCTACTGACATAGCAGACATGGCACCTACGGATATGCTCCTTAGGGTGTGCTCATTACAAAAAAGTGTCCAAAGAAACTGCAAAAACAAGCTGATCTATTTGTCTTTAATGGTGCAAATGTCTTGCCACTAATATTCTCTTTACCCCTGTCTTCATCAGAGTCAAAAGGCACAAAGGACATTTAAATACATACTGTATGTAATTGCATCTGTGTGTCCAGGAATTGCTGCCCATGCTGAGATGCTGATGTTTGAAGGGACAGAGCTAAAACTGGACCCCTCATGTGCTGTTTTCATTACTATGAACCCTGGCTATGCTGGACGCTCTGAGCTACCAGACAATCTCAAGGTGCAGTATCAGTTCTGTCAGTTTCTTAGATGTTCTTTTTGTTTTAAATGTCTAGTGGGTAGACTGTATAAAAGAAGTGGATGTAGCCTTCTCGTGTTAAAAGTGAAGCTAATGTGGAGGTGCATTAAACCTTTTTTTCCTTGTTCAGTTATTGTGCCTATGTCCAAACATTACTGATGTAAACAGTGGCTAAAGTAAAACTTAAAGAATGTAAAAAAAAAAAAAATAGATTGATTTAGAAATTAAAAACCTTTCTCCACTCAGAAAAAGTGTCTCTTTACACCAGGCTCTGTTCAGGACTGTGGCTATGATGGTACCAGACTATGCCATGATCGCAGAGATTGTGCTCTACTCGTGTGGTTTTGTGACTGCGCGGCCCCTGTCTGTGAAAATTGTGGCCACTTATCGACTCTGTTCGGAGCAGCTGTCCTCACAACATCACTACGACTATGGGATGAGGGCTGTCAAGTCAGTGTTGACTGCTGCCGGAAACCTCAAGGTACCTTAACACAGATTCATGTCAATATGATGGGATTTATTTGTTCATTTACCTAAATATTTTCCCACAAAATTCAGTTACTCCTAACTATAGTGCCATTTTTAAATGACTGCTTCTGTTATTGTGGAAGTTTTGAGAGTCACAGTCTCTGATCATTAAACTTATGCCTACCTAATACTGGAAGACTTTAAAAATTATTTTCAAGGTTTTTTAAAAGACTAAAGTCTGACACCCTCTCACATCTGAAGACAATGTGAGTCTTTAGTCACACAATATGAGATTTTGTAAAGACTGGGGATCTTGCATGGTCACTATTTGCAACAAACTTTTACACCAAACCCCCTTTGTGAAACATTAGGGATGTAATGATACCAGAAACTCACGATACAATATTATCACGATAAAGAGTCCACGATACGATATACACGATATTTATACAAGGGGAAAAAAAGAGATAATTTATTGTTAAAAATAGCTATTTTATTCAAAAATAGTGCATGCACAATGTACAGCATGTTATTTTTAACTTGGAAGCGTATCATAAACAAATCAATGCACAGTTGAACATGTGCTTTCATTTCCCCCCTATTACTGCTAGGCAGGCAGACATTAAAGTGCCATAACAAAGTCATGTCAATTAAAACTATAGTGACAGAATATGAAAATGGAAACATTCAGTATTTTTTAACCTACTCTGAACAAAAGTAGTGTAGTTCTATTACTAGAAAGTCATCTGAATGACATCAAATTATGAGGATAGAGTAGTCTTAATATTCATCAAATATACAGAACTTAGAACAATCAGACCCTGCAACAACAACAAAATTAACAATTAGAAATAATGTAAACTCAATAACACACAATCCCTCACTCACAGATACACAGAGAGACAGAGAGAGAGAGAGAGAGAGAGTTGGGTAGAGATGTGTGTAAAAGAAAACCAAAATAAATAAAGCCCAGCCATTTCCCTGGAAGTCATAGAAAAACCTCAAAAACACATATTCACTCAATTTGTTCACGCCAGGTTGACAATCTTGACATCAAGGAGACCCTAACACTTTCTCAGAACAGGAGATGAGGAGAGGAAAGCTCTGGTCCTGCGCTTTCATGTGATATGCGTGGCATTTCTGTGTGACCCTGCATTCGCGAGTAATCCATCCAAAAGTAATGTGTGTGCAAAGCTGTAAGAAAGCTTTGTTATACATTATTTTAGTGTAACTTTATCATTTTTTTTCGCTGTGAAAACATTGGACCACCGACAAGTGCTTGGTCTTTGTCAGAAAGCCACGATTCCGCGGTTTCACGTGATATGTGTGGCTTCTCGCGATGACGAACGGTTGCGGAGAAAATCCACAGAGAAGAACAGTCAATCTCCTTGCTTTTATTCGCTGTTTCCTACGGTCACGCACAGGTCAGAGTCGGAGGCTGAGAGGCTGAGCTGCACGAGTCTGCTCTCACCTGCGCACGCAGTTGCATGCAAAGGATTATGGGGAATGTAGTCGCACAGTCATATTACCGGCTCTGTAGGAGAACGCAGCTATATAACTACCGTGGCATTCCCACGACGGTATCGAGAATTTATCGCGACACCGTGAAATTCGATATATCGTTACATGCCTATGAAATATGATATATTAACAATTCCTCATGTGTCAGCAAAAACACATGACTCTAGAAGCATAAATGAAAGGGTTACAAGTCGACAGTATGCTTGACAATTCAGCATCAGTATAATTCATAAAGATAACCTGTATTTGTTGACAAACTGCATTTTGGATGTTGTCGCCTCAACTAGCTGTGCTATTTTAGTGGGAGGAGACCGTGGGAACGAAAGGCGAACTGTTTCAAAAATCTCTGACTAAAATAAATGCTGGTTGGTGGATCAGATACACGCAGAATAAAACACAGACTCTTGTTCACTCCACAACTCCACCAGTTTCTCCTTTTTCCATAGAATAAATAACCAAGATGTTTTTAGCATTTCCCCAGAGTCACTTCCGTGTTTCCTGTCTAACTAGTTTGCTGCTTCTTATTTGGAGCTGGAGAAAGTGCACCTACTGGTTGTTGACAATGTTTACATCACGAAACTTGAGTATTTGCTTGGACTTAAAACTTACCATAATATTAAACACTTTTGATTTTTGGAATATCAAGACGAGAAAAAGACTGACATAAGACAGCTCGGACTGAGTTGTATGACCACTTTATACCAGATGATTGAGATCACGGGAGCGTGCACCAACTGAGATAAAACTCTTGTGATTTTACCTCAGCACTGGAAATTTGTCCACGACAGTGAAATTGCTTGTTTGGTGTAAGGACGACATAAAGGCCGCATGAAAAAACAGTCCCTAATTGGGAGGCAATAATTTCTCAACTCTTGCTCAGTCCATGGTGATGAAAGTTAAAAGGCAAACATGCACATAGCTGGGTGTTATGTCTTGCCTCATCCTCAGAGTAGATTTGGGAACATTTTTAATGCAGATGAAGCAAGTTTATTTTTAAGTAGTTTTGGGTTACATATTGGTAGGTCTTTGATACTATTCAGACTGTGTACAGTACCCAATTGAAATTCTGTTTTTGCCGGTCTGTGCAGTAGAAGTATTCTTTCAGACACAGTGAGGAACCTTCAAAATTGGCCCAAACCTCCTCCTTATTTTCCAAACACAACATGACAAACTGTTTTGCAGAGAGCAGTGATGTGTGAGAGAGGAAGAGAAGAGCGGGCTGTCTGGCTTTCAAAGAGAAACGTACCAACAGGCATCTGCATTTTTTCTACACGGGGGATATGCTCCCACTGTGGTGACCAAAGTATACATATCTTTTCTTTCATCTGGTTCTGTAAAGACTTACCGGTGACAGTGAAACTGTTGTCTTTTTTAAATTTTGCTTTTGGAAAACAGTGTCATTTAGATGCTTACTGCACCTGCTAACTGAAGAAGCTTTGTGAGCTGATTGGTTGTGATTGTCATGTGACACAGATAGACTTGAAGTTCTTCATAAAGCTTTAACTTCTCAGTACATTGTTCTTCTCATTTTCTCCTCTTCTCCCACGTTTGTTGCACTGTAGCTCACATTTCCAGAGGAGAATGAAGACACCCTGCTGCTGAGATCCATTATTGATGTCAATCTGCCCAAGTTCCTGGCCCATGATCTGAAGCTTTTTGAGGTGTGATAGAGTAAAGCTCCTCCTGTCTTGATTAGTGGCACAATACACATCAAGTGATGTCAGCCCATGTTAATTCCAGTCAGTTCATTTGGACCTGCAATGCACAAGGACAATTTAAGTCTGTCTGAGCCTGAACAGTTCACTGGAGTATGCACATGTGTGTGTGAGTGAATGGTTTTACACTAAGTTTCTGAACATGTGAGTTTCTGACAAATCTCAAGGTGCATGTGCGTGTGCGTGTGTGTGTGCATGTCAGTACATTAGTGTGTTTCTATCGCATATAAACTGTGTTTAAGTAATTGTGTCACCTCATTCAACTCAAATGATCCGCCCTCACTGTCCCCTGACTCCTTTCCCTTACCGCCTCAGGGTATCACCTCTGACCTCTTCCCTGGGGTCACCCTTCCAAAACGGGACTACCGCGTACTGCTGGAGGCTGTTGAGGAAAACTGCTGCCGCATGAACCTGCAAGTCACTGATTTCTTTGCTGAGAAAATCCTGCAGATCTTTGAGATGATGATAGTGAGGCATGGGTTCATGCTGGTGGGTGAGCCATTTGGAGGCAAGACCAGTGCCTACCGTGTGCTGGCAGCGGCTCTTCATGACGTCTGTAAGAAGGTATGATATCCTGTTTAAATCTGAGGTGGTTTCCAGGCTGGCAACCAGGCACCAGCTGAAAATATGGTTATTATTTTTAGTCACCTTATAGAATATTTAAGATACTTGCATTTATATGTCAGCTTAATAATGAAAATGTGATGTAAAAGAGCAACTAGTTAGTTGAACTTCTCACCCCACAGTCAGACAACTGAATCTGCTGCACGGTTGTCTCTAAAACAGATGCCTGTGTGCACACGAGTAAACACACCAACCCATGTGCAGTGTTGCCTGTTTCTGACCAAAACAGCAATATTTTAATATCTCTAATGCAACAAATATTAAAACTGAACTATATTAGGGTGCACGTTTTGCTGTAGCTGTCCCTATTTTTTATACGTGAAAAAGTGGTTGCCACTAGGGCTGGATATTGTTTAAAAAATTATGATATCAGTACCAGTACCATTAAAGTGGAACAGATGCCAATAGAGCACTTAATTTGATACCTTTTTTTTTTTTTTTTTTTACCTCATTTGATACCCATCATGTGAATGGAAGCATTCAGTTGCATAAAGTGCCACCAGTCTCACCAAGCCAAGTGATTTTACACAAATACATTTTGAAAGTGTTTAATCATTAAAATATTTATCAAAAAGCTGTTCAAACAACTCTGTAAAATACAATGTACCAGAGAATATATAGGTTGTAGCTGCTGCGGACCAATCGCACATTGCATTAAATCAAAAAACACTTGAGGTGATTGGCTAAGAACAAAACCATACAAATAGTAATCTTTTCTAGATCTGGGTACAAAAAGGATTGAATGCAGGTATTGTTTGACAGGAAGTTTTGATACTACTTGATGCTGAGTTATTTGGTCAATACCTTAAAGGTATCGAGTATAGATTCCCAGCTCTATTTGCCAATGATGGCAACCAAAGGCCAAGAATTGGTTACCAATTCAACAAAATGGTTGCCAGTGGCAACTCTTACTTTCAAGCCCTGACATGCTAACTGTGATGTTTGGAGAGATTAGCAAGGAATTATGAATCAAACTGTGATAGAGGCAGCAGACGTGAAGAAAGGTGGCATGTTACACCACAAGTTGTATGTCAGCTTACTATATTTCATGAATTTCGTACGTGGCACTAAGTCTTGATCAATAGCTACTTTAAACCACTTCGTTTTCTTGGTTGCATTTCCCGTAGTTGTCCTTGAGGTCCAACATATTTATTATATTCCTGTCAAGTATTAAGCGGGTCAATTTGTCAGAAATATTTGGAAAAAATGCCTTTTATTCAGATGGTCAACCATGCATTCTTTAATTGTGTTGTATTACAAATTTTGCTTGGGTTTCCGAAGTCCTTGGGACACGATCTCGCTCGATCGGTAAAAAAAATCATAAACTTTCGTGTCAAGTGAAAGTATGTGTTACACTCAATATCCAAGGCTTATCTGAGCTACATGTTTTTTCCCAAGTAAACACATCCATCCAATTTGTCAGAGCTGTAGTCTTTGTTTAGTAGTTATCGATCTCGCAGAGAAGAGCAGAACTGGCTTGTTGTATTTACATGGCTGAGAGCGCTGAGAGGCATCCCACCAAGGAGACAGATGAAGGCCTGCTGATGGAACGCCTGGAAACGCCACATTTATCATCGTCATCCTTGTTCCCGCACGTCCACTGATCATGTCCAACCCCCCTCCCCTTATTCTCTTCTTTTGTTGTTCTGTTTTTTCCTCCGAAAGCCTGCTTTTCTCATTGTTTTTAACTCAAAGTGACACATTGTCTGAAAAGCTGTTTGTTGCAGTTTTTGCTCCTCTTGCTCAGTTAGCAGAAGTCCTGTCACACAGACAGTAATCTTCTCAGCAATTTATGAGTCTTTGTGGAGACAAGTTGGTGAAATGAGCAGCTCGCCATGCTCATTTTTGCTGCTTCTTTACCTGCAAAGTAAATTAGTGTATTTTTATATTGTATCTCTGTGTATGTACATACTGTATCTAATTTGAATTTGTGTATGCGTCCCTTTTCTCTTGAGTTGATATCTCTCTGTATGTCTATTTTGCATCTGTATGTATGTGCTTGTTACCAGGGTTTGATGGATGAGAACAAGGTGCAGATCACAGTCATCAATCCCAAATCCATCACCATGGGCCAGCTGTATGGCCAGTTTGACCCTGTCTCTCATGAGTGGTCTGATGGCATCCTCGCTGTCAGCTACAGAGCCTTCGCTTCCTCCCAGGTAAGATGGCTTCTCGGAGAACGGCAGTTTAAACAGTTTTAGGTTCAGACACAAACAAGCAAACAAACATGCAGTGTTGTTTAACTTGTGAAACAGCCTGTTGATTCAGCAACATGCTCCTTCAGGCCCTCGTACAGATGATCATGTTCACACTTGGGAGCTGTGCAGGGTTAGTCGCACACCACCTGTTCCTCTTTTGGAATCAGAGCACTTGAAATCCAGTATAATTGCACAATGTGGTGAAATTTACATATTCATATAATATTTCACACTGCACAAACCCTGATATCGTGCCAATTTAGCAGAGGATGGCTCCTGCAGCTTTCCATACGCTCAATACTGTTTATACTCACAAAGAATAGCTTAAATGTTGACCTTGACCGAAAGCATCACACACAGTCTGCGCTTAAGTTGTTTAATCTGCTTCAAAGGAGGAAAAACAAGTTCTAATGTACAGCTGTGGACTGGGGGCAGCAGGAAAATGTATTCAGCCGCCTATAAACACACACTTTTTTTTTTTTTGACAAATGTCTTTCTTCGTTTAAAGTATGACTAAAATGTTTTAAGTGGCTATGTGTAAATTTGAAATGGTTACCTGTAATTTAACATATGGTGCACGCAGTTTAGAAGTGTGTGCACTGTTATTTATGTTTTTTATTTCCCACTTGGCTTGTTATTGTGGAATTCAAAAGCTGTTGCTGATAACCTTTTCATGTTTACCAGAGTTGCTCCCTCAGTTATGACGATAGGTGGGAAATACATGTTATCCTGGCAAATGAGGATATGGCAGAGGAGACAAGCTAGGAGATGCCTTACTATTGTTATCCTCAGAGAGTGATTTCATTTCTCAAGGTCACTTATTGAATCTGTGCCAGGGTTTATACAGGCTGCCAAAAAATACACACACAGCTCCTCTGAGATCCTATATTCTGGTCATGCACAACACGGCCAAATACTGTATGTAGTCACTATCAAGTAAAAAACAGAAGCAGACGGGACTATGGTTTCATATCTGCTAATGGTGCCTAATTTGAGTTTCACTGAGGCTTTTGCAGTAGTATTTTTTATCCAAAAATGTCAGACAGACGTTTAATACACACAAAACTGTTGTCCTGAAACTGTTGTCCAACATGAATGGTCTCTGAACAGCATTGATTGATGCGCTTTTTCACATCCGTCAAAAGACTCAAAGGAGACAAACTTTGTCTTTGTCTCTGAAAAAAAAATCTCTTAGATACATGCAGTGTAGTGTCTGTCATACTTCTAGCTGCTGTTCAGGATCAGCAGGACCACAGTTTGATGTAAGCCTCCAGCATTCTAGTAATGTGTCAAACTGGCAACATCATACAATAGAACTGCAAGCTCTAGTATTGGCTTGTGAAACTTTCTGTTCTTCACACGTTTTTTCCCTCAAGAGTGACTATCATTACTGCTTGATTGCTGCATCTGCCTGATTTTTTAAAGGTGTGTATTATTCTGTAGCTTCCCAGTAGTGTTCTTTCTGAACATTCAAATTTTGATTGAAGTACCTATGTTGTAGCATCAAAATGCTATTTTTCCAAGCCCTTCTAAAAACACATGACCTGACGCAGGTTTCTGCATGATGATGTTGCTGCATATAAACCCCCTAGTGCACCTAATGTGCATTTTCTTGACAAAGCCAAGTATTTTTTGAGAATTGTGTGCGACAGATCTTCCAAATTAGTTATATTCCTGTAACCCCCTAACTGGCACAGTGGCTGATCAACATACTGCTATGGACGCAATTTTAATCGGGATCGAAAAATCACATAGTAACACAAACAAACTAACTTATCTAGGCACCAGTAGACCAGTAACTCCCATGTATGGTGATGTAAAATTACTGTTTTTGTCAGTCTGGCAACTTTGATGAGAGCATAGCTGGATGTATCGGCTTCAGCTCCCAGTCTGTTAGGGCTTTCTGACGGCAAGGTGAAGCAGTGAAAATATTCCAAATGTAGCGTACACTGTAAGGGATACTTTGCCGATTTTCAACCAACTTTGTATCAAAACAGTGTGGGTAATGTGTGTAAAAGAAGTGTGGTAAACTTCCTTCCAGCCTCTCACTGCACATCTCCCTTTATTGGGGGTTTGATTTCCCTCAAGAAGTGACAGTTGACTGTTCAAGGAGATGGAGGGTTTAGTAGAGGCATTTTTTTTTAATTATTTTCCTGTGTTCTTGTTTATAACAGTTAGGTCTGAGTGCTCAGTTTACTTGTTACTATGTGACTGGATTACTGACGTACAGAGGCTGTTTGTCCCTACCTATGTTCTGTTCAAATCTTAGCAACCTACACTAAACTTACCACAATTAGTCTAAGAAAGTAATGACATCTTAACTGAAACATAACACCAGACTTTAAAACTAATGCTGTCTCTATGGAAACAGACACTTTGAAGCAACTTTGTGTCACCAGTTAAAGCAAGAAGTATTTTTGTCACATCTCTGTCTCAGATACTTAATGCTGAGTCGCGACATAGCTGCTGTGACCTTCCCTGGGACTGTCTGCTCAAACAGACATTCAGAAGTGAATCATTTGCTGCTGCACTTCCTCTTAAGGTTGAAAATCTTTAATCACGTTGCACTTGTGGCACATAAGGATGCTTCAAGAGGTGTAACATACTCAAATGTTTAATGTTTAATGGAGCCGTACAATGAAAAGATGAGACCTTGATACATTATCATCTACTCAGTCTCAGTTAAGGAGTTGAGGATGGATCATTGTACAATAGGCAAGACATTTCAATTAATTTCAAGTGGCGAGAAAGAGAGGATGCAGCGACAGGGTAAACAAAAGAAACATTCTGCTGTCTTGTTAAATTTAGCTCTTTAATGACGCTCTTTCATTCATGTACACACACTAGACACACATGGGCAGACGATTTACAGATGGCAGTGGAGGCATGTCATAATGGGAAATCATTTGTTCACCCTATTCTCAAATCGTTTCCAAATGAACTTGTCATTTTAAAAATTGGCCCAGTATATAAAGTTGTCATTTTACAAATTGTTTTTTTGTCAATGAATAAGGAGTGTGAGGAGTGGTTATGACAGCCGAGACAGTACATACTGATGCAATGAAAATAGAAAACGAGAACAAGGCTTGTTTTAATTCAGTTTCAAAAAAAGTCATTTTCCTCTCCGGGCAAAAGTCTTTCTTTGTTTTGCTCTTTTTTTTCTCTGCAGCACATTTTACTAAACTAATTTTTTGTGTGCTAATCTGGAGTCAGCAGCAGTGTACTGTATTAGACTCTCTGCATACACAATGAGATTTTGTTTTTTTCAGCAACACTCTCTGTCAGATCATTACATTACAGTATACTCACTTCCCTCACAAGCACCAGATGGCCCCAGCCCAGGCTTCTACCATTTGTTTATATTACAACAAATCAATTTAAAGCACAGCTCTTGCCAACCCATTTAACTGGAGAATTGACGCTTGTTGTCAACCACCATTATGACAGTGTAGGTGTTAATTTCATTCATTTAGCAAACATTCTTTGCTTAGCTTCTAATGCACAGGAGTTCTTTCATGACCTTGAAAGAATGCACAGGGATTTGTGTCATTGGGAAATAAATGAATACAGTGTGTGCATATGATTAAAGGATACAGGCGCTGTTTTTATAAACCAAGTGATGGAACACAAGTTCTTTTCCTGCACTTTTAAGCTCTTCTTCGAAACTTTAAAGCTCCATGAATACTTAAATAATTCTGTATATTTTAGCACTGCAGGGGCCAACAAAGTAAAAAGCCTCTTCAATGTTTAAAGGTTTAAGGTTTTATCTATCTGACTGCCTGCCTGTCTGCCTGCCTGCCTGCCTGTCTGCCTGTCTGTCTGTCTGTGCCCCCTTACATCCACACATCCCTGTTTTCACATGTCAAATGCCACGCCAATGGCCAATACTGTGACCATTTATAACCCTTCTTTTGATGTGTATATATACACAAGTGTAATTGTGCTATAAATAAGATGTTCCTTCAAGGTGTAAGAAATCCAATTTATTCCTTCCCTCAGAGCCCCGACAGGAAGTGGCTTATCTTTGATGGCCCAGTGGATGCTGTGTGGATCGAGAATATGAACACGGTGCTCGATGACAACAAGAAGCTGTGTCTGATGAGCGGCGAGATCATTCAGATGTCACCGCAGATGAGCCTCATCTTTGAACCCATGGACCTGGAAGTGGCATCGCCGGCCACGGTGAGAAGCACCTTTACTCGAATTAAGGGTTTCATAACAGTGTATCCTGCTTTTCCGTTTTGCAGCAGTGATGGTTTCCAGTCACTGGATATAGCTGACGATGGATCACTTGCTGTTCTTATTTACACAGATGAAATTTTTCTTACTGTTTCCAACATTTTTCTGTTATGTACCCACACAGTGTAGAGTCACAAAAGGCAAAACCGTACAAGATATTTATGGATTTTATCTATTCCATGGCTTTTTATTTGCAGATCACATTTAGTCTTTGTTGAATCTTAATTCAGATGGGTGTAATGGAAGCTATTAAGCTCAGACAGTCACAAGTTCTCTTATTGTATTTTTTGATTGACTGCTGTTTGAAAATATCTACATAGATTCAACAATTCCAGGACTTCATGTCTTGGCCAAGTGAAATTACGTTCATCTTTTTTGCTGTTTTTGCTCCTTTCAATACCCAATTGAGGCATGTAACATGTAAATTGGCAAAAACAATCTTTTTGTGAAATTTCATTTGGTGATTTCCACCATCTCTTCACCATGTCTACTTCCCTTTGCAGCTATGCGCTAAGCCCATAGTCTTACCAGCTACTTCTTTTTACCAGCCAATGATGACATTTACCAGGAGGGCACAGTGCTTTGGATGTGTTTGCCGTTGTGCCGGAACTTTTGCAGATATTTCGAAATATCCAGCACAGACTCTTTGATAAATGCAGTCAATCGTCAGACTTTGCTCTTAGTTGCAATGCATAGATGCCTTGAGAGAAAACCTTTGCATCTCCCTGGCTATAGTTTTTCTTATTAACAAACTCCTATTTTTGATTCTCTAAAGCCTGGCATCTGTTCTGTCATAATGCTCAATGCAGAGACATCAACATTTGCCATCACAACTTTGTGCCTTTTGTGCACCGTTGATTTTTCTTTCCCCGTTTTTCTTTAATTTTCATCTCTTTTGCTTTTTGTCTATGACAGTTATTTGTCTCCCTTTATGTCCGTACTGTTCTTTTTCCTCTCCTATCGTATCTGCACGTCTCTGGGCTAGAGCTCGTACATTATGTCCTCACTCATCTCTGCTCATCTTTCTTCTTTGTTCTGACTTAACCTGCACTCCTTCCTGAAGCTATTCCTTGAGTGGGACGTGGAGCTATGGGATCTCATTACAATGCTTCTCTTTAGGAAAACATTGTTATATAGTCATCAGGTATCCAATAGACATGATATCAAATATGCAACACACACCCATATACAGCATTTACCACTGTAAAGGACATGACAACTATATCGATCCATAAATGTTACCATGTTTGGTTTGAATTGGGAACATAGCACTTCTAATATGCTCAGCAGCACTGCACTGCATGTCCACACATAGTTTACAATACTGCATCCTCTATTTTGCTGATAATTTTCCTTTTGTAATTCTGGGTACTGTTCAGATAGTTTTACTCATTAGTAAAGTTTTATACTGCATTAGGAATAATATTTTTCATTTATTATTATGTGAAGTACCACTGTTTGAGATGTGTGTTTTCAGATGTGATATACTCTGTATTCGTGGCAGGTCTCTCGCTGTGGGATGATCTACATGGAGCCGCATATGCTTGGCTGGCGGCCCCTTCTGCTGTCCTGGCTCAATACTCTGCCGGCCACAGTCAGTGCAGCGCATAAAGAACTCATCACTGCCCTTTTTGACCGCATATTGCCGGCCTGCCTCCAGCTCATTCGCAAGGCCACCAAGGTGCTGAGCCGTCCTCAGGAAATACAGTTTATGGTCTAGCTTTTTACTCAAAGGGGATTTTTTTCACTCTACATCTGCAAAAATGCATAAATATGACAGCGATATTTGTATATATCTTCCGGCGTGTTTTAACACAGTGTGTAATTTCTATAGCTAGGGGTCTCTCAATAGAAACTTTGATGAAGTTGTGAAGTAGTGTGGAATTTTGGGAGTTGTTGTCTCCATTGTTTAACAACCACCAAAATCGATCTAGCTAGCTCAAAGCTCATGTTCATTTTTCACAATTTGAACTTTGAACTGTGTTAAAAGTCCTAAAAAACAAACTAGTTTATGTTCATCTATTCTGTTTTTTTAATAACATAAAATCTTGTGATCATCATTCACTCACAAATATTTTCCAACTTCAACTCAATGTGTCATTTCAAATTTGTTGCCGATGTGGCAGCTGGTTGGACTTGTTTTTTCAGACGTGGTGGACATAATTTGTATAGAAATGTGTAATTTTTTGTTGTAATCTGTAACTTACTGATTTGTTTATAAAAGTCCTTCAAATATAATATGTGACTGGTTTCAGCAGTAGGAATAATTGTCTGGTGCATTGTCTGCTGATGTTGTGCTGCGTGTTGTGTCGGTATACCAGTTGCTGTAAATGCTTGGTTGCCGTCAAACGAGCATTGTTAACTGTCAAGAGAATGAACAACGCTCAGGTTAAAGTTCATAAGTTACAAACTAATGTGTTCAGTTTACCACTACCATTTACCAGAAATACGAGCACATTCAATGAGAGTGCTCTTTTAGCTCATTCATGCACAACACTGATGTTATGCCATTTCATTCAGCTAACGTAATGTTAACTCGCTAACTTAGCATTAGATGAGTCAACTACTTGCACAACTACTGTAGCTGATGTTATGTGGTGAATTCAATCAAGGGGTTGCCTCGAGGGGTAGTGTACCCCCGACAGTTAGAGCAACTAGAGGGGGTAAAGGGGATATGACGCCATTAGATTAGATTAGATTAGATTAGATTAGATTAGATTAGATAGATTCAACTTTATTGTCATTGCACGTCACAAGTACAGAGCAACGAAATGCAGATTGCATCTAACCAGAAGTACATTAGTGGTAATAAAACGGGTATATAACATAGGTCAAGTTGTTTTTGGACATTTTAATGCTGTAATATTGCACATTACATCTTTGAGAAGCAAAGTTTTAGGCTTTTTAAAATAGTTTTGCTAGATTGCCAAGTTTAGTCAGCTGTACAAACTTTTTTATTGACTTCTGAGTCTAACAGTATATTCAGACATCTCTTCTTATCGAGTTTTAAATGTGTGTTGTTTCTTTTTGCTTTCAGGAGCTGTCTCCGACCTCTGACACCAATCTAGTCAAGTCCCTGATGAATCTGATGGACTGTATGATGGATGAGTTTCATGATGAAGCAAAGATGAAGAGCATGAATGAAAAAGATATTTGCTCCTGGTTAGAGGTTTGTGTACACACCCACCACTGCTATTGCAGTTAATTATTATTGATAGTATGATCACTAACAATAATTAGATATTAATTGAAATATGTAAACCAACAAGTGCCTGCAGCATCATAAAAACAGCATGTTGTGTTATCAGACAGCATTATGTAGTTACTGTGGACTCTCAGCCCTACAAGAAGTTTTCACAGTGCAGCCCAATGTCCTAAAAGCAATCCACCACATATAATATCCACTTCCCACTCTCACTAGCCTCAACACAAATATGCCTCTGTTTCATGAAATCTGAAGTATTAAATGTCTGCTTGCATGATGCAACATGCAGCTTTCTTTCCAATCCAGTCCACAAGAGCTTAGAAACACCAAGCCGACATCTAACACCTCCAAGACAAACCGATGTGTCACTTCACATTTCATCACATCGTCATGTTGTTTAAAAGTTGCACTTGAACACACTGTAAAGTGTCTAAAGTTGACCAGCACGTTGTGTTCTGTGCTTTGGTGAGAGGACATAACTATTAAGTAGTCTGTCTTTTTCCTCCAAATAACATTGCAGTTAAATAAGCAAAACAAACTATCCAATTTTCATGCCGCTGTGAATCTGAATAAACAGCTTTGTCATATTGTCAGGATACAAATTGAGAATATGACGGATGAAACACAAAAGATGCAACTGGCACTGTCAAGTTTTGTTGGGCCTTTCATTGATGTTATAATCCTGTGGTTTTGATAGCGGAAGAAGAAATACATGGTGAGGCCAAAAGAGAAACTACACTAATAGAGTAAAAATCAGAGGTTTGCTAGACTGAAAGGCAATCAGTGAATGAAAGCTGCTTTCTATCATGATGGGGACTGACAAGCCAATGGTGCCAGGTACACTGCAAAACTACAGGGGACATACCCGAGCATGATCCAAAGAAGGCTTACAAAACTTTACAACACACTGATAGTCCAATAACAGCAATTCTGCCCAAGTTTATTTAATATAAAAGTAAGGAGGGGTAAACTTTTTTGCTTGTATTTTTCTTATTTACCAGTTTCCAAATTGTGCAAATGCATAATTTACAAACAGCTAGAGCAAATGCTGCTGCAAATTTCACGAAATTGTCATGTTGTGAGGTATCAGACTACGGTCTGAAGTACAAATATTCGAAAGGGAAGCTTGGACACATTCCTATTATCTGTGGCTTGATTGTGTTATTTTCAGCTTGATTCAGACTGCTGTTACCTCTACATTCTTACATCAAAGCAATGAGTTCACAGCTCAAGTTGTGAACTGAAAACAAAAGAATGAACCTTGGCATTGGCCCTTGTGGTACCCGTTGCTTTGCTCCCCAAACGCACATCCAAAAAAAATGATTTCTTTGAGCAAACGGTAAACTCAGATACAGTGTACACCAAAGAGCCTGCCTTTTTCTTTTTACACACACACTGTCCCACTCTGCCTCCACACAGGCCCACAAAGAGTGGAAAAGTTTTAGCAGATGAGCCCTTTCCTCTGCCCCCTGCCTGAGTTCCAATTGATTTTTTTTGCCTCTGAATCTTGTCTTTTTGAAAGCACTGCTATTATCCCCCTGTGGCACGCTGCACTGATGAATGCCTTTCAACCCTCTCTCCCATGTTTCTCAGCCAGTCATTATCAAAGTGTTGAATTAATCAGCCTTTTAACAGCAGGAGCTATCACGAGGCAGCTAAGCCTCATGATAGGCCATTTCCAATTCCTACAGTATTCCTGCTGTTTTTTCCAACAAAGACATCTCTCCTCTGTGGATTCTGGTGTTTGTCTCAGAAAGTAAGCTGTACATTGGTTGAAGCATTTACGTGGTTAACTTACATTTTAATCAATTCAGTAAGTTCAAGCCCTGTATGTGCAGTGAGATTTTTGACTGCAAACTCTCTCTGCACAGGGATTTTTAATGTTTGACTTTGATTACAGTTGGATTGTATCTATGTAGTTTCTTACTTACATATTTCACCGTACAAACACCGTCTTGAAAATGATTCAGTTCATTTTTTGGGTTATGGTCCACAGGTGAGTACTGTAGAAAATGATGAAACATGAGGAAATAAGGGGTTGGCTGTGGCTCAGGAGGTAGAGCGGGTTGTCTGCTAATTGGAAAGAGACTGTGCCATCAGTGTGTGGATGTTTAACGAAGTAGCAGGTGGCGCGTTGTTTGGTAGCCTCAACCAACAGTGTATGAATTTGTGTGTGAATGGGTGAATGTGACAAGTAGTGTAAAAGCGCTTTGATTGGTCACAAGACTACAAAGTGAACTACATAAAATAAACCAAGGAAATACAAAAAATGCAGCTGGAAAGGAAGTGATGCTTTATGATGTATATCATAAAACATTTAAGTATGATTTAGAGATACAATTTTGATGGACTGGCGCTATACTTAAGTGCTTTTATTTTATGACAGTTAACTTAAAGGTATTCTATGCAGGATTGTTGGCTATGGCTTGTAAACATTTGCCAGTGAAAGTAAAAGTCGACCCTAGATTAACTCTCGTTTGGTGATTCATCTCTCTATATTTGCGGGGGGGTTTTCGGCGCTGTCTCTCTTGGATGCCTGCTGCTTACAGTCTGGCACCTGGTTGCTACCTTTTTATTAAGACCTCACTGTCGGGGTACACGCCCATAAACGTCCAAAACACAGAAAATAAGAAAAAATAGAATAAAATCCAAGAAGAGGGCAGAGTCTCTTTAGAAAATACGCAGCCACACATTTCTAGTGGTTTATAAGTGATGATTGAGAGGGATTGCTTCTGAGTCTATACATTTTGTTTTTGGGAAAATCTTGTAGAGTATATCTTAAGTCTTCGTTAAAGGCTCATAAATATGATGCAAGAGCCCAAAAGTGTATGGTATAGCAAGTCATCGTACCATTTAGACTACCTAGAATGAGTAAAAGCATATATTTGTATTCAAATAAAAAATTCAAACGCTATTTCAAAGGTATACTTTACAACCAAAATGATCAGTTACTCACCCTGTGTTACATAAAATCTGTAAAGATGTCTTTGTTTTTTCACATTTGTTTTTTCCCTTTAACCATCAGAATTGAGGGGCTTTTTCAACCATTGCCTTCACAGACCAATTCTCACACATTATGTTCGCAAATCAAAACAAACACTGTGATGGTTGTCCTCTCCTTTTACACAGGGCATTTTTGTGTTCTGCCTGGTATGGTCAGTGGGTGCCAGCTGTGATGATTCGAGCCGGGTCAAGTTTGACACTGTGGTCAGGGAGGTACTGAACGGCCCTTTAAGCGAGGAGACCCGAGCCTGCCACGGCATTCTGGCTACAGTCAAGGCTCCGCCTAAACAGCTCACAGTGCCTCTGCCCACTGAGGAAACAGTCTACCAGTATCGCTTCATTAAAGAGGTAGGGCTGCTCATTGTGCAGCTGAGTTGTGGTTTAACACATTAGGAGTTAAGAATGGCATGAAAACCAAACAGAATACAAGTGGTTATATCATTCAGTGGTTTTGTTAACACCATTGCCACAATGACTGACAACAAACACATAATAGAGCCCCCCACTACATTCTACATCAAGCGCTTGTAGAATAGACAGAGTGAAATACCTGTATTAAATTTTACCTTACCTCAGACAGTGGGGGAAGAGATTCGCTTATTTATTTTTATTTATTTTTTCTTTATGTGACCTTTAGAAAGTGCCGTGCTTCAGTCACTGTCACATGGCTCCACCCGCCTTGACTCTGCTGCCAGTAAATTTTAATTTTTTCATAGCAAAGGAAAAAAAAATACAATCTGCTTTCCCTATATAAGCAGATTTAACATATTCTGTTTTGAAAGAAGAATATTGATAGAAAACAATTTAGAATTTGTTTCAACAAAGATAAACAAAGAAATGTATGGTACATTAATATTTTGAACTGTGTGACATTTCAGTAGTTATGTTACGTTATATTTTGTCAGACTGCATACAAGGTACTTTTGACCAAGATAATTGTGAATTGAAAGTTTCATAAGAAAGTTTGTCAGCACATTGTTTAGGAGTTGTCAATTTTTTTTATCTTACAACTTGATAAGAGGAAAAGAGCTGTTTGGTTTTACAGTAACACAGAAGTCTGACTACACAAAGACTGCTATGGATTTGATTGTTGATACTTTTGTAGGCTATTGATATGAATGAATTCTGAACAAAAGAAAATCATAAGATTAGAGACCTTTTATGTGCAAACATTTGTATTACTTAAGTCTCACAATACAGGCAAATCCATTTGTGTGCCCCATGTTGTCATATGTCCTAACCCTACAGTTAAAGACTAGATATGTTGTGTCCAATGTTATATGGTCCCCTTGGTGTGTTTTGGTTGAGAGGCCTTTAATATCTCAAACGCAACTCTTAATCTTCCCAAATTCCTCTTCAGGGCCCAGGCAGATGGGAGCTATGGACAGATGAGCTAAAGACTGCTCCCCCAATAGGCAAAGACATGCAGTTCAATGAGATCATCGTTCCCACTGAGAACACAGTACGCTACATGGCACTGATGGAGCTCCTCGTCACCCACCAGAAGCCAACCATATTCATCGGCCCCACTGGCACTGGCAAAAGTGTCTACATTACAGTGAGTCAGCTGCAATGTATGATTTTATTAACATAATGCTTGAAAAGCACTGAGGTATTTTACATTTAGTAGAAAGGAATGTGAGGTAAGAACCATCTGCAGCAGGGTGTATTTGGTGTGCAACAGTGTTTGGGTGGGTGGTGTGTGTCAAGTGTCATCTCCATGAATACCAGGACCAAATGTCTCTCAGCAGAACACTGAATTATAACGAGATGATCATTGTTAAAATATTTGATAGCTAGCAGTGTTCTTCTTCCTACATATGCTGTGTTTGCAATGTGGTGTTAGTGCCTTCACTGTCATGAATTGTCAATCAGTGGAATAGTGGGAAACCATCAGCAGGAATGGGAATCTGGTCACCTGTATGCTCATGCATGTGAATCATTGAGCATGTGCACAAGATACAAACAAAACTTTGATTAGTCAATTAAAAGTTTGCCCCACTGTGCTACACACGTTCAAAAACTCCACGGGGTAACTGTAATAAGCATGTGCTAAATTGGTCCCATTTTGTTAAGTTTGTTTGCAGTGTATATACAAGAAGTACACTGGCTTGTTTCTCTGCCTGACTAGTTTAAAAAAATGTCCCAAACCTCAACCTCACAACCATTGTTATTTTTGGTGATTATACACCCATATTTGATACATGTAAATTCATATATATGTGTATTTTTCGTATTTTGTTTTGAGCTCTGTTTTCCTGTTTCCGTCTGTTCTCCAAGGGAGTCAGGGATTGGACTTTAAGCCATTTTTATGAGCAGAATTTTTTTTTTTTTTTTAAATAAAAAACCTGTCTATGCTACCAGTAATATCATTCTGTAGGACGAGTGAGCATTCATTTCCAAGAAGCAGTAAAGTCCCAGCCTCCAAACTGGAGTAAGTGCTCTGAACGCACAGATCATTTGGAAGCAACAAAGCCACAAACACCAGGTGCGAATTGGCCACCTTGGAGGAATACTGAGTATCTCTCAGCAGACCTTCAGCTATTTATATCAAGGACTAATCCCCCCTCCTTCCCTTTGCTTCATTAGTTCATCCATTAGTGTGCTCAAACTTGGGACTCTGGGGTGAATAGAGATCATCTCACTGGGGAGCCTGCCTTGTTCTCCACTTCCTGTCTGTCTGTGTGGTGGAGCAGCTCTGTCCCGTTCCGCAACTAGCAGACCGTGGCTGAATCCCAAATCTGGCAGGAGTGATAAAGGAGCACCAGCACTAAGGACCATAAGAACATGACTGGCATGGTGCCGGCACCAGCGCCATCAGACAGCTGTACACAAGCCTCCTTCACCTGCCCCGTTCTGCTCTTGAGTGAGACAGAGAGAGGCTGTGCTGCTGGTTTATAATTTAGACAAGAGGATGATGATGATGCACCTTGGCTGCACCCTGTGATCATTCATATCACAAGTCCCCCTTAATGATGCAGGTTGTTACTCACATTATTTCACAAGCATGTGTAAGAGCACTGTGTGCATGCTTATGCACATGTGCACAGGGGAAGCTAGAGCACATGCTCTGAACAAACAGTTCATAATAAAAAAAATAGATCAAATGTGGTTTATGTTCTTTGTTCACATAAACAGAGAGGGTTATTTGTCCAAAAGGCCAATTTATCAAAATGGCCTTTCATAAAAGCCTCTTTTAGCTTTTAGTAAAATGCCCTTTTGTAAACCCTCGTGCAAAATCAAAAATTCATTGATTTTACCCTTTTGACCTGCAGCACATTACTTTAGATCGTGTCCTCAGAGGGCAACTAATTCCCTACTTCATTTCAAAGTCATTTTCAGGGATTAACTGCGATCCAGTTTTTATCTAATGAAATACTCACTAAATGCCACATTTAATTAGATTACAAAGCTTATCATAACCATTTGCCAGGATCAAACTGGAAATTATCATTTTATTTGTACTCTACCTGCACAGGCTCTTTGGCATGCTAATTCAGGATAGAGAGTGAAATACTAAAAACATTTCAACCAAATGAGCATTTCCTTTTTATAAGTATGCAGATATCAGCTAAGTCAGTACCTCGATTCAATTTATTCATTGAATTAGATCCATGACATCTCCCAGATCTTTATTGGTCATTTTAGGCGTTCTGTATATCCTATAAAAAGCACACATACAGTGCAAACTTTGTACTGTACAACAACATAGTGTGCACTTCATTAGTAAAGCCAAACTAATTATTCCATTGTTTGTCATACAGAACTTATTTTCAAAGTGTCACTTTTCCTGATTATATCTCTCTGATTGTGCAGTTTGTTGCCATTTTGCATTATTGTGTTGTACATATATAGATATCATAGTGATGACATACAATAAACTTCCATACTATGAGATTTGATGATAATCTATGTTCATATTGCCAATATCTCTTGCCCAGAACTTCCTATTGAATAAGCTGCAGAAGGATGTGTACAGCCCATTATTCATCAACTTTTCAGCCCAGACCACAGCTGCCCAGACCCAAAACATTATTATGTCCAAGCTTGATAAGCGACGCAAAGGAGTGTTCGGCCCCCCATTGGGAAAGAAAATGGTACAGTGTCTTTATTATGTTCATATAATTTTTTATGGTGGTATGACGTGATTTTCCATTTGCAATCATATCCGTAAAGTGAGTCCCTAAAATGTTGGCAGCTGTAAAGATTTGTGGTCCATGTTATATACATTTTATATTGAGATGCATCTGTAAAAAAGTATGCATCTTAATAAAACAGTTAAGTTTTAAATAACATACATTGTAGTTTAGCAGTATTCAGTCTTATTCCAATTATTATATCTCAACAGGTGGTGTTTGTGGATGATGTGAACATGCCAGCCCGGGAGGTTTATGGTGCCCAGCCCCCTGTGGAGCTGCTGCGCCAGTGGTTGGACCACTGGAACTGGTATGACATGAAGGACTGCTCCATGATCAACCTAGTGGACATCCAGGTCATGTGTGCTATGGGACCACCCGGTGAGTGGAAACAGAAGTACACCAAAGTTTAGAAGTGTATTATTACAGTTGTTATACCCAAGCCATGGGTTATTTAGCAAGTGAAGGTTGTTAGGTGGGTTAAAGCTAGGGTAGGTAGAAATCGGATCTGTCCTAAGCCCCTCTCACTAGACACCCACTGGCATATGCATACACTTAACACAATTACCCAGTGTTTTCATACAATGATTTAATTAATCTTATTTCATTGTAGAGATGGACGTAGCTCATTTGCTCAGCCCCTTCTTATCCGTCTCTCTCTCTCTCTCTCTCTCTCTCTCTCTCTCTCTCTCACACTGGTTGTTAGACCACAAATGAGACAAGAATTAACTAGCTAGCAACCCCACAGCCCCTCCGCCTCGCTCCCCACTGCTGCGGACTGCTTTGTCTGCTGGAGAGCCAGCAGCAGTTCCAGTGTTTTGACCATTGGTCAGTGGCTGTAGCAGCCAGCGGGTGGTGTTACAATGGGCTGTTGGCCAGTGGCAGCGTCAGGTGTAATCTGTGTAACGGCAGCAACAGAAAGTTTGCTAAAGCCCAGCATACACTGTACGATTTTTGGCCGGATTTGACACGATTTTTGAGATGCACGACCTGCCGACGTTCGGGCCGGATTTCCGCTTCGCTGTGCGTCTTTTGCTGTGCAGTGTANGTTCGACGTTTCTTCTTCCACCTACCACGACCACTATCAACGAGAGAAACGCTGGCAGGAGATAATATTCCAATATTCTTCAGCTGCCTGGTAAGTTTTTCTGCTCTCATTTTCAAGCAAGCGTAACAAACATACAAACTAGCGCGCTAGACGAGGTACAACACACACACACACACAGAGGGTGCACCCGGCTGTAGCCGGCTTACCTCCAACTCTCGTTGTAAAATGGACAAACCATACAGTCCACGTCTCTCAAGCCATCTGCGAGTCCATATGCGCCGACGCCTCTTCTTTTTGGACGTTTTGGCACACAGTACAGCGCAAATCATCAAAGCAAACCGCTTGTCCTGCTTTGTTGACAACAATGGCACTTCCGGAACAAATCGGAGCTTTCAAATGTATCTTTATTGACAGTTGTCAATGGGCAGGACAGTCAGCAGGGGCCGACGAGCCATTTTCACCCGTACAGTGTGAGCTCTCTGATCGTGCTTGATGATCGGAACGTACAGTGTGAGCACATAAATCGTGAGCTTTGGCCGCACATCGCAGACGATTCACTCGTACAGTGTGAGCTGGTATTAACAACAAGATTTTAAAAATCGTACAGTGTATGCTGGGCTTAATCCAGCAGAGAATTGGGGCTGTCACGTCCCCCATATTTTGGGTGTTTTACTCACTTCATTCAGGTTACTCCGGCTGTCTACTGGGGGTCCATTTCGGAGCTGCTGTCCACTCTCCTCATGGCGAGGTGGTCTGTAGCAGCGGGGAGTGAGGCGGAGGACACACCATGATTTGAGGCGCTAACATTAGCTACTTCAGCTCCATAAATGTGAACATGAAGCTGCAGCTGTGGGCCCTTGGCGCCAGTTATTAGAAGGCTAAACTATGAGCAACATTTTCTCTCCATCTCTGAAACACTTTGCCGATATAGACACGTGTTTTGTTTCGATACTCTCTTTTAGACTCATTTTGAGAAGTGTGTCTTTCTTTTTTTGGGTTGCTGTGCAGTGTAGGCAGTTGTTGGCAATGTATGAATTGCAACTTTCTTTGCAGGAATCTTCATCATTAAATCAGGCTGTCACTAAAGAGACATGCACGCACATCTGTAATAGGAACACTCGCCCTCTGAAATTACCTGTGATTGGCCACAGTCCCCCACCACGGACTGAATTTTCTGAAGCCTGTAAACAGAAGCAAGAGGAGGTGCAGAAGTCTAGTTTTCTCTTAGACCACTTGAATTACAATAAGCTCAGTGTTTATTATGGGATTTTTGCCAAAATAAAACTGCCTACCCTAGCTGTAAGTCAATACGACCCCCTCCTCTCTGTCGCTAAACTGCTGCTGAAGTGCTGTTGAGTCAATGTCGCAAGCCACAAGCTGCTGTTTTGTGAAACTGCTCACTGCCTTAAGGTGCTTACAAACAGCAAGTGTTTACCACCTCCGTTACAACTACCAGTGTAAACACAAAAGCATCCCTGTCCACTGAGGCAGCTGGCAGTGACAGCTGCAAGAGAAAGAGGATGGGTGCCACACTCAGGTGCCCACACAGCTACAGTATCTGCTCCTGATACCTGTGCTGACAGTTGTTTAGCTTTTCTAAGCTGCTGCTGAATATGGCAAACACTGAACCCACGCCAGGGAAACAATGGAGGAGCATTTTTTACAGGTGTCCATGTTTTTTGAATTATATTAAACCTTTTTAGTAATAATGACTTCAACAGAGTTGCTTTATTGTGTTTATACTATAAAATGGCTAGTATAAAACCAACACTGTAAATGTGCCATGTCAACTTGTGTCTCAAACATCACCACACTATAGAACCAGCAGTAAGCACTCAATAGAAAACATCCCCTTAGTGCGCTCTATCGACTCATATCGCCTGGCAATCATGATGAGTTCTGCAAGTTGGTTACACCCTGAGATATGACTGGTTTACCTGTCACTGTAATGAGGTACTGTAGGTCCAGAAAAATGTACATAAATGTTGAATGAGGTTACAACACTTGCAATATGTAGCACTGTACATCAACTCTAAAAAATGCTATGGATGTAGGTCATCTTTTAATACATGTGTGCACTGAAAAAGTATTGTAATAGAAAAAAAGAGTTGAACTATGCAGTCTACCAGTGTAGAAAATTGTCTTTGGCTCATAAACACATAAAACAGACTTATGAATGTACTGAACAAATAGTAACTGTGCACCATAATAAACTCGGCACTGATTATCGTAGCAGAAACACTCAGTTGAATCATACCTATCAGAGGTGTTATCTCTATCAAAGATTGCAGTTTTTCTGTTTTTTTTTATCCTGCTTGTTTAGGTGGAGGGCGGAACCCCATCACACCTCGGTACCTGCGCCACTTCAACATGATTACCATCAACGATTTTGATGAGAAGACCATGTATACAATCTTTTCCAGAATCTCAGATTGGCATTTCTCCATAAGGTAACTATGCAACATGTAATTTCTTATGTGCTCTTTTCCCCAAATTATCACAGAATGGATGCATAGGTGTAGAAATGTCTATAATCAAACCTCAACATGTAACCTCTGAATGACTCCAGCACACACAACTGACCCACAGCTTTTCCCCAACAAGTCCTGGGATAGTTTCCCACCACTTTTGGCAACAGATCGAATTGTAAATTATTACTAACAAAAGATCATTAGGCCCTGATTAGACAGGCTCACTGCACTGCCTTTTTTGTTGAAGGCCACCCTGATCAGGCAGAGTGCTTTTTTATTCAGTTCTGCTGAAAAGCAAACTAGAAGATACCTTAAAATCTGCATTAAAATGGACATGCAGAGGTGAACCTGTTCTGGCTTTGAGTGAGGTTGAGAGGCTGTCCCCAAAAAGATGTGTTCACAGGGAAAAAGAGATTTGTGTGGGTATATGAAACCATCAGACAGAGGAGAAAGCACAGGTAGTACCACCAGCTGATCCAGGAGCTTCACTTGGATGATGGTCGATTCAAGGTTTATTTTAGGATGAGTCAGAGACTGTGAGAGACAGAAAGTAGCTGAAGCGACATTTTGTTCAGATATATGTTGCAGTTTGCCTAGGACTATGATGAAAATGAGCTAAAGTTAGCATAATGCAAACCACTAATGGAGCTCTGTTAACTTGTTACCATCACCATCACAGAAGGCCCGCCTTTCAATGCATTTGATTGGACTGTGGGAAAAAATGCTGATGACGTTGGATGCTTTTTCTGCTTGGAGTTGAAGTTTTTCAACTCAAGGTGGTTAGGGTGCTCCTGGAATAGCACAAGGCACTCAGCAACACAAAAGCAGCAAGCAAAACACTTACCTCTCATTGAAAACAATTACAAAAGACAGCCCCAGGCTGCTTAAGCACACTCTGTCTGATCGTGCCTTAGGCAGCTAAAACGGCAATGTTGTACATAAAGTTAGGAGGATAAATGGAAGTTATTATACAGTTATTCTGTTCATCACTTTCTGTTTCAATAATTAGAGGATTAAAGGTGTTCTTCTTCCCCCACTCTTACTGCACTGCTTCTGTGTTTACCTCAGAGACCACAAGTCCTAAAGCAATCAAATCTGTTGGAAAGGTTTCAAATCTCCCCAACCACTCCTGCAAACACAAGTATTACTTGCATTTTAACAAGACAGCAATGTCACACTTTGGCAGTTTGGGGCTTTTTGTAAATACATTATTAATGCTAATGATAAAAGAAACATCCTTGATCATATATATTTAATTTATTCATTTTATGAGTGTTTCATTAATGAAACAAAAAATTACAACAATGAATTATTCAGTTTCTTAACTAAGCTGTAGAAAATAATCCAAATGGGATCTCAACAATGAATCAACCATTCCATCTACAGGTTTGCTTTCCCCAAGCCGTTTGCAGCTTTGACCTCTCAGATCGTTAATAGCACCATGTCAGTGTACCGAGAGGCCACCAAGAACCTGCTACCAACCCCCACAAAGTCCCATTACTTGTTCAATCTGCGCGACGTCTCCCGGGTCATTCAGGGCATCTGCCTGTCACGGCCAGAAACTGCAGATGAACCATCTGTCATCAAACGGCTCTGGGTGCATGAGGTAAAGTTGCACACAACAAATCAGCGAAAAATACCTGGCAGCTGTGTAACTAAAGTAGCATAAATATGCAAATATAATAAAGAAAGTGGAGCGTAAATATGTGGAAATAGATAAAGCTTCAGTGAAGTTAGACACAGAATTCCTGTGGAACTTCCTGTGTTGCCATCTATCTAGCTTTCTCTCTGTCTTTCTCTTACACTCACTCTCTTTATGTCTTGTTGATCTTCAGGTTTTGAGGGTATACTATGATCGACTGGTTCACGACACAGATCGATCGTGGCTTATAAACCATTTACAGGCAGTGTCTCAGAGTCACATGAAGGAAAACTTCCATCAGCTCTTCCAGCATCTGGACCAGGACCATAATGGAAAGGTCACTGAGGACGATCTGCGCAGTCTCATGTTCTGTGACTTTCATGATCCCAAGGGCGAGGACCGCAACTACCGCGAGGTTCATGACCTCAACCAGCTCCGGCAGGTGGTGGAGTCACACCTGGAGGAATACAACAATATCAGCAAAGCGCCCATGAATCTGGTGCTCTTCCGTTTTGCCATTGAACACGTATGCCGCATTTCTCGCATCCTCAAGCAGCCGAGTGGCCACGCCCTGCTGGTGGGCGTTGGTGGAAGCGGGAGACAGTCTCTAACCAGGTTGGCTGCCTACATGGCAGAAGCAGAACTCTTCCAGGTGGAAATCTCCAAGACCTACGGAACCACTGAATGGCATGATGACCTGAAGCTTATCATGAGGAAGTCCACGCAGGGTGAAGCTCATGGAGTTTTCCTCTTTACAGACACTCAAATCAAAATGGAGTCATTCCTGGAGGACATTGGCAACCTGCTCAACACTGGTGAGGTAAGGTGGATGAGAGCGGACACATAGGGATTGATAGTTGAGTTGAACATGCACAAACTATAGGAAGATTGATCAGCAATTGAAGGTTTGGATGAAATAAAAATGGATGTGTGGATAGATGGTTAGGCAAATACAGTAAATATGGATATAAACACAGGGATACAGAGATAGAAGAATCCAGTGCCTAACACAGAACATCCTGTAATCTATTTTTTTTTCTAGGTGCCTAATCTATTTGCAGTTGACGAGAAGCAGGAAATCTGTGAGCAAATGCGCGTGCTGGACCGCCAGCGTGACCGTGACAAGCAGACGGATGGCAGCCCCCTGTCCCTTTTCAACATGTTTTTAGAGCGTTGTCGCACACAGCTGCATGTGGTGTTGGCCATGAGTCCCATCGGAGACGCCTTTAGGAACCGTTTGAGACGTTTCCCGGCCCTCATTAACTGCTGCACCATTAACTGGTTCCAGGTGTGTATATGTATGTTGCATGAGTTTTAGTTTGCTGCCCGTAGCACCTAAAGATGACCCGGGTACTTAATCAAAAGACAGGGGCAATATAGTGTGGGAGAATGTCAGTGCATAGTCACAAGATGCCACTTGTAAATCAAAATTAAGTAAATTCTGTGGTTTTTGGAATCATTAGAAAACTAAAGAAGCCCAAGGCAAGGCAAGTGAGAAAAGAAATTCTGGTGATTCATTTTCTTAGTCTGGTCTGCTTTTTTTCTCTCCTGTGTTTTATGACTTGAGAACAGGTGAAGAAAAGGTTTTTCAAGGATAGTTTTTCGAAGTTCCCTTTTTGTCATCTGTGAAAACAGATGGAAAAAAAGTTCTGTTAAGTTTTTATTGTTGTACTACTCATTTCAGCCACAACAGACTGAAGTGCACCACTTCCCCATGTTCTAAATAGGACTAAAGACATTCATGTTTTCTTCCAGATGAGTTTTAATTACTGTGTGATCTCTTAACGTAAGGCACATAACAGTATATTCACTGTTTGTAAGGTATGTAACATTGCTGTTGTGTCCTTCCTTTGGCTAGAAATGTATTGTGGTAATAAAAACATTCCTAGCAGAAAGAAAGACGCAACAGTAATGTTACATGACTTGCTAACACACAATACATGTACTTTGTGTTTAGTGCATGGAGAAATTAAAATGCACCCTGAAAAAAAATAATGGTATTAGTCCTATTTAAACATGGGGTAGTGGTGCACCTGTTTTTACAGGTGAAAAAAGTAACTTAGAAAGTTGATCTTGGCAAAACTTAAAGTTAAGAACTTTGAAAGATTATTCTGGCAAAACTTTTTTCTCCACCTGTTCTTAAGTCATATACACAGAAAGAAAACAATGTAGATCAGACATAGAAAATGGATCACCATATTTTTTTCAATCCCCTCCCAGGGCTTCCAAAGAAAACCATAGCAGAGATGAAAAGACACTCTATGTATGGTAGCACAGTGGCAGTACAGCATATTTCCTTCTTTATCAGACTTGGCCAGAGGATGCTCTGCAGGCGGTGGCCTGTCGCTTCCTGGAGGATGTTGAGATGACAGATGAGTCTCGAGAAGGCTGCATCAACATGTGCAAGAGTTTCCACACCTCAACCATAGAACTATCAGTTCGCTTTTTGGCTGAGCTGCAGCGCCACAGCTATGTCACCCCAACCTCATACCTGGAACTCATTTCCACCTTCAAGGCCCTGCTGAAGACAAAAAGAGCGTAAGATTTAAGATAAACTGTGTGTGTACATTGTGATTTCAGATGCATAACTCCAGGTCAGGTATAACAAACGAAAGACAAAATCCAGTTTCCATGTGTAAAATCAGGGCTTCCTCCTCTCTCTTTTTCCTTTGCCCAGTGAGGTAATGAAGCTGAAACGTCGTTATGAGGTGGGCCTTGAGAAGCTAGAGTCAGCAGCAAACCAGGTGGCCACTATGCAAGTTGAGCTGGAGGCTTTACAACCACAGCTGCTTGTTGCCAGCAAGGAGGTAGATGAGATGATGGTGGTGATTGAGCATGAATCTGTGGAGGTGGCTGAGACAGAGAAGGTGGTGAAAATAGATGAGGCCGTGGCCAACGAACAAGCCATGGCTGCCAAGGCCATCAAGGATGAGTGCGATGCTGACTTGGCTGAGGCCATGCCCATCCTGGAGTCAGCCCTTTCTGCGTTGAATACTCTCACCAATCAGGTAAAAGGAGCAAAGTTTTTTTTTTTACTTTTTTCTGACTCAAAGGCTAGCTGTACTGGAATAGAATTGTTAAGACGGCAACAAATAAATGTGGTTCTTTTTATGAACAGGATATCACAGTGGTAAAGTCCATGAAAAGCCCACCTCCAGCTGTTAAACTGGTGATGGAGGCAATCTGTATTCTCAAAGGCATCAAGCCAGATCGTGTGCCTGACCCCTCAGGCCCCGGTAAAAAAGTGGAGGACTTTTGGGGCCCGGCCAAAAAGCTTCTGGGAGACATGAGGTTTCTCCAAAGCCTCCATGAGTATGACAAGGACAACATCCCACCAAATCTCATAGCTATCATTCGCAACAAGTACATCACCAACCCAGACTTTGTACCAGAGAAGATTCGAACTGCATCCACTGCAGCTGAAGGCATGTGTAAGTGGGTGTGCGCCATGGATAAGTACGACAAGTAAGTGATGTTCTTTTCCTCCTGTGTTATCAGTTATAAAAACTGATGCATATTCACAAAGCTTGAGAGAGCTTTTCATTTGTCTAAGTGAGGAACATGAAGCTTGGCTATCGGTAACTTCCTGGGAATAATAATTTTCCTGCAGCAAGTGTACCATGCATATGCCAAGTGATTAATATAACAAGCCAAATCAAGATGCAGATTATTTAAAGGGAAATGTTCATTATTGTTGTGACAGTCTTAAATGTTACATGCATTTATTGAAGCTAAAGGTTGTATGTGCCAACAAAATTCTGCATACAGTGAAGTTCATAGAAAGCACTTCAGTTTGTTTTCTGTATTTTGGCAATTTTGTCAAGATTTTTCATTTTACTGTTGGCTCAAATTTGTGCATCTTAATTATTTAAGAACCCACACCTCTTAGGAGGTTCCTTATCTTGTAAATGTCTAATTACTACACCATCCTTCAGAGTGGCCAAGGTGGTGGCACCAAAGAAGGAAAAGCTGGCACAGGCCGAGGGGGAGCTGAAGGTGGCCACGGAGAGCCTCCAGAAAAAGCAGGCTGCCCTCAAAGAGGTCCAAGATAAGCTCTCAAAGCTTCAGGAGACTTTGGAAGCAAACAAAAACAAGAAAGCTGACCTGGAGAGTCAGGTTTGTGCTTTTTACATCTGTTTGTGTGATTGAATATGGTTTAACATTTTGTTTATTACTTGCTCTGGCAAGCATGGCCTTCATTCTGCTCCTTGAGCTGGAAAAAACGGCCACAGTGTGACACATTTGTGCTTTCCTTCTTCGCCTCCTCCTCTGATGTCCTCCAGGTGGATCTGTGCAGTAAGAAGCTGGAGCGAGCTGAGCAGCTTATTGGAGGCCTGGGTGGAGAGAAGACACGCTGGAGCGAAATGGCCGTTAATCTTGGAGAGCTTTACAACAACCTGACTGGGGACATCCTCATCTCAGCGGGCATAGTGGCTTACCTGGGAGCTTTCACCTCCAGCTACAGACAGGTAAGTTAAGGGAGCAGGTAGTGCATACTTGGAAGTGGATCGTAAGTACGTATTACTTCCACTATTTAAAGACCTGCAGCTGCATAGATTTTTGTATCACCACTACATAAAATGACTTGGTACACACTTGATAAGTGTACAGTACTGTGTTTTCCTTCTGCCTGTGTTTATATAAAGTCTTTTTAAGGGTTTTAGATCATGGTTAATTTAGGCCTCTTTAACATACTCTGAGACAATTTTCAGACCAATAAAAGCCAAATGCTTGAGAGCAGTTTAGTGCAAAGTGAACCCTGGAGGTACCGAGGCGCTTTGCCTTTTCCTTTTGCTGAGCCTCATGTCTCCAAGACCAAGCCAGTGTTTAAAGGTCATTGTTTATACTTTGTCACATGGAGGGCCATTGTGATGCTGGACAACAACAAGGGACAGAGTGAATCAGTTATCATTTATATGCAAAGCTTTATTATTTACAAGCATATGCCCTTATTTGTTTGAAAGTTAGTGCACGTGTTCTATTCTCCACATGCAGTAAGTTAAAAGTTAAGTTAAAATTAAGTCATCACCTGTAGATGTCCTCATCTCTCCAGGATCAGACAGAGGAGTGGATGAACCTTTGCAGGAGCAAAGAGATCCCCTGCTCCCCCAACATGTCTCTGATGAACTCTCTGGGCGATCCAGTAAAGATTCGTGCATGGACTATCGCTGGCCTACCATCAGACAGCTTCTCCATAGACAACGGTATCATAATCAGGTGAGTATTAAAGGCATAACCATTCGCTGGGGAGGAAAATATATTAATGCTTCCTTAGTTGTATTGCCAAGAGTTAAACACACCAACTGTGGATGTCTCCAGCCACTGTTTTATTGCTCCTGTTGTGGGACATCTATTATTGAGCATCTGCCGGCAGCCAGTGTTAATACAAAATTTATATTTTCCTATAAAATAACGCTGTACAGTGCAGTTTATAATAAAGTTGTACTTGAATTGTTGTGTCAGAAAAGTCTGGACAAGATTTGGACAGGGTCTCAAAATTACATAATGACATGAACACAAACTGAAAACTGGCTTTCAAATGTACCTTTCATAAAAGCAGCCTTTTCGAGGCGTGGTACCACAGCAAATTGTTGCTGGAATAGAGGTAAAGCAATCGATCTTTTTTTTTTAATACCCAAAGGGCCTCTGCTTACTCTGAGCGTGAATATCTTAAATGAAAGTGCTGGCTGCTATTTATTTTTTATGCCACATCAGTTTTCACTTGCTGTGCAAAAGGAACAGATTCCAGTGTTTTAACAAAAAGCAGTTTTGTGTTTGACAGCTGGTGTATCTGGATCACAATAGTTTACCTTTTATTAAAGGCTCAAGATTGGTTTGCCCACTACAGATCCATGCACTCCAATAAAAAACTGTACAACAGAACTTTGTAACCTTTATAGGAAGTCCATGTAACATTGTCTGATTCAACAGGACAGTTCACCGAAAATTCAAAAATACATATATTTCCTCCTACCTACATTGCTGTTTGTCAATTTAGATTGTTTTGGTGTGAGTTGCTGAGTGTTGGAGATATCGGTCATATAGCTGTCTGTCTTCTCTCCAATATAATGGACAAGATGGCACTTGGCTAGTGGTGCTCAGAGCACCAAAAAAATCCATTTGTAACCCTCAACAGCAATATCTCTTTGCAGGCGTCATGACCCAGTTACTCAAGATAATCCACAGACCTTGTTGTGAGCAGTTTTATGTAGGAACTACTTTCTTTCTACTGAACTACACCTGCCGGCCGTATCATCACACAGAAGGAAGTGTGCATTTACTGCTAGCTCACCTAGCACCACTGAGCTTGCTAACGTTACAGTTCAGCCATGAAGGATGCCATCAATGTTTACATCTCGTGCTGTCGCAAGGACACGCCTCTCATCCATGAGTTGATACACTTTTTCTTGTGCATGGTGACATGGTTGAAAGAAAATAGTTCCTATGTGAACTGCTCACAACAAGGTCTGTGGATTGTCTTGAGTAACCAGGTCATGATTTCTGGAAAGAGATGCTGCTGTTGAGTTTTTCAAATGTATTTTCTTTTTTTGGTGAGTCTTGATCACTCACAAGCCATGTGCCTCCTAGTTCAGGCAGACATCTCTACGGCCGATATCTCCAACACTGTGCAATTCACACCAAAACATTCTAAGTTGATAGATATCACTACAGGTAAGAGGGAAAGGAGGAATTTTTGATTTTGAGGTGAAGTGTCTCTTTAAGTAAAGTTAAAAAAAAGTCACAAGGCATCTGCTTGTTTGTGTAAATGAAGCAGCAACATTGCTTTTTAATCACAATACTATGGCCCCTGGTGTGATACCCAACTGTGAGCTATCTAGCTAACTGTGCTCAGAGTGAATGTTCACCCCCACGTTCCTCTCGACATCTCAATTCTTATCCTCCAACATCCCCCCTGCTGTTGTGATGTCTCATGGTTAACAGTCACAGGATCTGTCACTCTGACAAGGCAGCACCATTTGATAACTGACTACTCTTTGTATGTGTGTGTGTGTGTGTGTGTGTTTGCAGTAATGCAAGGCGGTGGCCTCTAATGATTGATCCCCAGGGCCAGGCCAACAAATGGGTGAAAAACATGGAGAAGGCCAATGGCCTGCGTATCATTAAGTTGAGTGACGCTGACTTTGTACGCACTCTGGAGAACTGCATCCAGTTTGGCACGCCAGGTAAGCATTAGTCTCTCTGGTTTGATGCTGTGGCTGCCTAGTCTGTTTGTGCCTCATTCACATAGTTGCAGTTCCTCTTACTGCCTGCTGAGGTCTCTCTATACCACAGGGACTAATTATTGCTGTGCAAGGATTGTTTGTCTCCTTTGTTCTCTGTTCTGCTGAGGAAGAATTCATATTAGCAATATTTCTGAGTGAGATGTTCCAATAAACCTTTATTTAGGTCTGCTGCACCATTAGTATATCAAATTACTATAAATCATACAAAAGCACAGGATAAATAAGTTATTTGTTTCATGCTCAGTATCAGGGTCATATTTACATGTTTAGGCAGAAGGGACTTTCCTTTGTGCTGCCTTTGTTCAGTGTGTGTTTCCTCATACTTTAGTCTTGTAAGATTTTCAGGGGGTTTGAAAGGGAACAGCAAGGGAGGAATTAGACTAAGAAACAGACAGAGACAGCTACACAGCCATTAAAAAGACATCTAAATAATGACCTAACTCAGCCAGCCATTGGGTTTTACTGGCAGATTGCAAGGCTAACAGTTCAGAGTAGCTCGTCCTTGCAGGGTGCAAAATAGTCCCCAGAGGCTACAGTTCCACCCTCCACAGCCAATCCACTAACTTCACAGTTTTACAGTTTCTTGCTGTTTGTATTGCAGCCTACAATCCTGATTATGTGCTAGTATTCTTTATTTTAGCGTGGGTGAACAAATGTTTCCCTGCCAAGTCTGTTAATAGGCGAGACTTATGTTTATTAAATGATATAAAGCACTGTTTAATCTGCTGAAATATTAGGGATGCACCAGGACAAAATGATGCTCCAAAGTAATTTGGAAAAGACCTGATTTGGTTCACTGTCCTGGGAGAGAAAGTTCATCAGCTGTCAGTGGCTCTGAGTGCTGTATAAAAACTTTGTTAATACCTCAGGCATAATGTCAATTATAGATGGGTTAATGCTCTTAACATGAGAACAGCATTATCATACTTAATGTGAAATCCCATTAATAATGATGTAACTGGTAATGTTTTACTTGCTTCGCTGATTTCTTTGTGTTGCGCATGTGCTGCACAGAGGTCATCGTTCAGTGCTTCCCAGAGGCAGGAACATGTAAACGATGACAGGAAGTAAAACATGTAAAAGAGACAAATTAAGTCAAGCTAAACAAAAAAAATCATAAGATTTCATATGCGTAAATACATTATTATGTTTTGAATAGTAATGCTAAATTAAAGGCTGTTAAAGATCTAGGAGGCAGGGCAGCAAAAGCGGGATTACCCTATTAACTTGGACTCTGCAGCAGCTAAAAGATCTGAGTGGTGTTTGAGGATGTAAGGGGCTAGAAATATAATTTTATGGAAGGCAATGTACAGCCTTGTAAGTAAATATTAATAATTAAAACTGTATTCTAAAAGAGATCTGGGACCAGTGCAATGATGCTAAGATTTGGATGATGTGGGGAAAATGCTTTGTGTTGATTAGTTTTTCGGCTGCCAAAATGTGCCCAATTAGCTCCCATACGAGATTGCTTGTTAATAAGCGAGTACAAAGAAAAGCGCTGAAAAGAGTAAGCCTCCCCTGATTAGAACATTTTGATAAAGACTGAGCATTTTTCTCCTAAGTGCTGTTGGAGAATGTCGGTGAGGAGCTGGACCCTATCCTGGAGCCTCTGCTGCTGAGACAGACCTTTAAACAAGGTGGTGCCATGTGTATTCGCCTGGGAGACTCCACCATTGAATATGCTCCCCACTTCCGCTTCTACATCACTACCAAGCTACGTAACCCGCACTACCTGCCTGAGACCTCTGTCAAGGTACTGCAGTGGGAAACAGCCTCAGGCACTGTTATATTTTTTAGTATCATGGTACACTTTCACTCGCTTTAACTTGTAGTAACTCTTTTTTATTATTAACATGAAAAATCAGTGACTCTGATACTTGAACACTATACTGGGGGTGTTTTTTGCTGTATTCAAATGGTAACATTTGATAAATGTTTTAATGGTCTGCCACCAATTTAACTGGTCAGCTTGCTGACAAGAGGGATAGGGCAACAGGGCTTTCAGTACCACAGTAACGTGAATGCATATCATTGCCACAGCTCCTATTGTTTAATTTTGTTGTATACGTTATACAAAATGGAGACACACAAACAGACCTGGTCCTGGTCTCACACACAAAAACATACTCAGACAGACAGACAAGAGCCTGCACACACCTTTAGGTGTGACTGTAATCAGAGCATTTCCTGACAGTCTGCCACATGCCTTAGCTGTTTGCAGCAGGTGTCAGTGTTGTCGCAATGAAACATCTGCTACTAAAACAGAAGTTAATAGAAGAATTTAATACAATAAAAGCTCTTGCAGGAGCCACCAGACGTCTGCATTCCTCTGCTTTAAAAATATTGTTTCCAGTACACTTAGTAGCAACAGAACAACCAGTTTGTTTTGGGGTTGTTATTAAGCCAAATGATAGAGCTGACTTACAGTGCAGTTCTTTTATCGCTGAAGTCTAACTGTTTATATGGGGCACTGTATTTTTGGCTGGTAGAATGCAACCTGAAACATTTTTTGTGAGGGAAAGGTTATTAATGTGATAGGTCTGGCTTGTCAGAATGTTGGGTTTCCTGTGGTTTGGGAAGCATTTTTAGCCATGCTATGGATGGCAATGTCAGCTGGTCAATTGGTCAGTTTACTGCTTTGATCCACAGGGAAATATGTCGATAACCATTAGATGGATTGCCCTGAAACTTTGTATGGACGTTCACGGTCAAAGTCAGCAGATGAAACCTCTGACTTTTCTTTTAATACCTCCAGAAGGTCAAAGCTGTCAGATATTCAGTGAAATACATCAATATCTACCGGATGGATAGGCACAAAATCTTGTACAGATATTCATGGTTCCCAGATGATGTATCCCTATGACTTTTGTAACCCCCTGACACAGCTCCACTGACCTGCTTCTCCCTCCTGTGTTGTGTCAGATCCCGATTCCCCCTCGGGCTGTGTCTCTCCTACTGTTTCCCACAGAGCTCTGCCCCGTTTGAAAGGCGAAGGAAGCCCGTATGTGGAAAGACGTCGCCTCCGAGATGTAGAATGTATATTATAGAAGAGAAACACACATTTCAGGACCGCTGACTTGTATCATCAGAACAGACCTTTTCCTGTGATTTTCAGCCTTCTTTCATATTTAATAGATGGGGGACAATACCTGACAGTAATATTCTCAGCTGTCAGGATGTGCCTGCTGTAAAGGGTAAAAATAACCATAGAAGGTTGAAAATCACAGGACATGTCTGTTATGATTATACAAGTCAGCAGTGTAAAGCTCAAGCTAAAAGTACAGCTGTCAAGATGCCCCCTGCCAGAGGCCTTTGCCACCTTGGTCTCGAAAAAACCCAGGGAAAACCCTGGATTGCCATAAAATTTGCTCCATACACTCATGTCCCCTTTAGGGTGAATTGTAATCATGTTGGTAATCCATTTATTTTCCATTCAGCAGCATCATCAATTAAAAATTGGACTGATTTATCCAATATTTTGGTTTATGACCAGATTACCTGCAAAACTAAAGACAATCCTGTCAGCTTCAGCTTTGCATAGTTTTTGCGCTAATTAGCAAATCTTAGCAAGGTAACACGCTGAACTAAGATCAATAACCTGACCGTACACAGAGAGAGAGCAACAGTGTGGAGACAGAGAGGAAGGACAGCTTTGCCCCTTTAGATAACCACGGTGCCAAATGCATGAGGGGAGAGAGAGGCAAAAGCTAGGGAGGTAACTCCAGTGTGGAGAAGCAAATGAGCAAATGTGTCTTTTATTTTGTCTCTAACAGCGAATTTCCGCATCTCATAGAACAATAAAACACATCAAACTCAGTGTGCAAGGTTTCTGTGCAATGCAGTTTTTGTTGGATTAAAAAATACACACACAAAACATATGGACTTGGTGTGCAAAGGCCTTTAGTCTTGTTTATTTTAAAGTTTAAACTCAGCAGCAGATTGTTAGTTGCACTAGAGACTTATTTTAGACCTTCATTCCGAAGGACGATTTATTTTCCCTACAGATTGGTGAGCCCTACTTTTTCTTGTTGGTTCCCCCTTATTGCATCATATCACTCAAACAGCTGCACGTTTTTTACCCCAGCAACACTGAATCATCCTTCACCGATACAACCTCCCCATTGGAACACAGTCTCCAAAATGAAAGAAAAAAAAAAAGAATTCCAAGAAAAGGAGCATTAAAGGAAACTGCATTACAGAGAGGCAAGGGGTTGGAAAGCATTACTGAAGATCACATTTCAAGCATCTATTTGCAGGGCCCCGCTCTTTATGGGCAGCTATTAGATAGATTCAACTCATTTTTCAAAACTGGCTCAATCTTTTTTTTTTCCTTTTTGCTTAAGTCTTTTTTTTGCCTACAGTAGAGTACACTATGGGGCTTCCATTATATCCATTAAGCCCTATTTGAAATGCAATACTTTCAAATACAAGAGGGCAAGCATCGAGTAAACCAGCCCTTAAGGAGCTCAAGGGACGAAGGGAGGCAAAGAAGGAGGGTGTATGTGTGAAAAGGCCAAACGGGAGATTTATATGGGCTCTGAGTCTTTACCACCAGCTGAGTGGGTCCGCGGCATCAATAGAAATGAAATTAGGCCCCGGAGAAGTGCACTCGTTTATTAGGGCAGAGAGTAGATAGCAGATATAGGCTTTTAACCTACGGGTAAGTGCAGAGCAGAATGACTAAGGCTGTGTGGTAAAAGACACACTTCCACACTTTTCACGGAAAAGAAAAAAAAAAGTAAATGCATCCTACCTGTGCTTTGCCAAGGCTGGAGTGGTTATTGGAATTGATTGGATAGGAGGTTCGTGGGAAGTACAGCACTGAAGTCAAGATGGTCAACACTGCACTGTAAAGTACCTCGCTTAAATGTCTGAGAGCAAGGGTGGGATAAGACAGGCCTGCCCCCACACACACACACATACGTTTATCTAGGAGTTGGGGATATGGCTTTTGTTCCCAACTGGACAAGCTGTCCCAAGTAAACTAGTCTTGACTCTGGTGTGTATCCCCAAAGTTAACTTAAGTCATAACAAACACACACACTCATTTGTGCATGTTTATGTCTATATACTGTACTGTATGTCTTTTGTATTTTTATTCCTCTCTGCTGTAGGTGACCCTTCTGAACTTCATGATCACCCCAGAAGGCATCCAAGACCAGCTGCTTGGTATTGTGGTGGCCCGTGAAAGGCCTGACCTGGAGGAAGAGAAACAAGCTCTCATCCTGCAAGGAGCGGAGAACAAAAGGTACAGTAGCACACACCAGTTTCATTTCAGCTAATCAAACAAAATGTGTCCCTCTTCAAAGTGTAAACTGCAGACTTGTCAAATTGTCCTCACACTTTTGTCAGACAACTGAAGGAGATTGAGGACAAAATCTTAGAGGTGCTGTCCTCCTCCGAGGGTAACATCCTGGAGGATGAGACGGCCGTCGAGATCCTCTCCTGCTCCAAAGTGTTAGCCAATGAGATCACGGAGAAGCAGGCTGTGGCCGAGGTGACGGAGAAGAAGATTGATGAGACCCGCATGGGCTACACACCCATCGCCGTGCATTCAGCAATCTTGTTCTTCTCCATTGCTGACCTGGCTAACATTGAGCCCATGTACCAGTACTCCCTCACCTGGTTCATTAACCTCTTCATCAGCTCCATCGACAATTCAGACAAGAGTGACGACTTGGAACAGAGGTAAGCAGGGCTGACAAATGCACTCGCCAAATACATGTTCCTTCAAGTCATTCCACCAAGCTTCCTTTCCACTCAACAGATCATATTTGACTTAAAACCCATGAAAAAAAAGGGATGTATGTTGAGTAATAATGCATGAGTGAGGATGAGTTTGTGAGTTCTCTTTGGTTTGGAATGAAATTATTAAATGCAAGCATATGTCGTCTTCAGACTACAGATCCTGAGAGACCACTTTACCTATGCGCTATACGTCAACGTGTGTCGCTCACTGTTTGAGAAGGACAAGCTGCTCTTTTCCTTCTGCCTGAGTGTCAATCTGCTTATGCACAACAAGCTGGTGGGAATACACACATGCTGCACACATATACAGATAGAGACTAACTTCACTTAAAAACCATAGATGTTTGAGAATGTTAAATGTTGTTTTTGATTGGTTTGTTAATAAGTGGTTACTGTAGCTAATCAAACAAGTTAGTTCACCTCATATTCTCACTACCAGTCCTGTTTATGATTTTATAAATAATCTGTATCTTGTCTTTTCAGTTTGTGTAGAATTTTAGTTCAAAGATAATCCCTAAAATGGTCAACCTTTAAGCCACTGTAAATAGACAACTCTGGTAAATCGTCTGCTGTGTTAACACTTCAGTAGTTACATTACGGTAACCAATGTTGCAGGTGGATGAGGGGGAGTGGCGATTCCTTCTGACGGGTGGTGTGGGCCTGGACAACCCTCACTCAAATCCCTGCACCTGGCTACCCAAGAAGTCTTGGGATGAGATTTGCCGCTTGGATGAGATGGAGTGCTTCAAAGGTCTGCGTCGTGACATGGCTCACCTCAGGAATGAGTGGAAGAAGGTCTACGATAGCCCAGTGAGTGTCATCATGCTGACAGGGTGGTCTGGGTGGGGCTCTGTCTGTAGGTGTCGTATATGTGATGGTAAAGACAAACTGGGGAAAGTTAGTTGTTTTCTGTCTTTCCTCTCATCTTAAAGATTGGTGCGGTTGAATACCTGATAGCAGAGAACTAGGGTTAATGTACACATTTTTTAAATCAGCATGTACAGAAAGGCACCATGGAATCAACATATCCAACAGAACTAGAGGGAGAGGAAAATCTTTAATGCCCCAAAAATGCAAATGGAGTGGCTATACACATTGATATAGCTGGCACTGCTGGTGTCTTGTTGTAGAAACTCTAAATGTGTTGACTTTGAGCTGGAAATGTGGTTGTGGTCAGCAGTCAGGAGGTTAGCTGTTTAAAGTGCGTCATATTTAGCACAGGCAAAATGTGACACCACAAAAACAACATACATAGCTGCAGTCTACTGTTTTTAAGACCACCAGAACATTTGGATTCTGGAGGTGCCACAGGGCAAAGTCTTTGGAGCCAATGTCAAAGATATTTAAGGTTTTTACCAGTGATTCTGTCAAAACACAGTGTCTGTGGTTACTAAGGCCTGACACACACAATTCTAGGTGAACTACTTGGCAATAGCTTGAGCTTGAGTTTGCCTGTGATGAGAGAGCAAACCTTGCCTCAGTGCCACCGTGTACTGTTTTAATTTACTAGGCTCAAAGTCAACTTTATTCAAAATGTAACACTTTTTCCAGCCGACCTTTCAAAGTGTGCCCAGTCAGATTACTGCCATCCTAGTAGGTTTAGATATGGAGAAAACATCTCTTGAGTTTATGTAATATTGGTCTCATTTAAAAATAACTGTTAAATGTGTTTTTTTTTTCTTCAGCATGACTTCAGATGTTCTCTCAAATACAGCAGATACAATATATATTTATATGTTGGTGTTAAGCTGAGCTAATTGTACTAACGCTGCACCTAACTTTTCTGATAAACCTTGAAAACAAACAAAATTAAATTCCGCACCAATATCAAAGAGAGTGGTCAGTGACCTCATCAAAACAGTGTTAGTAAGGTGCGGGGTGGGATGAGAAAGGTAACAGGGCTAGAGTGAAAAGGTTAAACCTATTTCCCAGAGGGTTTGGCACATGAACCACAGGCCAGCCTCGCCCACCCTGCAGCTCAGCAGGATAGCTCACAACACATACAGCACCCCTCCCACCCTGCAAAACTAACAGCACTGTGGCTGAATACACCTTAGCCCCTTTGCCTGCCCAATACTTATCTCACATACAGCAATTCTTTTTTGGCCTTTTGTGCTAAATAACATCTATGATACACCTTTCATAATTTTATATTGTAAATCTTTATACATTTTAGCTTCCCCAAAACAGTTTGCTTCTACTACTGCCTTGATTTTGCACTTCTCCAAATATGAAAACATACAGTTCTCATCATAATAGTTGTCTAACAGGTCTTAGTATTAGCTTGCTTACTACATTATGATCCTAATGTTTAACTGTCTATGTTAAAATCCTATTTCAGTTCACATTTTACTAGTCTTTACTCCATCCTTTAAAGGACTAGCTCAGAATTTTTGAAGTGGGGTTGCATGAGTTTCTTATCCATAGTCAGTGTATTTCGATTCACCCAAGCCACACAATAAAACAAACACACTAACCAGTGAAGGCGGCGGTAGACCAACAACTCCCGTGTTCTGCGAGGTAAAATTACTGTATTTGTCAAGAGAGACTGCTGGATTTGAGGAGAGCATAGCTGCATATAATGGGATCCATTTGCAGTTAGAAAGGGCTGTCTGGTGACAAGGTGTAGTGTACACTTACATTTTCTTTTAGGTGGCTAAAATACGTTTTGCTACTTACACCAATCCACAGCAAAACATTGCTTAGCTTCTGTTGTGGTAGTCTTGTCTGCTTCTCCAGACTGGGAGCATGCCGTTCGCCATCTACTGTGTTTAATACACTGACTATGGATAGGTACCTCATACAATGCAGCTTCAAAACATCCAAACTATCCCTTTTACTATTTGCTAACTCAGTAAACCAAATCCTCCCGCGGTTTAAGTTTTAACTTCTTATTTTATGTCAGATAACTGAGTTTCATTAGATGAAGAGGGCAGGCAAGAAAGAAAGTGGGAGGAAAGTAATTTGCCTGTCAGGTGTGGATGATACACACAAGCACCTTCTCTCCATCTTTGAATCATAAAGAATCTAAAATTGAAGTTTTATCTAATTAAATCTTTTCTGTTCCTGTTGTGCCAGTCACATCTATGCAATCTAGACGCAAGAACAGCTGTTTAATCAACGTGTGGTGCACACAAACATGTGTGCAGCACACATGCTTGTCTCTTTGCTGTCACACACTCAAACACACACACCATCTTTGATTTATAATCAACAGAATCAGCCACAACACTTCTATCCAATTAAATCTAGTTTGTTCCAGTTGTAGAATTCACATTTATTCAATCTTGATGCAAGAACAGCTGTTCAATCAAGCACACAGGCACTCACACACCCCTGTACACACAGAGAATCCCCTAGAGATTCTAAATAGGTGTATCCGTCTCAAAGCACCTGCCAACGCACATAGCCAGAAGTCTCTCGACAAACGGCCTAGGGAAAATAATTCCAAAAGTTCCCACTACCATTTCTCACTTCCTCTGGTACACTTGTTCCACAAATTAATCAAACATATTGCTCTGACCCAGTACCCAGTGGCTTTTCTCTTTCCCCACCTCTTTCTCCTTCCACTTTTTTCCTTTTCTACAGTCTTTGCTTTTTCATACATATTTATTTGTTGCCCTGCATTACTCTCCTCCCCATTTGCATTACAGATCGCCCCTCTTTTTGCTTAATTACATTGCTTCATCTTGCAACAGCTCGATACAATGCAACTCCACCCCAGAACTTCCCTGGTACTCTCCAAGAAAAGTTGACAAAAAGCTGAATGTTTTCTGTAACCTGATGAGGGGCATGAATAACAATTAATGAATTTCCTCATTACCAACCAGCATTAAAAGATTCCATTAAGCCATCTGTGTGGCTTTATACTCTGCTTGATTGTATTCTAGGCCAGTCACTTAAGTGTTGGCCCTGGAATTTAGCTTTATTCAACAGATCTTCTCTCCAGTGTGGAATTTGAATTAACTACTAGATATTCAAGTACAGTCAGAGTTCAATATGAGTTGTGTTGTGCACATTCGCAGAGCCCCCATCAGACTCCCTTCCCTGATGAGTGGCAGGAGAAGCTAAGCCAGTTTCAGAGGATGCTGGTGATACGCTGTCTCAGACCAGACAAGGTCAGTTGAAATGTGGTTTTCAAAGAGGTGGTAGGAAATTATAAGGATGTTGAGTTGTAACTCAATTTCTTAAGACGTCTATATTGTTTTCAACATTCTTCAGATTTTTCTGGAAATATATCAGTAAACAGTAACAATCATTCCATTTATGTGTTCCCCAGGTTATTCCTATGGTACAGGAATTTGTTTCTGACAGTTTGGGTCGACCCTTCATCGAAGCACCGCCCTTCAACCTGAGTAAAGCCTTCGTTGATAGCCACTGCTGTGCCCCCCTCATCTTTATCCTCTCCCCTGGCTCAGACCCCATGGCTGCGTTGCTCAAGTTCGGAGATGAAAAGGTACAGAGACACCTGGGGAAATTCAGCAGCTTTGAAGCCTGCTGTGTGTACAAACTCAAAATGAAAGGGGAAATTGGATCCTCTAGATTTTCCCAGGCTCCCACACAGGTCTTAAAAGCACTGAAAATTATTTTGGCTCCAACTTGGTCAGAAAGCAGCTACATAAGTGAGTGTATGTGTGTGCACGGCTGTTGTTATCCCTCAGGGCTTTACAGGTAACAAGCTGGCTTCCCTCTCACTGGGCCAAGGCCAGGGTCCCATTGCTATGCGTATGATCGAGACGGGCCTTAAAGAGGGCACCTGGGTGGTTCTTCAGAACTGCCACTTGGCCACATCATGGATGTCAACACTGGAGAGAGTCTGTGAGGTCAGAGCATACTTTCTATACACCAGATGGGAACATATATATGTGTCATCCAATACATTTATATTTTTACTGGTCTTTGTGGCTGTGAGCAGGAGTTGAACCCAGACACTACCCACCCAGACTTCAGGCTCTGGCTGACTAGCTACCCGTCTCCCACCTTCCCTGTGGCAGTGCTTCAGAACGGGGTAAAGATGACCAATGAGGCTCCAAAGGGCCTGCGTGCCAACATTGCACGCTCCTTCTTAATGGACCCCATCTCTGACCCGGAGTTTTTTGGCAGCTGCAGCAAGCCGGTCAGTGTGTGCTTCAAACATCTCTGTGTATGTCTAGGTGGCTTGCTGTGCATATCTATCATACCTTCATCAGTTGGTGTCCTAAACTCTTTTGTGTCTGTTATCACCCCTACTGTGCATTTCAGAGTGTGTTTGTTTTAGCTGTGGAAATTCGAAACGACCACCACTATTTATCTGATTATCGACCTAAGACCGTGCATTCCATTTATGCTTATCCACCTCTCAGGCTGTGTTCAAGAAACTACTGTACGGCCTGTGTTTCTTCCACGCCCTGACCCAGGAGAGGAGGAAGTTTGGACCTTTGGGCTGGAACATTCCGTATGAGTTCAATGAGACCGACCTCCGCATCTCTGTACAACAGCTACACATGTTTCTTGAACAGTACCAGGTAGTTATTTTAAATATTTTGTTTATATTTCCACATAGGTTGAGAATGTGTTACTGACTGACTGCACTTCTTTCTTAGTTATTTATATTACTACCACTTTATATTACTTATATATAACTGAGGTCTGCCACTCAATTCAGTGTGCTGATTCACTTGGTTATAAATGTGTAAAGTGTGTTGTTAAGGCTGACAAACATTATCTGGAAAACGTCACGTTTATGGTTAATGGTTACAAGGTTGGTTCCATGGAGCTTAAATTAATACAGAATACCGAATGAGTTAGTGTCTGTTTATAAGTTGTAAGAAATCATAAATCATCTTCTAGGAGCTAGTTGAGTGACGGTAAAAATGAACATTATGTTAATGGAGCAAGGTGGGATTGGTTGGCTAAAAGCAGATGGCTTCTGCGATCTAACTTAGTTCTAACAGATATTTTTTTTCCGCATTTTTTGTTGTCAATTTTGTCATTTCCTCTCTTGTTACGTTTTAGTTATGAAATAAGAGTTGATGAAATTAACTCTGTCAAAGAGAAAAGATCTCATTCCACCTACTTTAATGTAAATCTAATCTAAATGAAAAATATCTCAAAAATGGCCATTAAACCAACAATGGACTTTGGTTACAGCGACTTTCATGTCATCTCTTAAAGATTGTCAGCAGTTAGTCATCTGTACCATTATCAAATATTTCTCAAATTACAAAAATTCCATAGAGTGTGGGATGCAGGCAGGTGCAATCTAACTCAGCACTGTTCTGTCAGACATACTTTACATATACTCCCATTAACTGACTATATATCTCTGGCACAAAGTAAAGCTCACATGCAGATGCACATACACCATCCACTCCTACATATATATGCCGCATCTAAGCCCATAATAGAAATTCTGGCTTTACAAGTGGGTTCCTCTTCACTCAAGTATCCGCTTTCATCAGCCATATTCAAAAATCCTCTTGACATTTTTCCACAAACAGATAGCACTTCAGCCCTCCGCCATTCCCAGTTCCTCTGCTGTAGCTGAGAGAAAGTGGCAGAAATAAACTATTGAGGGTATCTTTTTTGAACGGAGTGACATTTTCATCTTGTAACCAAGTGTCGCTTGCTGAATTTGTAAGTGAAATCCTCCTCCAGAAAATGCCACCATGGCCACAACCCCCTACCCTTTCACCTCCAATTACGTCAATTTCCTTTCCAAGTCTAGCTCGTGGAGTGAATTTCAGTCAGGTTTCTTGTTTCAGAAGCAGACAACTAAGAATGTATGCACACACTGAGATCTATTTTTTAATGCTCACCTCCTTTTATAACATCCAAACCTCACACATGGTTATTCTTAGTTTCCCGTTTAAAATGCGTGATTTCTTGTTTGCTGTAGGAAGTGCCGTTCGATGCCCTCCGCTATATGACTGGTGAGTGTAACTATGGAGGCCGTGTGACAGATGACTGGGACAGACGGACCCTGCGCACGATCCTCTCTATCTTCTACACTTCAAAGATAATCGACGACCCCGACTACAAGTTTGATCCCAGCGGGCTCTACTACGCACCAGCTGAGGGAGACGTAAGAGCAGAAAATCACACAATATTCCTGTTAAATCATTGCAAACAGCAGTGTTAGCATCAAGAAGGGTTTTTAAAAATAAATCACAACTTTAGCTTGGATTTAGCTGTAAGCGCAGAAATGCATACAAGATTTATAGGAATGAGGAAACGCCATATGATATTTCCAGGGAAAAGAATCCAATATTTAACATAGTGTTGTGCAAAGTCTGTTTTTAGATGGAAAGCACCTAACGGAACTGACTTGTTATTCACTCAGCCTGTAGATTTACCACTAGTGGGACTTGCAAACTGTTGACTAGCTCTTTTTAACTTTTTTTCATCTCAGAAATACAGATTATATTTTGTACTGTCAATGATTACTTGCATACAGTAGGGTGACTTATTATGTGATATGCTGCTGGTGCAGAAATATTTTATTTTACACAAAGCTTTATATTCTGGCTTGGTTGCACAGCTTTAGGGGTATGTTTTGTAAGAGGTGTGCTTTGCATCTGTGACACTGTGTTTGTTATATTTACTCAGTATATTCATTCAGTAGTTTGACCTTTATGTGATATGGTACACTGCAGCAAAGGCATGTTATGCAGCTTGTTATTTATATATAAACATGAAAAGTCTCTATTTCTCAAACAGTGTGTCTTTCCTTCAGTCAGGACAGCATAGCAGAAACAGCTCTTTAACCGTGCACCCAGCAGTTACCTAAATGTGCTGCTGGTGTGTCATTGCCTTAAAAACTAAGAAGAAAAGTTAAACTTACTTTAATGTGTTTGTTTTTAAACTAAGCATATTACAGGACTCAGTTACTTAGCACTGTTGTTGAGCTACCTTTAAAAAGTCATTAGGAGATAAAATGTGTGTAACAAGGCACAGCAGGCAGCCACCATCAGTGAGGGTTGATATATTTGTTAACACAAGTGCAATCTATGGCGCGCTCTATTTTATTTGGCATTTTGTTCTCCAGTGCAGCACCCCCCTCCAACCACATCTTTTATTCATGAAGTCACATTTACATAGTCATTATAATAAATGTCAGCAATCTAAGGAGCCGACTTGTTTTTCAATGAGTGTTATTACTCGAGATGTTTCCTGATGTTGCGTTAAAAAATTGTCCTCTTACTTCACTCTCCTCTCCCTCTGTTCCCTGCATCTCGGTCGCAGTACAACAGCTACATAGAATACACCAAGTCGCTGCCACTCAACCCCTCACCAGAGATTTTTGGCATGAACGCCAACGCAGATATCACCAAGGATCAGGCTGAGACACAACTACTGTTTGACAGCATCCTGCTTACACAGGTAAATCCACCTGGAACTGTGAAACACCAAGTATCATATTGATTGGCTGCTTGTCAGGAACTAAATAACTAGCATGTACAAGTGCTAAAACACACACACAAGCAAACAAACTCAGAGTTATACTTTGAGACATTGTACTATCACTTGTAAAGTATTTCATTTGTATGGAAGCCAAGAACGTCCATGCTTGCAAATAGTTTTAATGCCGTTGTCTCAAGATCAAAAGTTAAATATTTTGTTATCACAAGATAACAGAACTTGTTTTCTTGTGGTAATGGGTTACTTTATGACTGTTCTCAAGAAATCAGAAGACCGATTTCTCGATATAACTTTCTCAAGATAATTCATCACAAGAAAACTGCTCTTGTCTTCTCAACATCACGGCTGATCCCCGAAAAACAAAGCTTGTTTACTTTGCAAAACGGGTAAATTTGTGTCGATTCTCGAGAAAAACAAAAGGCTGATTTCTCAAGATAATGAGATAATTTATCAAGAGACTATGATATTTTTTTTCAACATCATGGGATAATTATACCATGATCTTAAGATAACAAGGCTTGTTTTCTCGTGATAACATTGCAACTTATGTCAATTCTGGGGAAAACAAAAGGCAGATTTCTTGAGATAATGACATCATTTATCACCAGAAAATTACTTTAGTTTACATAACAAAATAATGAACTTGTGATCTCAAGATAACTGCAGTAAAAATGAAAAATATGTGCAACCACTGCAGTTCTCAGCTTTTGTATTTGAGCCACTGCAACTTCTAAATATAGTCATTACTGCTAAGATTTCTTTTTGATGCTATCTGTTATAATAATGACGACAGAAGGACAGAATTTCATGAAGCAGTGTGATCCTGAATTCATTATCATGCCATGAAATGACCTGGAGGTTTATGACTGTAAAACTGGGCAAGAAATAGACATGAAACAGCACTGTGGCCTGGCATGGGTACTGGTGAAAAAAAAAAAAAAAAAAAAGTTCACTGATCTTTAGTGCCAGCAGCCCTGGGTCGCTTCCGAATCCAATGTGCCCCCTCTTGGCCAACATCCCAGATGCTCAGTTGGATTGTCACTACTCAGCTGGTCGCTTTTCAAATTGGAGATGGCGTGCAAACACTCTCACCCAGCAAATGCACAACACACACATACACACGAAACTGGAGTATACACATTTAAACACGTGTACCTAGACACTGAAATACTGTCTTAAATAAACGCACACAGCATCAATATGCTTCCCTCGAGTTTCCAGCGTCTTTTATAAGTGTCCTTGCCAGCATTAAATATTTTATTGCCCTACATTTAACATGTAGTATGCAAATATGCAACATTAATTAAAGAGAAAAATATAAATAAATATTTCAGTTGTTTGTAGAGAGACTTTTCAAAGAATGAAAAAAAAAAAGACCCTCTTATTAAGTTGTCTTCCTTTGACACTGTATGACTCACAGTGTCTTTGGCGGAGCTGTGTGATCCCACATCATTATATCTCAACTCTGTAGGGATAGACTAGGTTAGCTTGTTGAGGATTATATCAGTCAATGTTTGCTGCAAATCAAATCTAAGAGATTTTGGCATGAAGACCTACTTGAAGACGACAGAAGTACAGCTTCTCCCACAAAGTGGGAAGGGATATTTATTTAGCCGTATATCCATTTATTTATTTTAAGAAACAGAGCAGTGCCTCTCACTTAGCAAAGATTTCTCACATTGATGAAACTTGTCTAAGTTCCTGTGGGAATTAAACTTGATAATAAACAAGTGCAAGTGATCTATATATAGAACTAGACCAGAGTGTCAAATGTGCACACCTACTTTATATGCATCCTATACATCCCACTTCCTCTGATTAAATCTGTTTGATCTGATAATATACAGTGTACATACACCATCACAAAAGTGAAAAACAGATCTGGCTCGCTACAAGCAAACAGAAAATAATTTCCACGGGCATTGCCACTTCAAGTTAAAATTAGAGCTCAATGGAGTCTGGCATTTATTCATATAAACTCCTTTCAACAAGATTAATAATGGCTTCAGTCATGTGTGGACTTTATTAGCATCTAATACGGTCCCATCAGTCTCAATGACCGATAAACAGGGAGACGCTTCAAATGGAATGAAACAGCTATTTGTCATTCCCCTACTGTAACCTCAGTGCCATTAGCCAATGATTATCCATTACCGTTGGCTAGTGAGTGAGCATCAAATAGGTAAATGGTGCAAGTTGGAGAGGAAAGCGGAAGAATCACAGATTAGAGTGAATAATTATCAGCATGAATGATTATTAGAATTGTTGATAAGATTGTGTCAAATGACTGTGGGAGAAATTGGACGAAATGTTGTGAAACCTCCCATCTTCTGAGGCTCTGTGTGTGTATGGGTGTGAGTGTATGTGTGTGTGTGTGAAGCTGTGTGTATGTTCACAGAGGGATACCAGTAAGTGTATGCTTAGATCTTATCACCAGTGGCGTTACAGTGGTAGCTGTAGACCAGCCTAGGAAATGTCTACAAATTAAGGACGGAAAGGTAAAATTAAGAGGTAAATCATATGACTATGATATTCTGTGTCAGTTTGTGTCCCTTTAAAAGCATGAATTTAAATCAATCTGGCACAGAGATGATGAAATATAAGTAAGTCAGAAGTCAGAACCTCTTAACATCAGGGCCTTTTCAGGATAAAAAATAGCGCCAATGCGAAAGAGTCCTTGAAAGGGAATACATAATTTGACAAGTCAAAGACAGCAAAAGATAATTTCCTCCAGAAATGATGAACTGTCAAACCAATCCGAGCCACAAGTCCTGCCTCCCCTTCTCATCCGTCCTCTGTCGCTCTGTGTCTCTGATCAGTCCCGCTCTTCAGGCGGAGACGCCAAATCCTCAGATGACATGGTCTTTGATGTGGCAGCTGACGTCCTGAGCAAGCTGCCTGGAGACTTTGACTTGGAGGCAGCGATGAGGCGCTTTCCCACCAGCTACAATCAGAGCATGAATACAGTGCTGGTGCAGGAGATGGGCCGCTTCAACAACTTGCTCTGCACCATCCGGAACTCCTGTGTCAACATTCAGAAGGCCATAAAGGTACGCAGGAGGTAGACAAGGGTTTGGATGTAAAAAAAAAAAAAAAAAAAAAGTTGCTATTATATTATTACATTGTCCACGTCAGATCTGTGTCCCCTTATATTTATATCAGCATTAACGGTGAGGAGCTGTTCAGTTTTTAACTCATTCTCAGGGATCCTTATTGTTCGGATACTTATAGTATGATGCATGGCCAAATGTGCTGTAATTACACTAAATGTGTTTGTTTTAGATAAACAGTAAGGCCAAATGATGAATCATCATTGATTTCACATTTTTGTGCGGTGAAGGCAATATTTCATCAGAGGAAGCTCACCTCTGCTGAATGATTACAGGGAAAACTCCGGCAATACATCCTCCGAAAAACAGATACTGTAAGCAGTCAGCACAACTTTCGAGATGCACTAATCTAACACCATCATTTCCTATTATAAGGAAACACTCGGACAGTAATTGTGAAAGTTTAGGGCAATTTATGGAAATGAACCAGTGTATGGAAGAACTGCTAACTCCTGAAAATCTATGTACGTTATGTTACTCTATTTCGTACTTCAAAGCAGTGTTGTTAGAGTATGCACAAGGTTAAAGTATTAGGTAATGAACTGTAGAAAAACTGAAATGGACACATTATAGAATGTTATTGAGCCTTTGGGACTGACAGGGATGAAGCAGCCAGTCTCTAAATCATTAACTACTGCTCTTGACATTCTTTCAGAAAGTGCTCTTATCCTCTGCAGCATTGAAAGGAACTGAGCTCACCCTGCTACATACAGTATCTCCATTCCTGCAGGGCCATTATATATTCAATTCACTTCCTTTTGCAGAGGCTTCAGACTGTACAGTATAATCTACAGCTGTGCTAACGGCTCTTTGAGGCTGTACTATGGAGCAGCGTGCTTTGAGTTAAATACTAACTTCAACATGTAAACACACGCACAATATCGACATTAACATTCTGATGACTAGCAGGTATAATATTTATCATGTTTGTCATGTTAGCATGCTAATACAGCTAAGGCTGAGATCCCCGAAGCTATTACTATTCATCCTCACGGCACCAGATTTAATGGTAATGAATCCAATAGTTGTTGAGACATTTCAGTCCCGGACCAAAGTGGTGACAGCCATTCCTATCCCTAGAGCGACACTGCTAGCATGGCTTAAAATATGAACATATATATATGATGTCACATTTCTGAAGGAATCGTTTGATACTTGGATTGTGTCTTTGCATTTATTTTGGCAAAAAGAACATGAGGGAGGGTGCCTAAGTAGTTGGCAGTAACACCACTGCTGTATGTGATGAGCTAAGATTCAATTAGGCAGTTAGCAGACTCACAAATATAGCTGTCTTAAAGCCTTAATATAATTTTAATCAGTGTTATTGTTGTTCTTATTTTTTTCAAAATGCCACCAATAGACACACTTGAGGAAGTGAAAGTATCTACTTAAGCCATAACGTCCTCAGGCAAAATTGTTACTGAATTTGTATTTCCAAAGGTTTGGAGATTTCACACATGGCCTGTAATTGGACCGCATTACACTAAAGACACTGTAATTATTTAGTTCACAGAGCGCTGAAAACAGAACGTTATCTGAACATATGTGCATGAATATGTGTAGCATTGCACTCTTAATTACACCACATTCAAAAAAAAAAGAAACATGCCTGAGCACACACATGTGTCTCTTTATACCATTTAATAAACATACTCCGCGCACATTTCCTCTCCTCCTGTGATGCACCAGTCTCAGAGGATTGAAGTGGAGAGAGCATAAAGAGTCAGGAAGGGGAATGAGCACATCGTCTTTCATACTTGTATCAAAGACCCCCTACAGAGCAAATAAGAGTTCCCATTATGTGGCTGTCTGTCACCTATCTCTACAGAGAGGTATTTCAGTGACAAGCTGAAATTTCTCTCATATGCGATTCAGTGCTTAAACAGAGCTAAAACAATTTCACAAGCAGTGCAGAAGTTAATCACTTGTTTGTGGCTGAATGTGTGTATTTGTGTGTGTGTGTGTGTGTGTGTGTGTGTGTGTGTGTGTTGATGTGCAGGGGCAGGTAGTGATGTCTGCAGAGCTGGAGGAGGTGGTTAGCGGCATTTTGACGGGTCGTGTCCCGGGCATGTGGATGAAGAAGTCCTACCCCAGCCTTAAACCGCTGGGAAGCTACGTCAATGACTTCCTGGAACGACTCAAGTTTTTACAGGTACAAAGACCTGCCGTAATCATGGATGGATTACTGAACGGGCCCAACAGGCACAGGCCCAGGGGCCCAGAGTGTCAGGGGGCTAATCCGCCCATGGCTTTAATATTTAAAATCAGATGTTATTAAACTCAAGAAGCATTTGGGGTTTGTCACAAAGTAAAGTAAATGTGTATCACCATGGTCACTTACATGGAAAACACTGCTCAAATGCTGTTGGACCACACAAACAGATTTTGTCTTTGTTTGGGGTTATTTTACTTCGCCAGTGTTTTGCCTCTCAGGAGTTACAGTAGTATCACATGAAAAAGTTATAACAGTAACATACTGTGCATACTTTGAGCTGAAACCCTGCCTTAAGCTGTGTCACACTTGAGTTCCACAAGACCACTTAATTTGAGCTTTGCACTCCTGAGTAGGGTTCTAGAGGGAACACAGGCAGACACATGACATTATCATGTGAGACTGCAAAGTGAACCTCTTCACCTTCATCAACAGTCATCTTCCCTTCCTATTTCCACTGGAGACACGCTGTATTCCTCCTGCTCATCATTACTCAGTGGAGTGTAAAGAATGTACAGTGTGTGTGTGTGTGTGTGTGTGTGTGTGTGTGTGTGTGTGTGTGTGTGTGTGTTATCCAATGGAAATGTCCATCCATGACTCCCCACAGGGTGAACTGAAAAGTCACGGGTTTCTTATCCGAGACAGCATGCTGACCTAACAGAGTACCTTGACATTTTAGGGTATATGATTGTTTGCTGTGTTCAAGGGAGCTGAGAGGAGGAACATCAGTTTGTTCTCAGTGTGTTCAGTAGACTGAATATTCCAAGACATTGTGGTGTAGTTTACAGTAGCACAAAGACGAGAAGCACAGGTCCATCCTTGTTGTACTTAAGTGAGCTATATAATGAATGTGGCAATTACTGTAACCTCATTAATTTTACATACAGCTTGCATTACTCTGTCCAAACAGCTGGTATGGTTGGGGGCAAGTGGGTACTTTAATCCACATGCTGTGGCGTGTGGATTTAAGTACTAAGTCCTCCTGGACAGAATACAGATAGTGATTAACACACTATCAGTATCTGTGATTATGTCTCTGTTGCTGCTGTTGTTTGCTTGTCCAGTAGGCTACTGTTTGGCCAAACATTTGCAAAAGTAAAGACATTCCCATCTCTACTCTGTGCTAATCAGCACATTTTAGCCTGCTAACATGCTAAACAAAGATGCGTATGGGATCAAGTAAAGAATTGCAATTTGACAAAACAATTTTGCATTTAAATGTGATATGATTACTACTGTGGAATCTGTGTTGTGGCTGGTTTTAGTTATAACTGTCCTTCTCTTCTCTGGCCTGCTGTGTTTTCAGGACTGGTATGATCAGGGTACGCCTGCTGTATTCTGGGTGTCAGGATTCTTCTTCACCCAGGCCTTCCTCACAGGCAGCCAGCAGAACTACGCTAGGAAACACACCGTCCCAATTGACTTGCTTGGCTTTGACTTCGAGGTCCTGGATGACAAACAGTACAAACAGCCCCCAAAAGATGGTAGGATACTAACAGGGGTAGTGGAGAAGATAGGGAGAGAAAGGGTATGTTCAGGGGGAAGTAAAAGTGATGGTGTAATAGCAGGTTCTGATAGAATATATTGGCCCTATTCAGCAAACCATAGAGAATAAACACCAGCAGAGCACTTGACTGAGAGCACTTGTGGAGGGAAGGAGAAAAGAAGAGATTAAAAAGGTTACAAGGGGATGAAAAGTGAGGTTTCAAAGCAGAAAGTGAAATAAGAAGAACATAAGCAGTGGGTGGAAGAGAAGAAACAACTAGATAAAAACTGACTGTATATAAGAGAGGCAGTGTAAAGTGCAAGTTAAAGCAAAGCCTTCCCCTCTCTCATCTACACGCAGGCCTGCGTCAGCCCCTCGCTGTGCCTCCAGCTCTGCTGTGAGATTCTCAGTCAGAGTCTCACATAAAGCCTCACCCTCAATCAGTTCCCAGCTGGGGCCCCATCACACTAACACTGCCCATACTGCCAAGCTCAAAACTGACAGTGTGTTTGTGCATTTGGGGGTGTGATACTGATAGGATGCCAACAGCCAGTTATCTCCACATCTCAGCCTTTATTCCCACCCTATTAATAGGAGAGCTCACATGCTTTATGAGAAGACAGTATTACAGCACAGAGGTCAGTTCAGCTGGGTTCATAAAGTTTAACGGTTGCTTAAAGAGCCAACAAGCATCATATTCACAGGTTTCCTCCATATATGCAGGGAATGTAAAGATAGTATAGGGTAGTTGGAGATATTGACAGATAGTAACACTAACCTGTCTTCTTCTGAATTGTACCTGTTTGTGTTTGTGGCACTCAGGTGTGTACGTTAGAGGTCTGTTTCTGGATGGCGCTCGCTGGGACAGAAAGACCAAACTTCTTGCTGAGTCCTACCCCAAAGTGCTGCATGACCCCATGCCTGTGGTGAGGAGCACACACAGTACACAGATATTTAAGAGGAAGAGGAAATATATATATATATATATAAGAGAAAAGTGCTTTAGGTTTATGACCACAAGTTTATAGTTATTTCAACTCTGTTCCTGAGAAATCATGTTTTATCCATCAGTTAGGCATGGTGGACAGTTTGAGACTCAGCTGCTGTTGCTCTGAGCTGAAGATGCCAGCCAGAGGTCTCATATAAAGTTCTAAAGTTTGAACATGGCTCAACGGGACATTCAGTGTGACAGTGGCATTCATGGAATATGATTAACAAGCCCCCAGCGCTAATGATGAATCGGAAATGTGTAACAACATTTTTTGCAGACACTAGATATCCAACAAAAGCCAGAGACTGTGTCATATGAAGTATCTGTGAGCTGTAAACTCACTACTTCCAAGCAGATCATGTCCGCAGCCGTCTGTACCAAAAAGTAGCGTGAAAGTCAAGAGTGCTCACTCCACACCAAAATCTGGGAACCAAAACGTCCCGAGAAGTACGCTGCACAGCACACTGACTAGCAGAAAAAAAGACTGCTCGACTTGAGGCGATCTCAGTCGACTGAGGGGTCTCTGAGTGACTGAGTGAGTTATTTTCCCATGTTTATGTGTTTAAGTGACTAATGGAGACCAGTTTTTGAAACTGGTCCAGTATTAGCGACAGGGCTCCAGCTGGCAGCAGCGAAACAGGCTGAGGATTAGAATAAATGCATAACTCGGTTGAAATGAATATATAGAAATGCTTGAAGATCCACTCATTACTATATATATTTAAGGTGCTGACTGATTCATGTTGTCACCTCATGCATTGTGTAACATTACAAGTTAACGTTCCAACTTAAAAGTCACTGGCAGTCGGCCCAGTGAATGAAGTTCTTTTTTCTCAGTCTACAGCTGCTGTGAGAGGCAGCAAAACATCCTTTCGTTTTATAGTTATAGTATACTAATGTTTATACCATGGTCTGGGTGAATACTCAATTCTGAGCAGGGTGTCCGTTAAAAGGTGTTATAGGACAGCTAAAAAGACTTTCCGTTCAAATTGCCTGATGACAGGTTCTAAATTATTGCGCTGGCTCAACTGCTAGTTTGTAACCATAGCAACGGAGACTCAGAGCAGAGGCAACGGATTACAACGGGCATCATGAGTGATTTTATCGTTTCATTTAATTTATTTGGTGAATTTGATCATTTTGATGACTGGGATGCAGAAGAAGAGAGGTTAGCGAATGAAAAGAAAAGGGAGAAACGGCACAAGGAGTCACGGGTCTACACCAATCACAGCCTCCGGAGCACAGCTGTAGGTCGGCTCTCTGACACTGGCCTGGAAACTCATCAGATCAACACCGTCACGGGACATCGGTGTGAGAGCAGCCTGCAGGCTTATTGGGCTCCGTCAGCGCAGGAGAGACAAGACTGGAGCAACATCTTGTCGTCTCCAAATGTCCCAACAAGCAGTACTCAATCTGTCAATCTCCATCCTTCAAATGCCACTATGATGGACATACCCATATCACTTTCAAATTTCACTATTAATGGTAATGTGACATTTAATTATAAATAGGAAACAATCGTTAATTTGTTGATGTGTTTATATGATTAATGGACTTTGCGGTTCACGCCTCCGCGTTGTCCATTAATTCCTGATAATGGACACCTCGTCGGGCATTAACCCTTACATAAAACTCCACAGTATGAACAGTGGTTACATAAGTGTAAAAACCAGCCACAGCTCAGCCCTGAGCAGAGTGACTGTCCGGTATTGACCAATCAACGGACTGCAGTGTTCACAGCTCCACTTTTTAGTACCAGATCTGTGTGCTAGGTACCCCAACAGAAGGGTGACCAAAAATAGGAACGGTATGGAACGGTTCCATTGGTACCATCCACAACTTTTCACAGTGGAAACAAAAAAAAAAAAAGCGTACCGAACCAAACTGTACCATACCGTACTGCTCGGTGGAAACGGGGCTTAAATGTTTGCCAACATTGTGGAAAAGATCCCTACAGAGATTTTTGTTAGAGAGTAAAATCCTCTTTGTTTAACCTGAAACAGTTGCCACTGTCAGTTGCTCCCAAATACACCAGACTCCATTTAAATAAACAGTAATTTTAGCATGTATAGAGCCAGCATTATTTCCATAGAAACCGAATGATAGTTTTGCATCTAACTGGGCGAGTTTATTTTAACCAAACTTGAGTTGGTGATTGCTAGAGAAGTGAAAAGATGAACTGAGGTGTTTTCTGTGAATCAAGCAGTGGTATGGTTACAGCAGCCCTCTGTAGTTTCAACAGACCACTCCATCACTGTATGGTGAGTGATTTGTGCCTGCACAGTCAAGTATGAGTTGAAAAAAACATGGATTCAGATATGACCTTTCACACAGCAGTCGCATGGGCAGTGATTGGGTTTATGTCAGGTTTAGGACCGCATATGACAATGTCCCAAATCTGATTGGAAAAAAATTGATTTCTGTGTCCACACTACTCTGCAAATTATATCCGTGGCACATGAGGAAACGTGTAGTAGGAATGTAGCCTTAGATAGGGTCCAGGTTGAAAAATACTGAAGTTTCCTTTTAATGAAACACTGTGTTTTAATTGCTGAGTTCATCCAAAATTGACCCAGACATCAAACTTAAAGCGATTTAAGGTGCAGATTGCAAAAATCAGTTTTCTCACCTGCCTGAAATGCATCTTGGGAGTCAGACTGAACTTCTTTCCTGGAGTTTTTATCCGCACAAGCTTTGACTTTCATGGGTTCATGTCTGAAATCTGAGATTCGGGTGGCAACTGAAAGGCCTGGAACCAGGCTACCTACAAAAACAGACTTACTTACACATTTGAGACATAGATGATCAAATAATCTCACCTCAAGGTCCATTTAGTAGCTCTTCTGTAGCTTTTGATCATATCACTTCTCATCCATTGGCGTCAAAGTTAATGGATTTTCTTTTGGAAGTCAAAGTTGACTTTTTTTAACTCAACTTTTAAGCTCACGTGGATATAAAGTCCTTAAAGTGCTCAAACATTTTTAATTTCAACATCTAAAGTTCTCACATTTTTATCCTTTGAGGAATCAAGAATCAGAATCCCTCCTTTGAAGTTTAATTTTTTTTTTTTTTATAAGTTACAAGGTTATCAGATTTTGGTGTTTTAATATCTCTTGTGTGAAGATAATAGTCTGGATGGAATTGGTTTAAGAATTTGGTGCATTCTGACCTGCCTGAAAGTACAAATATGCAGAGACAAACCTTTCTGTATTGTTTGAATATGTACGTAATGTAAGATCGTGTGGAACTTTATGGTAAAAAACACTGCAGGCAACCAGTCAAGTGAAAAAAAAAATCCTTGTTGCATAACATATTGTTACATAAAGTTTGAGGGGAGGAGGTTTATTGATTCTGCTCCTGTGAATCTTTCAGGGTGTCAAAAAAGAAGAAAGGTAATCTCTGTTCACGTATCAAATTATGAAAATGGGGCAGATTCCATCATTATTCAGCTTGTAAACTCCTACGAGCCGGCTGTTTTTTTTTATTTTTATTTTTATCAGAGACCAATATTGCGAGTCTCCGAGGAGAAAGTGAACAACAACCACCAAACTGTAGCTGGAGGATGTTCACAGCGCCGTGTTCTCTGGACCCGACGCTGAGCAGCAGCTTCAGCACTTCTGTTTTTTACATTGTGCCTGCAGGAAGCCTCGCTCCTTTGCTCTCTCATCCTTTTATTAATTAACAGAGCTTGATATGGTATATGAAAACAGACTGACAGAGTGATGGAACAGAGTGCCAGTGGCAGAGAGCGAGGACTGATCAAGTTTTCCTCCTTCTTTTTTTTCTTTTTTAATTCTCCCTCTGTTCTCTCCTCTTCACAATGCATTCACTGATGATGAATAATGCACAAGACTGAGTTTTTTAATATTCAGACATTTCAGGGCAAGTTATTAACAGAATCAGTTTTTGACAAGAGCGGAACTTAATTAAAAATGTGTTTATTATATGTGGGGAAAAATCACAACAGAGGCTGCCGTGGCTGGCTTTGAAATGCAAATCTTCACAGAGGCGCCCGTTATGGAACCAGATGAGTACTTCTCTGGCTGCAACTCAACAAACTGTTTTTGTTTTTCTTTTCCTTTTTTTTTTTTAAATTTGTTTTTTTTGAGTGGCCCAGTTTATCCCTTTTGCATAACCAAGACTTCTTAATAGCCCAGGGGGGGCTCTTCCTTGTTAATGCTATTGTTTTATAACTTTATGTCCCCAAAGTTCCAATTTGTTAGTTAATGTTCGGATGATAAATGGAGAGCCAGGTTAGTTTTCTCTGTGTTTCATGTCCTGACCTTTGAACCATGAATACAGTCTGTTCTTTTTGGTTTTTTGACAACAACCGTTCCCATCATCATGTATCTGTCATATAATCTAATAATATAAGACTTTTAAGTTTGTTTTTTGTCAGTAGAGGCACACTGAATTTAATTTTCCAGTTTAATAATTTCACCAGTCAAATGTTTTGAGTGGAAACAGTCTCTAAATGACAGTGACTATTTGCTGAAGTAGCGAAACGAGGTAGATAAGGCAAATGTGGCAGCCACAGCTTAAACTTTAAAATCACACCATTTGACCCCGTCTGCCCCTCTGTGTCCCCGTTCTCTCTGTCAGATGTGGCTAAAGCCTATCAAACGCAAGGACATCCCCCAGAGGATGTGCTACATGGCGCCTGTCTACAAGACCAGCGAGCGGCGTGGCACCCTGTCCACCACAGGCCACTCCACAAATTATGTCATCGCCATGACGCTCAACTCCAACGTGCCCGCTGAGCACTGGATCAGACGAGGGGTAGCACTGCTCTGCCAGCTCAGCTCCTAGTCTCTGTTTGTCTCACACTGACATGTCATTAAAAACCAATGGAAAGAAAACACGCAGTCTCTGTTTTATACTGTACATACAAATCTGAATGAATACAACAGTGACAGGAAGTAACAATTAGGTAACAATGACGACTGGAGTACTGTTATGAAACAGTAGCACTGGCACTGCTTGTGTCTTTACTGTCTTCACAGAGAATGGACTACTATGGATAACAAGCAGTAGTGTCAAAGGTCACTGGGCATGTCCAGTTACCTTAAAGGAATACTTCACCCACAAGATGATCATTTTTATATGCATTAATTGTTTTTTTTACATGACTCCATGGTGAACGGAGAATCCAAAAACAGAGAAAATTCTTGATGGATTGGAATAAAGGGGGGCCACATTTCACAACAGCAAAACTGTGTCAAAACATTTGTTAACAGGGTTTCCACAGGAATAGAAAACCTTTAAAGTCTGGGAATTCCACAACCTATAATTCTTGAAAGTTTTGTAAAAGTCAGAGTTTTGTGTGTAATTCAACTGTTACAGTAATCCTTTATTGACAACCTTTCACATAATGTAACATAACAGCAAATTTATTTACCGTAGCTGTTGATGGTAGCTGTCATATGTGTTGATACATGACGTTTGTTAACCATCATGTACCTTTCCTTATTGTAGGCTTGCAAGCTGGAATTACATTAGAATACAGTTTGAATCTGACATGTTCAAATGACGCCCGTCAAGTGTGGTGAGAACAATGATGTGGGATGGTGGGGTTTAACATGTTTCCATTCAAAAACGCTGCTGCTACTTTTAAAGTGTACCGCATTTTTAAGATGGCATGATTGACATGGGCAGCTTTGGGCGTTCATCTGTCACTCTGAGCACCAATCTGCACTTTGATTTTAACTTCTCTAAAGGTAGAGTGTGATAGTTTGAAGGTATGGAGCATTTTATTTATCTTACTATATAATGACAAAACTCTGTCTGTGTGTGTGTCTGTTCCATGTTTTCCTCCTCACTGACTTGGTCAATCCATGTGAAATTTGGCACAGTGGTAGAGGGTCATGGGAGGGTGCGAATGAAGCAATATTACATCAATTGGCCAAAGGGGGGCGCTATAGCAACCGATTGAAATTACAAACTTTGATGCCCAGTATGTTGTAGAGACATGAAACTTTGCACAGAGATGCTTCTCCTTATGAGGAACAAATCTGCCTCAAGAACCCATAACTTCAGGTTATATAGATTTTACACCATTTTGAATTTTTTGAGAAACACTTAAAATCGATCTCTTCCTAGGAAGTTTGACCGATCTGCATGAAACTTGGTGAACATAATCTAGGGACCAATATCTAAAGTTCCCTCTTGGCAAAAGTTGGAAAACTTACTAAAACTGAGCTTCTATAAGGCAATGAATATTGCGGAGGGCATGGCTCATCACATAAAGGTGTATAACATCTCAAGGGTTTCACCGATCACCACGCAACTTTGTAGGCATATGACCACACATAATCTGAGGGGACCCCTCCATTATTGACCCCATCAAACAAAATGGGGGCGCTAGAGAGCTAATTTCTTACCTAGGCCTAACCGCCATATTGATTTTTACTAAACTTGGTAGATATGTAGAACAGGACGCCTCAAGGTGACTGGAGAAATTTAACTCTAATTGGCAACTGGGTGGCGCTATAACAACAGAAAAATACTAAATGGCTAAAATGTGACCGAACGCTGTGGCTCCCCCTGTGGCCCAATGTTAGGGGGTTTTTTTTTCTAAGTTTTGGTATGACTAAGTCATGGTATGGTATGCTGTACATAATCATGGAAACTGTCAGTGTGTCATTCTGTCTGTCCCATGTTTTTCAAAAACTCTGTCTGAATACATTGCTCTTCTTAATGGGTTCAGTTGACTATTTAATCTGCAATTTCCTATATGACCTGTATCCCAAACACACACCATGTGAAACTGTACGTGGGCAACTGTGCACTCAATGGGTATGGACTAGTATTATGTTATTTTTTTAAATTAACCAGAGAGCCAACTGAAATGTCCACTGTCACTCCTCCACTGCAGGAGCTCTACTGCTCCGTGTCCACTGACCTCCTATAATCATGATAATAACATAATAATAATTAACATTGGAGTTAACAGCTCTGTTCATGTTGCATGTTGTGACTGGTCATGGAAATTAAAGTGTTTTAAATAGTAAGATTTTATCAAAATGCGTGTGTTTGTGAAGTTCTGAGCATACGACTGGATTAATGAGACTTGGAATTACACTGCAAGAGTTGTGTGAGAGTTTGTAAATGGATGTTTTGATATAGTTTTGTGGTTGTTAAACATGGGCTCCTTTTTCTCAAATTCATGAAGAATTTGAGAAAAAGGAGGATTTTGGATTTTTTGTTTCCTGTGTAGGCATGCCAGAAAAACAAAGTTTTACAAACACATAACACAGGGAAGGTAATTGACAGACAAATAGTCATTTTGTGGGTGAAGTATTTAAGTGTTGTGATGATTCAGGTGAGCGTAGATTACCTTTAAGTATATGTTAGCTAGGACTTAGAATGTGAGCAATGGTATATGAGGACACAACGGTAATGTGGCCAAACATTACAGCAGCCATTACTGATAATTGATTTCACTGTGTTGTACTTTGTTTCAGCTCGACTGCTGATGGTAGAAATACATCCACAGCACCATGGTACTACAGTAACTCAGCTGCACCTTATACATTTGTTTGGTTTCTAAATGTATACATCGTCCCTTGAGCCTCCACGCTTATTTAAGAATCAGCTTTGCTAAACCTGCTGATCTGAAGACGCAAACTGAAGTAGGAGACGAACAGAAAGCGGAGCAGCGAGAGGCAGAATAATGTTACTGATAGATGTGTTACGCTGTTGTGGTTTTGCAGCCGCACACAAGTCGTCTCTGTAACATTATACCACAACCATCAGAGATCTTTTCAGAGTTTATTTTCCTTTCGTAATGGGGAGAATGCACAGACAGGCAAACAGCAAGGATGTCACACTTTGCATTTTATATCCAGATTACTGAACAAACATACAGACAACAAAGCAAAAATGAGAACAATCATGGACCTTCATTTTACAGACAATTCTTTGCCTAATAAACAGTGAAGACGTGTGTTCTTTGGGGCGCAGTGTCCAAAGTGTAATTGACTCGTATCTCACACTTGACAGTACAGATTAGATTGTATTTATACATGTTTCAGAAAAAAGACCCCTAATCTTTTAAAATACAAAAAACTCAACCAAAATGAATATTGTAGGAAACTGAATGAATGCCAAGTAAAATGATTACTTTAAAGACATCAAATTATGAACTGTATTTGATGTTAAAACAAAATGAAATACATTCAGGTCTCATTGAACATAAGATGAAGTCTTAAAATGCCTGTAAAAAGATAGAAGTAATGCAGTTCCACTGCACCCCAAAGAATCCCGCATGATCTTCACACATTTAATTTAAAAAGTAACAAAGGTTGTCAATAGTTTAACTTTGCAGTACAAAGAACGAAAAAACACTCAACACAGTGTCTGTACCGTTTCACTCATGCTTCATGCATGATTCAGTCAGGTCAATAACACGAGTTCAATGTGACTGACGATGATTTACAGCCAGCTGAGACATACATGATGGATGTCACACAGTGACAGGATAAATGAAGCCACACACATTTATCTGTGTGCTCCAGCAGCTGAAGCTAGGCTAGCTAGCTTAGCGTGTGAGCCGCAGGACAGCCAATGGAATGTAGGGGGGCAGAGGAAGGAGGGGCAGTGTCAAGCACCAGCCACTGAGAATCCACACTGGGGCCAGTTTTGGCACAGTCAGCAGAGTGACAACAATGTGCACCCTCAGGAACATACACCGGGAATGTTTGTCAAAGTATAAAAAAAAAAAAAAAACATGGATTACAAGTGCAGGGAATGCTGTCACACAGTATATTGTTCTGCTGTGGTACAAGAGCACAGCCTTCTACTAGGTCAGGAGGTTTCCTTGACAGAAGTACCTTTAAATCTATTAGCAGCAACAAAAGTTAGCTTTTAGCTGCTCCGCTACTGATACTATAAAGACCTCATATATTTACAGTACATCAAAAAAAAAAATCTGCGTTTGTGTGACATCTCGACCTCCTACTGTAATTAAATGTCCGTTGCAGGGCGGTCCAGCTGGACAAAGCACCTTTTAGGAACTCAAAGAGGCACCCTAAATAAATCTAGTAAACTACAACACTTTGATGAAGACAAGAACAGCTAGTCTTTCTCTGAATTCACATTTTGAAGCTGCTGATTCTTACAAAGAAATCTAGTATATAAAGGCCTAATAAGGATATGTCTCCTCTGGCTACAGATTGTCAAACCCTTAAAAAGAAAATTGGTCAGACATTTGTGACATCTAGTATCTAAACAAAAACATTAAAATCTTAAATGCTTATTTCTAAAGGCTTTGGCAGCTGTGTTAGCTCTGAACTACAAAGATTTAATAATCCCAAAGATCAAATTAGACAATAAAACACAACTCTGACGTAATTAATCGAGGAAGTTGCAGCACGAAAACAACACTGAGCCATTTAGACTATCTCCCACGCAAAGTCGGGGAACACTTTTCTGTTTTGACACCGCAGCTTATAGCTGTCAACACATTTTGGAGGTGAAGCGACGTGAGCTAAAGGGTTTATTCCAGATGCAATAGCTAGCTAAACTGAGCATCACTGCTGTGGTGCTGCTCCAGTGGCCAGGGCTTGGCACAGAGAGACACGAGATGTTTGATACACAGCATGATGACATCAGAGGTTGATGATGGATGGCGGGTGGAAAACACACCACAGATGTACGAGGCATGGATGATGGGACACAGCACAGAGCGGAGAGGAGACGGGGAGGCGGAGGGGGGTGTATGACGACAACACACTAACAACAGGTGATGATGCATAGGCGGTGAGCTGCTGGGCCGTGGCAGCTGCCTCTCTGCAGGAACGTGCCTCCTGTGCCGCCTTACCGTCTACAGCTCTTTTTTAGATGGAGGTTACTGGTTCAGAGCAGAGGAGGTGCTCTCTGGTCGGTGTGCGGCCTCGCTCTTCTTTCTCTCTCTCTCTTTTTTTTTGTTTCACAGGGAGCAGACAGATTGGAGCTGACAGAGGAGAGGTAATGGAGGAGCAGAGTGTAAACATCACTGGCAGAGTCATGAGATATGCATTAAGCTACCGCTGCATGTTTGGAATGGAGGCACTGGCCATGAACGAGACCCACACTGCATGCAAGACGGGGCCGTTACATTGCAAACAAAGCATGTTAAGGCCAAGAAGAACAATATTGATACATCCAGCTCTCCCCTCCTTCGCTTCCCAGCCCCCCCCCCAACCCCTCTCCACGACTAAAAGCCAAAATCGAAAACGATGCGGTCTTCAAAGATGGCGATGAGCAGCATGATGCCGAACCCGGTCAGCAGGCCCAGGTTCTGCAGGATAAAGTGTCCCAGCTGGCAGCGCTTGTGGTCCTCACTGTCCCCGTGAAGCATTTCTGGCAGCTATGAAAGACACAAAGTAAGCAGTTGGGATCAGAAACTGACTTCCTGGAATTAGCATTGCAGATCAGGAGGCAAGCGAGGAGCGGACTGACTGCCCATGCGGGAGAGGAGACAGCGAAAGTTAAGCTGATGTTGTTGTGGGGGGCTGACAATTATCACTCTGGGGCTGTCGAGTGCAGAGTGCCAACTTACCATATCCACCAGAGCCACATAGAGGAACATGCCAGCCGTGATGGCGAAGATCCAGCTGGTGACATTGTGTGTGTACTGGCCCACGGCTGTGCCAATCAGCATGCCAACGTAGGCCATGAGGGCGGACAGCACATTGTAGACAATGGCCTGCTTCACAGACATCCCTGCTTTCAGCAGCACGGCAAAGTCACCTGTCAGCCAGGAGAGACACACACTCATTTAAACACCATTAAAGCAATTCCCATGCACCCATCTCATATTCTGACACACATATCCCAGCAAGTAACGCTCAGGTCTTCCAACTTCGGCGCCGTGAATGATTCCATTCGTTTATAAGTTGTTTATGAAAGGTAAAAGTAATAGTGACAGCAATGTGTCCAATTTCTGTTTACACTTTGCAAAGTGTGGTGCACTTTGCTGCATGTAAACCCCTCGGTGTATAGCTCGGCGCTTGTCATGCTGTGTTTTGTTTTTACTCTCTCAGTCTACTCTGCCTTCGGTGATGAGGTGAACTCATTCAAAGTGAACTCCCTCCGTACATCTGCCGCCGCTATCTGACTTCAAGCAGGTGGAAAACAGACCAGGAGCGGCTGCTTTCTAAGAAATATGTCTTTAACTCCCTTCTGATGCACTTATGATTACACATGCACGCCGTAGCCTCTCTACCCTCTTCAATCATTGCCGGGCCAAATGCGGGAAGAGGCCCAAGTCTCAGCGGAAACGCCCTGGATTTGGAGAGAGAGATGAATACTGAGAAGAGGGTGGCCTACATTTCCTGCACCGTGTAACAAGCGGCCTCTTTTCCTTGCTAATTACCTCAATGAATATATTACCACTCTGCTCTCATCCATCAATCAAACCCAGAGAAAAGGGGGGGAGGGAGTTAAAAAGAGACAGTCTGCACACACCTCACTTCAATGGCCCTCTTTTTTTTCCCCCTCTTCAACTGCCGTTTCCTGCCTTCCTGGTTCCAATGCGTCCGACAGTCAGACACGCCTGCCGCCACCTCATCTACCGCAATTAACACACCCATCACTGCCAATTAGCTTCACTCTGGGTGGTTAAAGAACCCTCATAATCATCATCTTTGCCATCCAGCTGCCAGGCAGGGGACGGCTTTTGTGTTCAGGAGGAGCTGAGAGGTGCACTTGTCAAACTGCTGGGTTTGTCTGACAAGCAGCCCTATGGGGGCGAAAGCACGACAGCAAAGTGCTCCTGAAGAGCGGGCGCCAAATCAACAGGAAATGTGAAATAACTCCGGGAGAGACTGATCTCAAAAATCTTCACGTGCAGCTTGAGATGGGACTTGTGTGGCAGTCAACCATCTGGAAGCTCGAGTATGACTGTGTCAAAATAGAGACAAAATGTTGGACCAGAATCAAAGCACTTAGCCATCTTATTCTTTATTATACTGAAGCCTCACAGAGGCAGCCAATGACTGCAGCATTTTTTAGCACTTAAAGGGATAGTTCAGATCATTTGAAGTGGGCTTGTATGAGGTACTTATCCATAGTCGGCGTTTTACCTGCAGTAGATGTCAGTCGACACGCTCCTTAGTTTGGAGAAGCAGGCTGGGGCACCTCTCGGGAAGCTAAGTAATGCACTGCTATGGATGGGCCGGCAACAAAATGTATTTTAGCCATCTAAAAGAATCAGTTTAAGTGTGTGCTATATTTAGAGTACTTTCACTGCTTTACCTTGCTGTCAGACAGCAATTTCCAACGGGGAACTAAAGCCATTATGTTGCTCTCTACAAAGCCAGACTCCATTGAGAAAAACAGTAATTTAATATTGCTGAACACAGGAGCGCTGCTGGTCTACTGCTGCCTTGATCTTTTAGTTAGTTTGTATTATTGTGCGACTTTGGCATTTAAAGTGGAAAGTTCAGATTCAACAAAGTCACACAATTAGTGAAAAATGAACTAACTGATTGAGGCAGCAGTAGACCAGCAGCTCCCATGTTCAGCAAGCTAAAAATACTGTTTTTGTCAATGGAGTCTGGTGGGTTTGATGAGAGCATAGATAGGAACTAGAGCAGTTCATGGTTTCCCCTGGTGAAAAGGGCTGCCTGCAGGAAGGTAAAGCTGTCAAAATATTCTAAATATAGCGTACACTTAAAATGATACTGATTTTTTTAGGTGGCTAAAATACATTTAGCTGCTGCCCTCGTCCACTGCAGTACATTGCTTAGCTTCAGCGGTGATGCTCCTGCCTGCTTCTCTAAACTCCTAACATCTACAGTAGGTAATACACTGACTATAAACAAGTGCCCACTTTAAAAGATCTGAACTAACCCTTTAAAACAGCTAAACACTGAACACGATTGCAGTGTTAGTTAAACCCAAAGTGTTTCATCGGCCTCCATCATATAGATGCTTTTAACAGAGGCAGATTTTTCTCTTCGTTACCTTAAACACAACAATAACAGTAGGAGAGGATGCCGCGAGTCAACACAAGGGGGAGCAGGCAGACAAACGTAGGCCATTATTCACTACTTCATACTCTTGCCGTAATTGACACTGCTCTATTCATCAAGCTCACAAACGAGGCATGGAAACTGCGCCACGACAAGACACATCATTAGTACTGATCTGCTGTGGATGGCCCCATTGTCTGTCTTTTTCACCCCGCTCTTGCCACCTCTTCCTCACACTATAAACAAACAGGCGGAAGAGAGCACTGTGGAGTAAAACGGAAAAAAAAAAAACACTGCTCGCAACAAAAATGTTCATTGTTGCTGAGTCAAACTGAATCAAATGGGTCCTTGGAGAGAACAGATTTGAATGCAAATGAACGCACCAGCAGCTGTACCGTCTTTGAGCCTGACTGTATTGAACAATGTGTGCCAGGCACGGTACATCATCTTCACTGACAGACACGTTGACGAGCCATTTCGCCGCTGTCAGACAAAAAGCCATTAATCGGGGAAAAAAGGGGCATTTTTTTCCGGAGTGAGGAGAAGAGTGATGATTATTGACACCACTGGGTTTTTAACAAGTTCCAAGGGACCGAGGGTCGTGAGACTCCCTCGGATTAAAGTTTCAGTCCGACTGAGAGAAAGAGCTGTTTTGCATGAGGCAGTGATTTAGACACTGGTTATCATTATGTGAGCTAACTGCAAGGCCTTCACAATACAGCTTTGTTATACTTGTTGAATAAATGAAGTGTGCAGCGTCTAGTGTGTAATGAGAAAATGACTTGTTTTGTTTAGTTTCTTTTCTTTTTTTGACACTTTCTTTTGTTGCGCTCCACTTACCAAGTTCATGAGGTAATTCATGGCAGAAAACAGCCACTGATGTACTGATGCCTCCTGTCAGGTTTGCACTGAACGCTGCGCCTGTAAAGACAAGTTGAGGAAATCTTAGGAAGGAGAAATATGTTTGTTCGCTATCGTGCTGAAATATTAATACCACTCTCATGTCATGTCATAGACTGCATTTAAGAAGTGGGGGCAGCCTCCAGGTCTGCGTTCTTTCTAATGGCCAGCAGGGGGCAAATCACTGGTCATATAAAGAAGTCTGATTGTATAGAAATCAATGAGAAAAGAACCCTACTTCTCACCCTACCCTACCTCAATAAATATTTACCTAATGAGTTTATGGTCTCAATCGCCAGTTTCAAGTCTTCTTCAATACAGCATGACGCTGACTTTGTAAATTATGGTCCCCCTTTAGAGTAAAATAGACCATAAGGCAGGATATGCTTTAGGACGTGGCTACCTTGTGATTGACAGCTCACATATAGGCATAGCAAGGTGTATCCATGCCAACTTCACCCTCTCATAAAAACATTTCTGACTCCCAAAAAACCCAAGATAGTGATGGCCAAAATGCCGAACTCCAAGCTTCAAAATGGTAGCCCACAAACCAACAGGTGACGTCATGGTGACTTCACCCATTTCATTTACCACTTCATTAATGGACCCCAGGAGGGCTACTGGACTAGCTGATGCTCAGGCGTTAGCCAATAGGGATCCTTATAAACTAAACTAAAGTTATTTATACAGGCTATGGTTTGTACATTTAAAGTGAAGCTAGATCCAGTATTCAGTTAACACAATGGCTGGAGACATGGGAAAACAGTTGGCCTAAGCCACACACAATGACTTCCTGGGGTATCTTTGTCATTTTGTGAGGTCTATATATAGTTTACCCAAGACCCTAGGAACAACGCTGGGCTCTGAAGTCCATTTTACATAGTTGCAAAACATGGAATTACAACTTCCAGGGCCGTCTTGTAATGCCATTGGGCCCTAAAAGACTTTTTCCCTTAGACCTACACTGTGAAAAAGATGTCTGTACATCAGTGGATACATTTTTTTGAGCGTCACAACCCCCGCAAAATGACCTGTTTCACTGTTGGGATTTGATCCATTCAGTCAGTTAGCATCTAGCAGAGCTACATGATTAAATCATTTTATCCCCATTCAAGTTAGCGGAGGGCTAAACCTGAAGTTAGCTGCTCGGCTGCTGCAAGTCTCTGGCGTGCTTGCGCTATGAGCCTCACAGAAGATCTGGGAAATTTCCAGGAAATCAAACTTTTTCGGCTACATGCGCCACAGAGCAACTATAATAGGAATAAATGGGGCCCTGCCTCCCATGCTGCATCCAGTTGTCTTTATACATCCATAAGTTTACTACATAAACTCTTAACATAGCAGTTTCTTAGGGATAACAAAATGAGGCTGAAAGCTTTGGAAGAATTCCAGTAAGTGACCTTGAGCTGAGAACTTTTGTCAAACTTCTGTTAGTGGAGTAACACAGGAATTCCTGACTTATTTATCATAAGTGGATGCAGTGCTGATAAAATACCAGAACCTCCTACTAACCTATAGCCAGGCCGTCACTGAAGTTATGCATGCCATCGCCCATTATGACCATCCAGGCGATGCTGGCTATACCAGCGTCCTTCATCTCCTGGTCTGAGTGGCAGTTCCCACCGTGGGAGTGGCCGTGGCCGTGTGAGTGTCCGTGCCTCTTGGCCTTGCGTCCGTTCTCCTTGGTGGGTGACAGGGGGTCTTGTAGGGGGTTTGTTGGCGCCAGCGGCGTCTTGTTGGTGGGAGAGTCAGGCGTCTGGAGCTCTGTGAGCTGCGTGTCATTGTGACCATTGTCGCAGGAGATGGCGGTGTTGTCGGGGTCTGGAGGATGGAGGAGATGTTACAGTGACAGCTGAGGCTAATAAAGCGCTGTAAAGACTGCATGACTGAACACTCCTTACCCTCACTGAGCGGCTTCAGGTGCAGCCACTCCGCATCTGAGCGCCGATTTAACTTGTGATCTGACAACTTCCTGCCAATCTTGCCCTCCTCACTCGTCTTCTTCATGCCCTGTGAGCAGACACAATTTGATGTTTTATCCACAGAAATTCAATACCTGTCTGTATCAACAAGAACCAAACTCAGGGAACACAGCAGACAAAAGCAGCTGCTTGTGAGAATAAAGTGTCCTGATCACAGTCTTGCAACAGCAAGATTCAGCCTACTCCATCATCCACAGCTGGGTCATGTTCATCTTACCCCGTGGTCTTTGTAGTGCTTAAACATGCCGATACAGTGTTCGATGATGAAGAGGAGGTAGATGCCGGCCAGTGCCGTTAGGCCCTTCCATACTCCATCAAAGGCTGTTACCAGATCAGTGCTGTGACTCTTCTCAGACGCGCTGTGGTCGTGCTGCCCTTGAGACTGCAGACAGGAAGAGAAACAGAGGACGACTGAGAGAAGGATGGAGCGAGGGAGGAGGATCACACATTCATCAGTACATAGATTTCATTTCCAGGAGTCACACAGATCGAATCCCTGATGCCTCTTACTGCTGAGACAAAGAACAGAATAAGTAGTGTGGGTGAAACGGAGGATGGTTGATGATCACTGAAAAACACTGTGTGACTGTCATGGCGCATGATCGACTTGGTGCGTTAGACATGTACTGACAATTGGTCAGAGGAAGAGGAAGTTGATGGTTTCAGTATTGCTAAGTGCTAAATATCCGGAACAAGGTCAGCAGTCAACAGCATGACTCCCAAATGAAAAGTGTGACACTTCTGTAGAAAATATGGATGTTTAGTTATCACACTTTGCCATATTGCTATTTACATTACAGTTTTATACGAATCATTAGATCCATAGGTCAGGTTTAGACCACTTTAAAGGGGACCTATAATGTTCTTCCGTATTTTGTGTCTTATGCTGCCGTCACACTATGAGCGATACAGCAACAGGCCACAAGTCATTTTCAGTGAAAGCCGATGACATGAAGCTTCAAACTGACGCCCAACACTTGTCACTGCGGACTGGCAGGACGTGCAAAGTGCTCCAACGATGCGGTGAAGCATCAACCAATCACATGTTTTTGTTTCTAGCAGTGGTATTGTTCTATTTAGCTTACTTAGCTGATGCTAGCTATGTTATGCTAGCATGTGATATTAAAATGGGGCTTTGACAAAATACAAACTAAAGATAACGTTAGGTCGAGATGCTTGGTGACAAGTAGCAGACGCACACAAGCCTGTCACGACATAACTACTTTAATGAGCGTTTGAGCAGCTCTTCAACATCAGCTCTGTGATAATGTAGCTGGTCACACTGCTGCGTTGTCACTCACTGTGTGAACATAACATTATACAGTATTTAGTGTTACAATGAAGGTTGATCATATTTAATGCGGCCAAAGTTTCACAAAATGTGGTTAATGCACGCAGAAGTGATGTCAGCTTACAGAGACAGGTGCTAAACAGAGCTCGCTTAGACAGAGGGTGAATACAGGTGTTCCAGCACAGACAGTACAAGGAAAATTAAGTGTTTCAAACATTAAAGCATGTAAACATGTTACAGTAGAAACCTTAAACACAAGTATGAACCTAAAAATGAGCATAATAGCTCCCCTTCAAGACAATTTTTTAAGGGTTTTATACATGCCATCCCTGATTTCTGTCATACATTCAGTCCTCCCAAATGTATTGATATCATCCATTAGTGTGGGTGGAGAAGACAAAAGCACATTTCATGCTGTAAAGACTCAGTGGCTGCTCTACAAAGGGTCTCCACTGTTTGTCCGTCTGTGGTGTACTCACGTGGGGCAGCAGATGAAGGAGAGCGTCTCCACTGAGCGTGCCCACTGCCAGCGCCACCAGGAAGGTGAGCAGGAACTTGAAGCAGGATTGTTTGAGGATGGGTACGAGAACAACACCCAGCAGAGACAGCAGGCTGATGATGGTGATGGATACAAACCCCCACAGCCACACCCACACTGGAGAGAGACACAGACAGGGAGAGGGATGAAAGACAAGTATTATTTACTCTCTAGAAAGGGTCAGGAGCCTGGTGCTTGTTAGCCACATCCAGTGTTTTGTAGATGTAGTCTGACTCTTCAACTGTGAAGGGCCATAAAAAGAAGATAACTTCAAATTTCAACACAACACAGGACTGTCAGGATTTCAGCCGGCTCACTTCGTCTTTTAGAGGAAAGACGCTAACAGCCACAGCTTTACCATCACTCGGCTGCTGGCTGAAGGTATTTTGTTCACATGTGAAGAAAGCTATCCTCTAGACGTTTTCAATCCATGTGTCCTTGTGATGACACATGACGCCTAAAGCGAGAAACGTGAAGTGACATTTCAGCAGAATCCTACCAGCCTCATTTTTCATTCGAGGCCGCAGACATGAGACGTGAAGCAGAAGCGGGGAAAAAGTCAGAAAGGTACACTATCATTTAAACTGTCAGTCCACCTGTCAGCGCAGGACACGTTTCAAAACAAGACCGAGTGGGAGAAACTTCACGATCCTTTCGTCACACAGGACGAAATGTTTAATGTCGTATGAAATTCAATGTCACACCAAAGCTGGTGGTGTGTTCACTAAAGTGATGCTGGCTGCCTCACTGCTGACATTCAGCTATAGGACATCTACTGACTAGAACACAGTGTGCATGTAATGCACATCTTACAGGCAATTGACTCCAGAGAGGCATCTCAGGAGGATGTCACAACAAACTGTAAATATAGAACTGAAAGCAAATGTATTTGCTCTGTTTGTCAAGGTCAAAGGGTTTGACACCGATAATTGTATTTGACCACTACTTAACACTGAATATATTTTCTCCCCACTGCTGGACTGAGGGAGCTTAATTCATCTAAACAAAAGAACCAAAGCTGCCATCCAGCCAGAGGGAAGAAATGACTAATAACAGTAAAAATCACACTGGCAGTCACACTTCCTCTCCTCATCTAATCGGCCCCAGGTGGTGTCGCTTGTAAGGAGATGATCTGAAACATGTCTTATGTCTGACAGAGTGGTCTTTAGAGAGACTGGATCAAGCTGTTACTGTCCCATTACCCAGCTGTAGGATTAAAAAACATTACAAAAAAAAAAAAGTCTCTCTCCTGCCAGCGGTCTCTCCACTCTGAAAACAGGAGGCTGGAGTTCCTCCTGGGGGAAATATTTTAACTGAAGAGGAAGGCCCCGATGCTTAAGTGCTGATTACAGCCACTTGTCATTAGCTTTGGGGAAGCTAGTCAAATCCTGACTCTCATTGCCGCTTTCCATGTGGTGTCTGAAGCCAAAAATCTGAGGCATTTGGCGTTTTGATGATGGTGTTCATCGCTCAAAAGTCTCCCGTAACTTTCAGTTGGGTGGAGATCTGGAGACTGTGGAGGCCAGGCTCAGATTTTTCAGTGAGCCCATGTGTCCTGTATGGAAACACCTACACTAGTTTTGTCTCCACTTATTTATTCAGTTTTTTCCTTTGTCATTTTGTCACCTGTGTACGTGTTTATTTACTTGCTAGTGGCACTTTCAAGTTTTCTTCCCAGAGTCCCAGAGAGACCCCTTGACTATGCAGTAAAGTCAGTGTACAAGCCACAACTCATCACTGTACACAATCAGGACTCTCTGTACTTTGAATTTAAGGTACAATATTTTAACACGGATGACAGCTTTCTCACGACTGCTTTCTTGCACCTCCCCACCAGCATGTTAATGCAACACACATTTGTTTTGACAAGAAGCAAATACACAGAATATGCCATTTAAAGCGTTCTTAATATGCACAAAGCACTTAAATGAGATATCCAAGCTGGGTTTGTATTTTTGTAGATTATATTTGCAGCACTGTCTGAGATTCATTTAGGTTGGGTGATATCTCTTTGTATTTTTAAAGCAAATGCATTTGTGATCTTTACTGTTTCTTTACAAATCATCATGTACGTTTGTTATTATTGCCTTGTGCATTTATTTCAGGCACTACTGCTACAGTACTTTTTTAATAATGTATGCACACAGGATGTTTTGTGCTTTTCTGAGTACAAGGCCGTCTGTACTGGAATAATTACTGCTCATAATATTCCCTTATTTACCTTTATATTATATTTTAATAATATCTGTACACAATGTGTGATTCATGGCCGGTGTCTCAGCTCCTCTGTGAGTGTGCGCTGGTTCACTCACAGGTTAGTTTGGCCTTAGATATACAGAGGCCTTAATCGAGCATCCTCTCCCTGCCTGTGAGAAGGTCTTTTTCTCTCTGCTCTCACAGATAAATTAGGAGACTCTGTCTATGGCTAAGGGAGGAAGATAGATAAGACTGCCAGGTGCCCATGTATAAATACTGTATTGTTGGAACAAAGGATCTGCTTTTATGTTATTCTTTAAGTTATTTAATTGAAGGAAATTCCACAACACAGGCACTGTACATAATAAAAAGAACCCCATAGTGAGGCATTACTAAAGTGGAATTTATGCTTATGCGTCAGCTCTGTGCGTAGCCTACGCCATTGTGAGCATTTATACTTGTGCAATTACACCTCCAAAACACTAGTTGGTGGTAAGGTTTCTGTGAAGTGCTGTAAAGTTAAGTTGATTCAAAACTCACCCGAAACACACAGTAAACATGGCTTACTAGTGATAATGTCAAACACAAGTACACAATTTGGCTTCACCAGAACTCGCAGCATTTCTAGACAAAGCATTTGTCTTTTATCCTCACAAATTCAACATGCTAATGTTTTTAGCACAAGCCTATGGCATTTTATATTGTATAAATTAGCCTAGCAGCCAGCGGACTTTTCCTCTTCTCATATGAAGCCAGGGAAAACATTTAACAAAGTTAACGTAACAAAATTCAGTTCCATTACAGCTCAGAAGAATCACTGACAAAACAACTGTCTTGTACTAACCATGTTTTCCTAACAAACACAACGTGCTAAGATTATTAGCACAAGCCTATGGTGTTTTACATCGAATAAATTAGCCTAGCAAATAGCAGAGATTTCCTGAAGCCAGGATGAATCACACAAGATTTTAAAAAATGCTATTTATTAAATAAAGCACAATAAAGCATACATTTATTTTTATGCTTTATTGTCTTCACAATTTATTGTGCCTTATCTGTGAAATAAAAGTAAATAAAAGCTTTGTCTCCACTGAGGGAAATTGTTTCAGCTTACAAAAATAGCCAGGAGGTCTGTGTCGCTGCGACGTGTAGTTACATTTCTGGCGTCAGGCTACAGTGTATGGTGCGTATGCTGTCGATTCGACGCAGAAGTATAAATCCCGCTTAACACTGAGTAAAATGTGGATGCAGGATCTGTGTCTACAGATTCTCCATACATACATTAAGATATCTGTTTATAGAGGTTAGACAGAAGGTTAATAGAAAGGTTAAATATCTTAGACCACATACTAATAACAACAACGTGACAGTATTTTATATGACAAGCATTAATTAAATGTGAAAGCATCATAAGCTGATACAGCTAGTTTTCCATAAGAGCAAAGCCATGCTTTATAAGTAGTGCAGTGGACCACACCCATCACTCTCTGCTGCAGCTACATTAGAAAGTACCAGTTAATCCACTGTGAGTGTTGTAGTGACAATGTCATCATTCGGAAGGACAAACTGAACAGGCTGAATTCATTTCCTCATCATGAGTGAAAATGTCTTTAATAACCCTCACCTTCTCGTTCTGTTGTTGCCACCATTTTCAATGTGCCTTACAAAAGTAAAAGGTGCTACAGCTGACTGCTTTCTTATTTGTCGCATCAAGCGGAACTTCGTGTAACCCTGAGAGGCAACTGTACATCAGCCAGACAGCACATCACTGCGGGTCCTTCACACACACACAGCTCATCTACTTCTCTATCTCATTACCTGTATGCCGTTGTGGTTTTGTGTGTGTGTGTGTGTGTGTGTGTGTGTGTGTGTGTGTGTGTGTGTGGAGACGTGGAGACGTGGAGGTGTACAGGAGGGTTGCGGCAGGGGCGATAGAAGGCAGCGATAAGGGAACACAAGATAGGAAAAGGAGACCGACCGGTCTGTGTCTTCTCCAATTACGCATCTCCTGTGAGCCATGGCTCAGAAAAAAAATGGCCCAGGGTGTCGCTTAGGCTCTCCTAATTGGCACAGTGCAAAAAGAGAGGGGAGTGGGGGACCAGAGAGAAACCAACTGCAAAATTTTCCAAGCTCCCCCACGGATGCTGGCAGGAGGTAAACGAGAGGTAGCTTCGCACCATGTGGTGATGCCTATGGTTGACTCTTTGTGCACAATCGCAGACAATCTAGCTGCTCTTGTTTTCCACTAATGAGGAGCCATTCCTGCCCTTTTGACTCGTTCGCGCTGTGCACCTCGTCGTCATTACCATTTTTATGACTGTTTTCATTGGTGGCACACTGCTGCCTCAGGCACATGTGATACAGGTATCAGCAGAGGGGAGTGTGTGTTTAATAATTAAAGATTTAAGAGGGCGTACAGTTAGGGAATTCCTCCAATCTCACGGTTGAACCTGAGTGCCTGCTGCTTTGACAGTGTTATTCCATCCTAAAAACTTTTGCAGCTTTTTCTTTTGTCATAAAAACGGCACTTTCTACCTCTAATTAAAAATAAATCAGGTTGTGCTGAACATCTCATGACCCCAAACTTTCTGTGTTGTTTACAATGACAGCTCCCAAACTCCTCAACTACTTTGCATAAATGAAAACTACAATCCAATTATACTGCAGGCATAATACAACACATGAGAACAAATGTACCAGGCGTAAATGCAGCATGGTTAAACTGATTATCATACAGAGATCACTATGCATTTTCATTCTAGGTGGCCATGTGTTATCTGTTCCGAGAGATTTACACGTGGACAGTGCACAGTACCAGAAAACATACGAAAGCAGCAGCGTTTTCTATGGTCTGCTATTTTTGTGTGCGGGAACTGTGATGACTGGTCCTAGTTTGATTTGTGGCCAGCTTTTATGGCTTTATGACTTTTACTTCACAACCTGTAACTCATTAACTTTAAAACACTGTGATTTTATAATTTGCATTCTCATAAACGGAGAAACACTGCGAGGTCCCAGAGCAGGGTTTAACTCTGACCTTCATTCTTTATAGCTGATCTTTCAGCCTCTTTCAGACTTTTTCAGAGTTCATGCACATGATAGGCCCACTCCTTTGCGGCCCACTCCTTTGCGACGAAAATTACTTATTAACAAGGGAACGCACTGTCGTAGACACAAAGCACCCGACACAAAAAGTGCAGCAATTAAGTGAGTGAATGATCCTGATTCAGAGTTGAGTTAAAAGCCGGCTGTGATATGGCAAATTCTGTTACCCATTCATTCAAACATTAACTTTCTCCCAGTTAATATGACCCAAGACACACATGCCAGGCTGACTTTTTCTACAGCGCTCTTAATACATTAACTGCCTATCAACTCCTGCTGATGGCCATTACTTATGCATATGCTCACTGGGACTTGTGATTGACTGAAAGAATTAATCAATTCATCATTATGCTAAATACTTGCGGCGTCCACAATCACATCTAAAAATAGCCGACATTTTTTTTTCCACTCATTATGTGGTTGATAGTAGCACAATCACTCTTCTTAAAAATGTGGCTAAGGGGTTATTCTCAGTGCTAGCTCTCTGAACTGAGAGTCATGTCAGTGTTTTTCCACACCGTTCACGCCTACATCTGCAAGCGGATGCATTTACCTGCAGTTTATCTGACAGGGCAAACTAGAAATCTAGGTTTCTGACGTATCAGTTACCAGTCTGAGTGCAAGACCAGATGAGAAAATGAGCGGGTAAGTGCAAAAGTTAGCATCTGTGGTCCCTCTGTGTCTATCAGTGTGCCCATGAGTAAGTCATTGAGTCACAGGCTGCTCCTGTTGAACTACAAAGTGGGCACGAAGGAACACCGCTTACATTTAGCAGTTTCTAGAAGTGTACAAATATGAATAAGAAGCACGACTTCCTGAAAATAAACGCCTGTGGGTTTTGAGTATAACTGAAGGTTAAACAAAGGTGATTGTGCTGAGATAAGTTGTGGTAGTGTGGTTTCATACTGGCAAAGTATTATCGAGATTAAAGAGCTCGGTTAACAACAAACAGGAAAAACACCTCTTTTATTCTGAGCCCGTGCCACAGTTTTGTGTGACTGTAAAACTCGACCTAATTCTTTCACCGATGTTTCTCCAAGCCCGCCATCTTACATTCAAAGACATTAGACATTACGCTTTCTTCATCTGTAAATAAAAGTTACTTGAGCGTTGGTGTTGTAGAAATACAAGAAGCTTGAGATGAGTCAGCAGCAGCCTACTCATAGGTCTGTGAGCTGTGCTCTTAAAGTTGCACAGACTATTTAATATCTTGTCTTTTTAATGTCAGTGTTATAAGTTATGATCTGGTGAGTGTTCACTGCTGCTCTGGAGAGCAGAAAATTAGAGGAAAAAAAACCTGCCCTATCTCTGTACTGAAAATGAGAAAAGATGGAGCAAACAATGGTTGGGATACTCAGGAGATTATGGTTATAATTCCTGATATGACTTGATTATTTCAATAAACGTTCTATTATGCAGGTCTGCCACTCTTCCCAGAGAGAGCAGCTCCAGGTTATACATCCTGATAGCATCGCATTTTAAACCCAGTGGTTTATAGTGATGTCCCTGTGGTTTCCTGCTTACGAAGATAGCTGCTCTCTCTGGCCGATGGCACCAGATAAAGACATTTATTTTATTTTTATTCGTCCACCTTCTGGCTTTTGTTTTCTGAGGTAAAGTCACTGTCTGAGGTACGCTCAAAGTCCTGATGATATCACTGGATTATTGGGTTCCGACTACAAAACAACAATCTACTAAACAAATAAACTGTGATTATGCACTGATGGGTTTGACGGTACTGTCTGTTACTTGATCCACTGTGCAAATAAAGTTCATTGTGACTCTGTTTGGCCAAAATATCAGTGATAAGATTACAGTTTTCCAAGACTAGTGATAACTAAGCATTACATTTTTGTTGCTTTGCTGTGCAGTGAGCTATTGATGTTTAAAATCCATATGAAGGGTAAAAAAAATCTCCTGAACAGCAGAATGTTATTCAGCAGTGACAGAGCTCTCCAGTCTAAACTTAAGGCTACAGTGGAAAGCACTTTAAGTAGTCACGTCTATGCTGGTCAAATTGATCACTAATAGTGAATGATTATTACAGCCATATTTGTATATTTATTACATGGCTGTTTACTGAACTGGTTTTAAAATGCAGCTGAATATGCATGGGGAAACATTTTCTGTTTCCATCACTAGCAGCCAAGACTTGTTTCTTGATGTCTGAGTGCACTGCAGAAGGTAGCCTAAGGAACACCAAGTTTCGCTGCTGCATCCTGTTGGCTCGTTTTTGGCAGTTTGTCATAAGCTTCAAATCAGACTATGTTTTTCACTGAGAGGAAATAACTTTCTTTTTTCCATCATGATTTCAATGTGCCTCGGGTAGCCAGCTGGAAGCAGACAGGTTACAACGAGGCAAAGTAAAAAAAAATAAAAAATAAATAAAATAGAATTATCGTAGTTTAAAAAATGTTTTCAATGTGTTGTGTATGATGTATGAATAGCCCTAAGATGGACACTGTAAGCAGACTACTTGATTACTGTAAATAAATTATATAAAACATTTATATAGGAATGCTTCTGTCCGAAGCTTTTTGATCCATATAAGCAGTTGATGACTGTCACCAAGATGCATAAACATCACAGGAAAATGGTGTCACTGAAGGAGAGTGTTGTGATGTTTGCGTGCTCTTAATGCAATTTCATTTCCCTTTCATGCAGAACAATGGTTTGGTGAAGAGCTGCAGGCTCTTGATGCAGCTTGGACAAACCTCTAACATCCATAATGAGGTTAAACCCTTCACATTGTCCCTCATATCCTTCAAAACCCAAGTGGGGTCTCAAGTACATTGGACGGCACTCTCAGCAGTGTTGAGTTCACACCAGCTGAAATTACTGTTTGTTTGTTTCTGCATTACAAGTCTTTTCAATTAAAATGGAGTGGATCAATAAGACGCTCGGCACTTACCGGAACTGGCTTGCTCCAAGGCTTCCTGCTCCACGTCCATCTGGTGGTAATGGCGGATGCAGACGCGACTGTCTATCTGGTAGAGCAGGGCAGGACACAGGTAGGTGAACTGGCTGGGGGAGATGAGTGAATCGGGACTCAGGCCATAGTAGGTGAGGAGCTGAGTCAGGTTCAAACACTGGAAGGAGAAGGAGATAGTAACAGTGTAAGGGAAAGAAACAACTGGCTATATTAAAACTTAAGTAATTAAAGTTATCAATACAATAACATAAAAACTAACAGGTAAAACTCACCTCTAAACTTGAAACGTGGCTGTAAAAGCAAAGTATTTGGGCGAATGCATGACTGTTTGAACAATACTGACATTTGAACACTGGAGAGGAGAAGCGGACTGTGCTATAGAAATGGGCTGAAAACTTTCAGTGGTAGTTCCAATACGACAGCTTTTTAAAGGGCTAATTTCTATGAAACCCAACCCATTGAGACCTTTACAGGCAGAATCAAGAAAGAGTGAACTTTTTAATTCCACAATTCAGTTTGTACACAAACTTCCCAGCCTTGGAACCAGATGAATCTGGGAGCTCATGTTTTTTTGTTTGTTTGTTTGTTTTTTTGCTCTGGCAGATGCATCTGGTCCCCCTCTCGTTCAGACAGATTTCCAGGTGACTGGCCTTGGTTGGGCTAATCACAACAGTTTACTAAACATGGGACACACTTTACTCAAAATACGTGACAACAACCAAGATGGCTGCAGCTGATGTGGAACTTTCTGTTGAAGAACTATTTTTAAATTCTAAAGGCAAAAACGGCAACACTCCTTCACACACATACTGATGCACCATCACAGATCATCCCTGCACACTGTAGTCTGTTCACATTTGTCTGTTGATCAGCGCTATGTCACGTTTCATTTCTCTGATTTGTTAAGGTCTCTCCAATTGCACTTCTTGCCACTTGCCACTTCTATGAATCTGTTCATATTTGAAACACAAGCTCTTGATATAGAGCTTCTCGCTTGCCAAAGCTAACATCAGTCAGTGAGTTCAAACATGTCTTACCTCTTCATGCTGGTGAGCCGATCCTTCTGGGTGGTCAGACAAGGCGGGGACTGGCAACGTGGGGTTGGCAGGCTCTCCTGGTGCTTCTCTCTTATCTTTATGAGAATGGCTGTGACCATGACCGTGATCATGGTCATGATTGTGTTCAGATTGATGGTCATGGCTATCAGAAGCAGGACTTTTGTTTCGCCCTCCCTGTCCTCTGCCCCTGCCTGGCTTTCTCGGCTTCTTGGGCCGACTTTCTGTGGTGGCAGGAGAGGACTGCGGCACTTGAGGGACCTGGGACGGCTCCGACTGGGTAGAGGGCTGCTGTTCCTGGCTGAGTGGAGGAATGTCTGTGCCTGGCTGCACTTCGGGGACATGATTGTGGTCATGGTCATGATCACTGTGGTCATGGTCACTGTGGTCGTGATCGCTGTGGTCATGATCACCATGAGGCTGAGAAGACAGGTCCTTGTTAGAGTTCACCTGTGCCTGCTCATGTTTGTGCTCTTTGTCATGTGTGTGATCATGGGAATGGGCATGATCATGTGTGTCCTGCACATGCCCACCAGAATGTTTATGGTCACTACCCTCTGCTTTGGTGTGATCATGATTATGTTCTGCATCATGCCCATGATCGTGGTCATGATCGTGGTCATGACTGTGGTCATGATCATGGTCATGTCCTGTAGGTGCACCAGCAGCTGGACTGGCAGCAGTGGTGTGCTGGGTGCATCTTGTCGGAACTTGCTCTGTGTGTGGATGGTGGGTGCCAGGCTTGTGGTGTGGATGACCATGCCCGTGACCGTGACCTGCACCACGGCCCTCACTGGTGGATGAGTGTGAATGAAGCCCCTCCTTCATATCCACTAAGTCGAGGTGAGCTACATGGTCATGGCCAAGCTCCTCGTGATCTAGATCTACCACCTTCACCTCACCCAGACCCAAACTAACCAGCAGACTCTGAAATCCCTGGAAATCTAGCCGGTCTTTTTGGCCGTAGCGTCTGAAGAGCTGCTGGATGTAGAAGCGTTGCTCCTCTTCTAGAGCGTGCCCTTGAGGATTGTTGGACTCTGGGGACAAAGTGGCTCCTTTCACGTACGGAGCCTCGGAAATCTGCAGGTCGCTGTGGGCGTGGTTGTGGTCAGCATGGTGATGTCCGCCATGCTGATGGTCATGTCCTTCTCCATGGCAGTGGTTGCACTGATGGAATAGGAAGGTGAGCACACACAGGAAACAGAACTTGGTGTGCACGTGGACTCGCATTGTCCCCTTACTTCTGGTCCCCTGCCGACACAGGAAAGTAACAGTATAAGTAACAGCTTAAACAACAAGGCAGACTGTTTTACTGGTGTATTTATGTTCCTATATAGTGCTCCTCTAAATGAGAATTTCACACCTATTTCACAAATGAAAGCAGGTTTTTGTAGGAATGGGGTTTTTTTTGGGCTCTATCAAATGGTTTCATGTCCGTAGTGTCACTCACACTCTGAGCAGCTGTATCTTGCTCCTTATCACCTCACTCAATTCAAAGACCAAGACGGCAAAAGACCACGGTGACTATGTTACTTATAAATAGTTGGACTGATTAATGACCATGGCAATCTCGGAACCCAGTCTGATGAAGATAAAGCCTCTTGGGGGTAACAACCAATATTTTGGGCTGGTCCGGTGTAGCCACTGCAGAAATCCAGTGAATCCAGTCAAGACTTCTTCTTTTGTGTACCAGTCATTTCGGCAAATGCGGCTACATTTAAAAAAAGCTAATATAAAGCTAATCAAGCATGAGACAACAGTCGATGAGTTCCTGGTCATGATGTCAATGGTTAACCATTGATCGGTTAACCATTGAGAATATTTTAAACCAGTTACACATGTTGGTCTACAGGTTGGATTTTTTGCTCCTTAGTTTACTGCACTGCACACCACCCAGGTCTGGCAGGAGCTAGCTGTTGTTGGTGCTGTTCATTTGGCCATTACCACTAGTTACGCTGTCCTGACCCAACAGTATTGCTGTAGAACGTGCATGTGCCAACCCTCCAGTCTCCCCCAGCGAGTAATCAGTTCAGTTTTGAGCCGTAAAACCTCCTTTAGCATTGTTGATATGTTACCACCATTCGTAGTGTCAGCGCGGCTAGTGGTGCTAACATAGTAAAAGAAAAAACTGACATTCCTAGTTCAGAGATCAGCCAATGTGATCAAACATGATTGGTCATTATTACTAGGACTGCATACATATGCTGATATCTATTTATAAAGAATATGGCAATGGCAACTGTAACTCTGTATCATGTTTGGATTTTTTACCAGGTGTGTAAGACAAGTAAAATGTCTGATTTTTCATGTGATTGCTCAAAATGCTCTGCTGTCTAGACCTGCTGATAAAATGAGCATACTGAAAGTTAGACTGAACTCACAATCACAATATTCATATTTTTCTGACATTGATTTCTATCTGAATATGGCAAATATGTGCAAACATCACACAAAATAATCAAATTGATGTCCAATGCAAGGAACTATGCATTATATCAGGAACATAAATCTTCACGTGTGAAACATTTGGGATAATAACTTTGGACTTTTACAACATAATAAAATCACCTCAATAATATTCCATTTAAAAGTCATTACTTTTAGTATGTATTTGTTTAGTTTGTGTTTTGTACTGCCTCCTGTGAATTTGTTGATGAGTTTTATGTATTTTAAATGCTATTCTAGGGATGGCCATCACAAATTAGCTTAGGCTATAAATGCCGTGGTGTGTGGGTTTATAAAACATATGCTAATGCTACACATTTGCTCAAAGTAAATTTACAGCACACTCAAAATGCTAATTGTTAAAAGACAAGAGGCAGAGTGATTGCTTTTACTTTGACTTTTGTGTGGAAACACTGTAAAAACATGTATGTAAACAGAACGACCAGTATCAGATTGAATAATCCTGAGGTAATTAAATCAGTGAACAATAGCAGCCTTAAAAAGCCCAGAGCTTCCCTAGCAGTGATGCACACTGACATTCACCCATCTCAGTGTCACAGGGTCTGCATTAGTTCACATGTGATTATATTAAAAAAACCCACATGCACAAAAAAGATTAATAAGTCTGCATAAACACCGCCTTCAAACCACCTAGACGGCTACCTTTAGCTTAGCATAACAGATCTAATAACTGAATTGGGGAGCCTTCTGGAGCACAATAAACTCTCTACTGAGAATTGTGTAACAAATTGCTTGTTTTCCCCAACTCTAAAAAGCCTGAAGCAGCAATATCATTCCAGTCAAATGATCCTCATAAGGTCTCTTGTGAAGCCCGTGGGTGGTTGATGCGTGAGGGGTGAGGGTGGGGGTGGAGGAAGAAGAGGAGGAGTAAAGCGAGGTCAGATGAGGAATACTGCTGGATAATGGTAAAATGGCACACAACGGAGACCAGACACACACACAAACACAAAGGCCTTTGGCAGCCAGCTTGTTAGCAAAGTTTATACTGGATTTACAGCATGTGCATCTTGAGGGAATAGATTTGTGCTGTGCAGACTACAGATACTGGGCTAAATGTTAAAAACAAAGAGGGTGATAGATCCTCCTCACAGTTGTCAAGGCGAGTAACAACAGATTGCACACTGTCGGCTTGTGGGAGCAACAACAAGAGAAAAAGAGCACAATATGTCTACATTGATTTCTTTCTGGAAGCAAGAAATTCCAAAACTAAACTCAAAAGAGAGGACACAGAGAACGAGTCAAAGATCACTTAAATACCACTGCACAAGAGCCCCATTTAAAAACAGAACATATCGGTGATAGAGTTACAATGGACCACTGTTACTTAGTGTTTTTGGGAGAGCGTAAAAAAGCACACATTTATTGCTCTAAAGTGAATCATCCAACAAAAATACACCCCTAACAATATATTTGTTTCACCCCATGAAAATATTTTACAGAGAATAAAAATTCAAAAAGATCCAGCTGGGCTTTAAACTAAGCTCTTGTTTATCCTTCAAAGCTTTGATCATTGTGCAGACGACATCAACGGCTTATCAGCTAATGACTATCAGCCTGTTATGGACTTCCTTCTTCAAATATAACAAGATAAAAAACTTTTGCAGAAACAGTTTTCACTAATATTGTTTAATTTCTACGCAGTAAAATACTTGATGTAATATTATATCATTGGTAATTTATTTGTCACCCATCATATGACGTTGCTATGCTGTCACTCTTTTTTTGCACACGCTACAGTTATAAAACAGCCAAATTAAACCCAACTTTTACACTTTTATAATGAGCTATCCAGGTTGTAAACTGGAAGGCGCAACTTAACTGTAAACTGTAAACAAATCAACCATTTTAATACCACACCAAATAAAACCGGTCACTTAACACCGACTTCATTCTGCTAAGTTACCTTTAGAAACTGGAAGCGAGGCTACTTACCACTGTGTGCCCTTGGTATGGGTGGTGTGTGAAATTAAGTTTGGCCAAGGAGCAAATGATGCCGTACTGACTCAAGGCTGCAGACGTTAAGTGCGGTTACAAGCCTACTTCACGGCTGTCGACAAGACAGTGTTTATAAACATGAGACAGCAGTGACCTATGAACCTCACAGCAGATAGGTTGGTTCAAAAACCAAGGACCTATTTTTGAGAGCACACCCTCTGAGCAGCTACAGAGTCTGCTGTGTTTTCCTGATTAGAGCCTTTGTTGTGTTTGGCCTTTAGGGGAAACAAGAGAGTGTCTATTTAACATGAGAATTTAATCGTGTGTCACTTAAACCACAATCTATAAAATAAGCATTACAAATCAGTTTTTAATGTAACTGGATTTTTTTTCTCTGTATTGAGACTAAAAATGATCTTATTTCCTGTAAACAATCACAACTTCAATACTTCATACCTTAATGAATGAAAAAATAATCTAGTGGTATGTTTGTATCAAAGTGATCTTAATGCAGGAAACAGCGTGTTATCTACACTGATTTACAGAGCTGTCACTGATGTAATCACAATTTGTTTCAGCACAACAAGACAAGTATAAATTGCACAGTGAAACACAATAACTTGGTATCTCACCGTAATACGTCTCCTCCTGCTTGGCCCCCAGTTCCTGTGCTACTGTGTGAGGGGTTTTTCCAACTCTTCTGAAATATGCACTCTGGAAAAATATTACAGAGGACAGAGAGGTGAAATTCTGTATCATCCAGACACCATTTTCACTTCAAGCCAGTACAATATTTCACTTACACACTTATCTGACAGAGTGCTCATAGACTGGGTATCTTAAAAAAATTAAGATACCAGTGCCAGTCATAGCACCCTTAAGGTGATATTGATACCAACAGTACTTCATTCGATATCAATAATGTGAATGGAGTGACGTGTGGTATAGTCAGACTTTGGAATATTTTTGTAGCATCTCCACACGCTGTATTGCCAACTACATCAAAAACTCTGCACTCAACTTCCCCACACCACACATTGTTCTGGTTGTAGCCGCTGCTGAGGGAGTTTGAGCCCAGTGGGTGAGAGTCATCTGACTGCACACCCACAGTTACAGGGATAACTGTTAGCATAAAACAGCTAAAGGTTAGGGTAAGCTAGTAGTTATTAACAGAGTCAAGCCGTTTCGGTATCAGGGTGAATTTCCAGGATCGTTCAATGACTCTTCCTTAGACGTAAGCTGCTGCTGCTATGTTAGCTCCTGCTTACCCGGCAGACGTTGAACTGGGTTCGCTGGGAGGAGAGCAGCTGCAGAGACGGCAGCTACTGAAAGTCAAGAGACAGGACCATCTGGGATCAGACCCCTGACGCAATAAGCATCTGGACTGGAAGCGTTTCAGTACTACTTGGTACTGCGTAATTTTCAGTCAATACCTCAAAAGTAGGGTGGCACGGTGCTGCAGTGGCACTGTCGTCTCACAGCAGGAGGGATCCGTGTTTGCACCGCCAGCCGGCTAGATCCCATCTGTGTGGAGTTTGCATGTTCTCCGCATGTCAGCAGGGGTTTTATCCAGGTTCTCTGGCTTCCTACCGCAGTCCAAGGACATGCAGGTTAGGTTAACTGGTGACTCTAAAAATTGGCCGTAGATGTGAATGTGAGCGTAAATGATTGCCAGTCTCTGTGTGCCAGCCCTGTGATATAAACCATCCATGGCTGAGAATGAATGAATGAATGACCTGTGGCTCATTTACAAACTGCAATGGCAGTAGCTTCAGCAATATTATAGGGAAAGCGTATTTGTATTGAGGTTACAGATTAATACCTCAAACCTGCATAATGCCAAACAAAAAGTTTGAGAAATTTTAAAGGTACTTTTATGGATATTTTGAGATTTTGCTTTTTAATAATTGGTCACTCATTACCTTTATTTGGCTACCAATTTAAGAAGGTGGTTCTGTTTTTTCCTGCCACTACCACACCCTTCTCGCCCCAAACGATTTGAGCATAATCTGGTTATTTATTCTGGGATTCACCATATAAAGTGTATGCATAGTCACTTTTTATGTAATGACACTTCTCTCATGTTATGCCCCACCAAATAGCATAACTAACTTGACTAGGTATGACATTAAACAGTCAGCAATCATTCATAGAAATTGTTAATGTATTTTCCAAATCTAAGCTCTTTTGCTAACAAGTGTCTTTCTTTTAATAACTCGAACTTGAAACTTGCACAGATAGAATAGAACAGTATTCACAACAACATGCTTTTCAGTATGTGTGACCTGTTAGAACTCTGTTGGCCCCATTATTGAGGCCATGATGGACCTTTATCATTGATCACATGTTGAAATGTCACAGTAGGAAAATCACAGGTGTAAATAAAATTGGTGATAGCTGAATTCCATTTAGCCACTTCAGTTTCAGAGTCCTGAAATTGTTCAGTTTTTACCGAGACACCTGAACAGAGTAGCTCTATCACTAATGATAACACCTGTGCTTTTCCCACTATGACAAGTCAAAAAGTGGACGAATGGCTCCATTCAATAACCAATCAAGGTAAGAGCACAACAAGCGACTTGACAGAATTGGTAGAAGAGGAACTGATGCAATCAATTCTGAGCTACTGATGTTAAAATGCAAACCCAGCTGTTCGATATCTTAAGGTAAACTTTGACTTAAAAAAACTGTTGTTAGGTTGTTTTGTTGTTCTCTGATACTGTGAAGTGTTTCTATGATAAGTACTGTGATGCGTGTACAACGGGGGGCCTGATCTAACACAGGTGGTCATTACCACCTTGAACAACAACAGCTCCTTGTGAACCTTGAAAGGTATTCATTATCATATAATGCTTCAGTAACAGCCTTTTTGGAGGAATAGGTATAAAAAGCTGCAACATTTACATCTTATTTTTCCATTGGATATAATGGTGGCGGTGGCTAAAAAACAGTAGCTTTGTTTTTAAGGATTTCATGCAAGCATAACTTCATATGTTGAAATGAGAATACATGTAACACTGTCACAGAGTGACGTTTCAGTCAAATTCAATAGTAAATCATAGTGTATGAGGTACATCAATAATCTTTCTTGTGTTAGCTCAAAGAGAGTACTGTTTTGCAGAAATACATTTGGTTGTGGTTTTTACTGCCCTGCAGCAAGCTTTAAACTACAATTACAATTACAAATGTCTTGGACAAGTATACAAACAACTGCAATCCTTTTGATATAAAGGTGCTTGTGAAGAAAGAATATACCTTAATGGAACATGAGGATACTTTTTTTTTCCAGACTGCAGTTATCACGAGTGTGAATGTGTTCTGTCAAAACCATGTGTCAACTGACCTGGCTGAACGACTACAAAACTTACCTACAAAGATCTTATAAATAAAGCTTATTCCAAAAACTTTTTTCGGTACACTACTCTCTGTTTCAAAAATATTTCCTCGTGTCTTTTCCAGGTTAATGACAACAGAACAGGAACCCTGTTATTTCCCTCATGAAAAAAAAACAAAAAAACAACTGGCTTTGACCCTTAAGCTGTTTCATATGACTCTCACGCGACGGTACACATCCTTCCCATCAGTAGCAAGCCTTTGTCTGCAGGGAAACTAAAGGAAGAGTAAAGGATAAAAATCTCTCTCAGCCTTTTGGTTGCAAAACAAGTAAAGTGTAGTTACATGTTTTGTTTTTGCAACTGATCCTTTTTTTGTCACAATAGACCTTCTTAAAAATCAATCAAGCCAATAACCATATTTGCTTTAGAAAAATGGGCTATAACCCCCAGTAGAGCTTTCTCTTAATGGTTTCTAGCAATATTTGGTATTGTGTGCATTAGTGATTTGAATAAGACGTGTGAGAGAGAGGTGTTGATGCAGATCTGTGAGCCTCAAGGTGATGGTTACATCAGAAACAATTAAGCTTTCACTTTTTTAATGCCAGGGAGCTATACAACCAAAAGCTGCACAAAGTGGGGAATGAGAACACGATTTGTTCTGGAGTCAGACGACATATATGCAAACATATCAGAGTGGAGGGTTTCTTAATAAAGCCTGAGGTGCTCAAGAGAGGGCAGATGTCAGCTGCCACATGGGTTCAACTCACAGCAGATTGTCTGTGGGAATCTTAGAGGACCTAAATCTGCTGTTGTATCATGAAATTCAGAAAAGTAAGAGACAGATGAGACACCGGAGTGAAGTGACATATCTCTGCTGACAATCACTGAAGACAGCGAGAGAAATAACTGTTTTCAGCTCACCCCTCAGTGTTTCCTGTAAGCATTCATTCAACAGTGGTGAGGCCACACGGTGAGACGTCAGCGACACGGGCAGACAGAGTATGAAATCATCATGTCTTAGCTCAAGTATCCACAAGAAGGACAGGCATCACCTTATGTATACACTTTGGTAATTACATGGACAACCACCCGCTACTGCTTCAAAAACACTTACAGGAAAAAAAAAAAAGGCTGATCAAGGTGGTCATTTTGACACGTCAAACCAGCAATCCTCTGATCAAGAGTAGCTATTCTGTGGAATTTGTCATGAGCTGTGCGGTAGGTCTCCTGCAAATCTCCTGACTCAAGTACCAGGCACATTCACAGTCATGTTAAAAGCCTTTTGACAGCCAGCCTGATTATAGCGCTCAATATGACAGACTCAGCACAGGTAGTAGTTGGAAGACACACTGTATGTTAGTACGATAACTTTTCATCAACTTAATATTAAGATAAATCAATGGCCAAGAAAAGTCCAACCTATCCTTAAGGAAAATGAGGCTGACTTATCCTATCGTTCAGCAAATACCTTGCAACCCTCTGTGGTATGAAATTAGGCTGTGGCCCACTGTGACACATGCAGGTTCACATAAAACCAATGAACACAGGCCACAACTTCCCAGAACTTCTGACTGACTCAAACATCCTGTTACACGACAACAAATACCACATCAAGCTCAAGTTTTGTAGGTTGAAGCCACTGAGTTTAGACAGTGTCACTGAGGGAAGATGCTGTGTATAGTCCTGAATTTCTTGGGTGGAATCAAGGAGCTGCGATGCAAAACAGCGAGTGCTCACTGTGGCAAGGTGCAGATGCACGGCTGATGCTCTGTGGCCTGGAAGCATGTTCATCACAGTGTAAAAAGAGGCTAAGACCGCAAGGCTAGACAAGACACAGACAAGTAAACACAACAATCAGCTGAGGAGGAGAATACTGTGCAGAAGTCAAAGAAATAACACCTTGGCAAAACAGATTGCTCCTTACCTGTTTTGAGGCTTTTGAGTTCAGTGACTTAACTAATTTGTACAGGGAGGAGGGAGGCACAGGGAGGGAATGTGTGTGTCTGCGTGTTTGAGCAGTCAGGGAGCTGTGTCTGGGATCAACCACCTGACCAGCTACTCATGGTGTACATCTGTGTGTGTGGCTACTGTACTAATGGTGACAGTCTGCCCATTTTACCACTTCACCTTGGTGTAAAGCAGCAACTTGAAATGTGTAACATATACTAAAATGCCACCATTGTTATCCCTGAGCCCCTTGTTTATTAATACAGTGAAATGTCCTTTAAACGCATCCTCACCAAGTTTGCAGAATCATTTTAAGCTCATACATCTCATGTCAGCACTTCAACTGACCCAAGCCCTGAGCTGACATACAATACAGATGCCCAACATTAACAGTGTTCAACAATAAGCCATTATACAACAAGAAATTGCAATAGTGCACTGTCAACAAAGTCCCACAGGAACGAGGCTGTGGTTAAAATGCTCTTATTGGTTAACTAATGTCACCAAGCATGACTTAAAATGCCCTGTCTGCATAAGAGACTGTACCGTAAACAGCTGGTGTGTGGGAATGGTGTTACATGCGCAGCAGATTGTCAACACTGTGAGCGCTAAAACAAACTGACCTGCCAGGCCCATGTTTACACAACTCTCATAAGAAACCTGCAGCTGGCAGCAACAGTGACTTTCACCAAGGGTATGTACTATAAGGTATCAAGGTAGGGTTACACTGAGAAAAAGTTTAAAGGGACAGCTCACCCCCAAACCAAAAACATATCTACCTTATTCCCAGCCCCCAGTAACCTGGAAATCCAGATGCCTCGCCCCCAGCAAATTTGAATTTGCACTGCACGGGAATCTGGCTCCGACGAGCAGAGCCCACTGAATTGCCAATCGGACCAATCAGATCAGTCTATCTGACAGAGGCGGGCTCTGGGCGGGCGTAACATGACGACAAAGCTGCGCTGAGGAGTTGAAAAGTAAACATCCATGATGGCAGCTGCCGAAGGACCGCATCCATTCAATTTAGCTTTGGAAGAAACCCTAAGCCAACTACACTTATCTTTTTCCTTGAGAGAGGAACAGAGGACTGCCTTAGAAGCCTTTGCTTCCAGGAAGGATGTCTTTGCTGTTTTGCCGATGGGATACGGCAAAAGCATAATATATCAGTTAGCCCCACTGTTGGGCAAACAAATGGGGCTTACTGCAATGAATATATCACCTTGTTTTTTGCTCTGATTGGCCATCGTGCTATCCAATTGAATGCGGCAGCATTTGAAATGCCTCAGTTAGTGCTGCCCCTTGGGTAGGAAGGGTGTATCGGTGAGGGCCCTCTCAAAGCATTGGCTGTCTTCCCTTTCAAACGAGCATTTTAGCCATTAACTTGCCCTACTACATTTGCATATAGTTAAATTTAAAAGAGCCAGAGCTAGCTTACAGTAAACATCTACTCCTTCTAAAAGATGATTTACGATTTCTTACGACTCATAAACAGACACTAACACATTTGGCGAACATTTAACATAATTCAGTATGAATTTCAGCTCCGGGCGACACGGTGGTGTGGTGGTTAGCACTGTCACCTCACAGCAAGAGGGTTCCCGGTTCGATCCCGGGTGTGGGAGCCCTTCTGTGCGGAGTTTGCATGTTCTCCCCGTGTCAGCGTGGGTTCTCTCCGGGCACTCCGGCTTCCTCCCACAGTCCAAAGACATGCAGATTGGGGACTAGGTTAATTGATAACTCTAAATTATCGGTAGGTGTGAATGTGAGCGTGAGTGGTTGTCTGTCTCTATGTGTCAGCCCTGCGATAGTCTGGCGACCTGTCCAGGGTGTACCCTGCCTCTCGCCCGATGTCAGCTGGGATAGGCTCCAGCCCCCCCGTGACCCTCAAGAGGATGAAGCGGTTAGAAGATGAATGAATGAATGAATGAATTTCAGCTCCATGTGAAGTGAATGAACGTAAGGATTCCTAGCTAATGCTCACACAGTTTACACAATTTCAAAACTACTGATTTATTAAATCTGAGTTCTACTGAGTGAAACATGACGCCTAATTTCGCAGCAGACCTCGGTATTATCAGCAATATAAAGTAGTAGTAAAATAAATAACTTTGGGGATTCGTTTCATGATATGGAAAAAGTACGGTAAATCAGTAACATTCTCAGCTGAGATGACTGAACACATAATTCAAGGTGTGCTACTAACTTTATTTTCTTATGCAGGTTGAGAATGCAGTCAGACAGGGACAGCCAGGGACAGCCAGGGACATCGTGTGCTAACACTGAGTGACTGATCTGTCATTCTCAGTGTCATTCTCTTTTGCAAATTCTGATTTAATACTTCTCCGCTCCCAACTCTTTTGATTTTATTATTTATTATGTCATTCTAAGCATGCGAAAACATAGTGTATACATTAGGGTGTGCACGAAACATCACAAATTACATCCTGTACTGATTTAGTAAGGAACGGTGCCTTTTATTTTTCGGAACAATCTGGTATTAATGTTGTACAGTACAGGTGGCAACCTATTTCTCTCCGTCAGTGGGCGATGGAAACTGTACCTTTGGTTCGAGAGACAATCCCTTTTTAATCTGGGTGTATGTTTGACACTGACAAATCAACAAATTTAGCTTAGTCTGGTTGTTACAAATGTTACAGATGTAGACAGAACAACAGGTACTAGAGCTCCACAGGGACATTTAAGAAATTGCTAATCTAACATTAGTTTAATATCTGTTAAAAATGAGGCAGTATGTGCTAAACTGAAGGCAAATTACCTTCACAAAGAACCATCATACGCGGTTAGCCACCAAGTTAGCCACTGAGACTAACCCTAGAGAGTCAATGCGACTAACTGCTTCCACTACCCATAATCATTTCTACAGTAGCACCCTCAGGAATAAGATGGATACTTCATCTTACCTGTAGTGTTATTTACAGTTGAATGTCTGCCTTCTGTCAAATACATGAAACTGCTCACAACAAAGTCTGTGGATTATCTTTAGTAACCGGGTCATGATTTCAGGAAAGAGACATTGCTGTTGAGTTTTTCCAAATGTATTGTTTGGTACTTTGAGCACCACAAACTGAGTGCCATCTAGTTCTATTATACTGGAGTGAAGGTAGACATCTCTACCTGCCAATGTCTTCAATTTTGCATTGCACCCCAAAACCTCTGGTTCTTTAAAATGTTTTTGTTTTTTTAAAAGAAGATAAAGTGGATCTCTAATTGAGGACTGATTGTTAAGGGTCATTTTACCTGTGAGCCTCTGAGGACTCTGACATGGAACCAAGAGACAGATGTATGCAAATTAAGCTCAACTAAAGATGTAGTTAATGAAAATATTGAATGAGGCCCTAACACTCGGGCACTCTTTTCTACAGATTTTCCATCACCCTTCTGCCCATTAATAACAGTCATCAGGTACTTTATGCTGTTTTGAGACTAGACTTTGTACCCTATGCCTGATGGTATGTTGTGACATGAGATCTGAATCAGAGGATGGATGATAATATCAGCAGACAAATTGCCAAAGGCCATTTTAGCTCATTATAATCCATATTATAATCACAAACACAACTGCATATTGATAAACACAGAGGTTATAAATATATTAAGCAGTATACAAAAACATTACCCAAAGCAACTTTAGAGTAATTTAGGAGTCTGTAAATCACATTAGTAGCTGGGAGATGCCCTGCTATTGTGTCTTTGTTCCCAGTGGACCTGAAACAACAGAATTAAAGAAACCTTAAACTGCATACTATTCAGTTAGAACAAAACTCCAAGCCTGGATAGGATGGATGCAATCCTGTGTTCATTGTTTCTCCTTCCTTTGTATCCCATTGTAATCCAAAAATGAGCAACAAAACAATTCGTAAATAGTTACATATACAAGCCTGGGTTTTCTATCCACATCCAGTAAGCCTACTTTAGATGTTTAGCAAGCAAAGCTGAGACCAAAACACCATTTCAGCGACATCGTTCTGAGACAGTGTGCATATTTGATGTGAAAGACAAAGTTGGTTGCATTGTATTACACAGAACAGATAAACTCATGAGATCCCATCTGTAAGGGTTTGCTGAGCACTGCCCTGCATCTCAATCATACAAATGCACTTGTTTGGATGTAAATCTTATGTACTCTGGGGGCTGTTTACTGCATTATAAAAGGCAACACATAGTCACATAGCACTGTAAGCGTTTTCAAATACACAATGACACAATGGAAGACTCTGCATAATATCCTTAAGCTATACTTTTAAGCTGTTTGCTGCAATTATAAAGCGGTGCTCGTATGTTGTAAATAAGATTTGGTAATGCAGCTCATCACTTAAAGGAGAATTCCACCAGTATTGCACATGAAGGCCACTTTACTAGTCATGTTGAGCTCTACTCAGCCTGTACACACGGAGCGGTATAATGTCTTCTGTGGCTTTGAAGGAGCTCTGTCAAATCTGAAGAAATATCTCTGATGATGTCATTAACTGGGCCCCTGGTCCCACGTCATGTATGTTAAAACATAATTAAGGTGTTGAGTCCTGCATTATTCATCTGCTTGGTGCATATGAAGGTACAGATTACATACATGGTACAAATCAATTCTAAATTGCTACAGAGAATTTACATGTCAAAACTGAAGCTAATCACGTTATATCAGCCCAAACCTTCTATAATCCTGAGGGCACAACACTTCTTTGTCCTCCTTGTTTGACTGCAGTTCACAAGAGGGTTAATACCAGATGTTCCACAAGAAAAATTGACACTGGCCCCAACAACAATTAAAAGTCTGCTCTCCTTGCGTTATTAAATCATTTTGATAAAATGCATTTATAATAAGTGCACTTGTAATTATGGAGTTCTGCTACTTTTGTAATGCTTTGATTACCTCTTTAATAACTGATAGGATAGGATGCACACTGGCAGCTTGTTAATTGAAAGGGGATATACAATGAACTTTTCTTGGCCAGGCCAAAATAAAACTACATAAATTACTTCATATTTTGAATCAGCTTTGTTTATGGTTCTCCATTCAAATGTTGCATAGGTTACTTTTTCATCAAACTTTCTAAACAGTTAAAAAAAATCAAATGCAATTTAGTACCAGGAGCTCATGTGACATTTATATGACTGATGTGTGATTTAATTAATAACACACACTGTGTAAGCCACTATCCATATACTACAGGGGGTTACATACAATTTATTTCAAGTTTGCACATAATTTCTCTAATTTGGACACTTTATGACAATCATCATAGTTTATATGAGGACATTTTTGAGGATAGGAGTTGTTTAACTTTGCTTTTAAGACCTCCTAAAACAAATAAACATATCACTGGTCACATCCTGAACAAGCCTATCAAATGTCAACCTACAGCGGTTACGAAATTCTAGAGGAGCTGTATGTGACATTAAAGCATATCTATGATGCAGAGTCTGGGCCGGGATCATCTGCACACAGCTGTCAACATGGAGGTGGCTGAGCTGGCGGCTGAGCTGGCAGCTACAAGCTAACGATGCTAACTCCATAAGAGTGCTAGCAATGGCAACAGTGCTGACAGAGTTAACATTGGGTCATTTAAGTGCACCGGTGCACTTACAGGGAGGGCCAACTGTTTAACTGTTTAAGTGGAGCATAATCTGTCAGCCAGCAGCAGCAGTCAGCTGATGAAACAAGAAACTTTGGCCCAGGGCAAAAGCCATGGTAGCTTTCCTAGTTGACAAATAATTGGCTACATGGACAATGATGTTCACAATTTAATTTTATATAAGCCTTACTGACATTCATCTGTTCTCTGTCTTATCAATCTCTCTTAACCTGTATGTGTTTGTATAGACCACATGGACGTGGTGACATAAGAGCTGCTCACACAGCTGAAATTTGAAAAATAACTGTCAAATCATGTGCAGACTCTGCCTTCTTGGCGTGCTGCAAGCATACATCAGCGTGGTAATGGTGCAGACCCAATATTAACCCAGGGGGTAACTAGAGGGTGGGCACTTCGCTTCAACAAGGGTAACCACTGTATCAGCGTAATGCAGTGCGGTGGTGATTAGGTAGCCTGTGGGACACACTCACAGGGATTCACATGCACGCGCAGTCAGACCCACTACCACAGTGGTAGACAGAGAGGCTCGGATTACAACACACACAGAGGGAGCGTGATTTCCTTTCCTGCACAGGACACCATTACTGAACTACATCTTTGCACAGCAAATGGTTGTTTGCTGCTATATTAATGCTCTGAATGTCACATATAGCTCCTGTATAATTTAGTGGAATGGCCTTAGTTAAAATGACAGGGTTATGTGACTGAGTGGAGTGAAATAAACACACATTCACAGATTTTTTGATTGTATTTCTGTAATGAAAATGCTTATTTAAAATATGATATTCTGCATGCTCTATGCTCTCACATCAGCACACAAGTGTTATTTTACAGCCTAACTCTTAGCATAGTTTTACTCATGCAGACTCAATTATGCTCTCCCAAATTTGACTTATATTGATATATACACCTGTTACAATGTATGCATCAGCTGTGACAGTAAGATTTAGATGTCACATTTACATATGACCAAAAAGCAGCAACAAAGCATGCCCTGTCCGCCCAATAAGGTGGGTGAAAATGCACTTTAATGCGGAAAAATGCCATTTCAAAAGCAGCTTAATCACATTAGTTTGCTGTGATTTTCAGACTAGCAGCCACGCTGGTTAATGAGGAGCCCAGCAGCGATACCGCCCATCAGTTATCAGTCTGGTCAACGGAGGGGGCTTGAACACTGCACGTGGTGCGCATAATGCAACACTGAGCACCACTCTTTCTCGTCATTGAAACGTGCCTACAACACAGCATTCAGCGTTCAAACCGATTAAATCACCAGCACACAACTAGTCGCCAACATCCATAGCTAGCCCCGTAAAGCCTCCTGAGGTACATGTTCAAAGACAGCCTGTTTCTTTTGTTAGAGTCGCCCCTCTCGGACATGCTAACGCTAACGCTAGCCCATAAAGGAAGGCAACACTTGAGCCAGCTAACGTTAGCTAGCAGACGAGTCACAGGAAATTAGCTCACAGCCTACAAAGAGCAAGGATAACAAATGCTGTCTGATATTCCGTGACAAATGTTCAACAATAGAGGTTAATAACATCTACACGTTGTGGCAAACGCTGCCCGGGTCCATGTTGTGGGAGTGAATGACAACAAATGGGTTTTTTATATAGTTACCTCACTCGAGTGCCGTGTGCATCTCCTCTCCGCTCGGTACCAAAAAAAGAAAACTGCCGTGTGGTTTACGTCAACGCACGAAAGGCCTGGCACTCACCAACGGCTCTTACGGAGTTTCCGTAGAATCCAGGCAGGGGCGGACCAACTGTCTGCGCTATCTACGCAGTGCATTGAAGAAAGCACTGACGTTTCTTTCCGCCAGATTGTGTCTGGGCTGTCATATGACTGGCTGAGGAAATGATGGTCAGACAGCAATGAGCAAATGCCACAGCAGCGTCATCAAAAAATACACCCTCTAACTTGACTGCATGTCACCTCTGTTTTTTTGCCATTTGTGAACAGTAAGATGAGGTCATAACCCCTTACTGGGACACTGACCTTTACCTTATATGGTCATGCTGTCAGACAGTGCACCACAAGTTCCTGCAAATGTATATGATTATTCCTTAAACTTGAGTTTTCATGTTTTCCTTCGTGTATAGTGTAGTCATTTACATCAAATAAATAAATATATGATAACATTAACAAGATAGAAGTGAACTACTAGTAGCCTTAGTTTGAACCAACCATAATAGCCATAATTAGGACAAAAAGGGCAAAAAAGAGGAGAAGAAATAGGCTACTGCAATCCATCAGACAGGAAAAGGAGAGAAGAGGTAAATATTCGAGCTGAAACAAGCTGAATCTGACTTTCTTGGTGTGAAGGTTCCTCACTTATTCACTTACCAAAGTTTTGAAACTAACACACACATAACAGCATGTTTTTGTAGCCCACAGACAGACAGATAGATAGATAGATAGACAGATAGATAGATAGATAGATAGATAGATAGATAGATAGATAGATAGATACACATTAAATAGAATTAACAGAATACAAGAAAAAAAACCTTAGCATACTCTATAAATATAACATGCATTTCTATAGAATATCTATTGGTCCTTGTGACGGTGAAGTTGAACCAGTCTGTTAGAGAAAGAGCTCCTCCTGCATTTATACTAACGGGAGCCAATTAATAGTGTGTGGATTATTTTTATAATAAAATATTATATATATTTTTCCTAGTTTCCTGTTATTTTGAGCTGCAGCTATGGAATCAAAGTGTAAAAATAGCAACACTGTCACTGTGGACTACAATAAACTTTGCACAAGTGTTAGAAGCTCAGTTTCAAAACCAGTGGAAACAGAGCCCTGGAACAATGAAATTATTCTACTGACCTATAACAATATATTGGCTACTTTTTTTTTCTTCAGTGATCTGATTGGTCAGAGGTCGGAGTGTTGACAGGCTGTGATCCAACACTCTGAACATAACCTGGTCTGGAGCAGGTTATGTTCACTGTTCCAAGCCACTCCATAAAATCCTCTACCGGCACTCTAAACTTCTCCACCTGCCCATCACTTACTGCAGAGTCGTAAAAAAAACCTCTACAGGTGGCATAACCAGGAGTTGCAAATCTGCAGTGAACAAGGTGAAAAGGAAGGGGGAGAGCACAAGCTCCTACTCCCAACCACCATTTCAGACTGAACGCTGCCCAGTTGGACAAATGGCAGTCTTCCTGTCAGGTAGTCAGTAATCCAGAAGATGGTGGATGCGTCTCCCTTCATCGCTTTCAGCTTCTCCCTCAGAAGCAGTAACAGGTTGGTGTTGAAAGCACTGGATAAATTAAAAAAACACGATCCTCATATTTTAAATAGTTCCATTAAGATGCTGGTGAGCTTGCTGGTGCAGGTAGATGATGGCATTGTCCACTCCCAGATGAGGCTGGTTGGCAAACTGCAGAGGGTCCAGCAGTGACTGACAAATGATAAACATCTCAAGAAGGTTTTTCATGATCGAGTCATAATAACGTAATGGCCAAATGCAGTGTTGTCAGTCTTGGAAATCAGCTTAAATAATGACCAGATTACCACTGTGGCATGTGGGGCACATGACCTGGGCAAGGTGGTAGCTGCCAGGTCATATCCTGGGTTTTGTGTCTGGGAATGTGGAGATTTTAATCACCTTGGAAAATTGGAAATTACACCAAGTGTGTTATTTAAGGATGATTCTGGCACTTTTTACACTTAGCATTGACTGTTTTTATGCAAAACATGAAGTCTTCATTTTTCAAATTAGAATATTACAGGTGGATCCAGTATTTCTTGACAGGAATCATATTCCTGACAGTGTGGGGAAAGCTTTAAAACTGCCTTCAAACTATCAAAATGGAAAATAAAATGCACAGAAAGTATAATTGGTCAGCTGAATAAATAAATAAATGTGACAAAATAAGACATTTTTCAAGACTTGTTTTGCACTGCGGGACTGGGACTCATGGACTCAAGTATTTTCATAATCCTGAGGCCTTGAGAAGTTTAAGCTTCACGATTGCACGGAAATTTATGTAAAATTTGAAACATGCAAAAATATGAAATGATCTGAGGAATAAGTTTTCATTTATTTAAACTGTTGTGTTAATGAGTGTTTTTAAGCTGAGACATGGCTTGTAAAATTTAGGGCATTTGGAAAAACTCTTAACTAACTTAAGTATCTCTTTCAGAACCCAATTATGTTCCAAACACACAAAAATGTTGTACTTTTCATGAATATCTAACTCATATCAATGACTAAAATGACGTTTTAAAACACAATGCATATATATACTGTATATAGTATTGTATTAGTCATCACGGCTCAAAATATTCTCAATTTCTGAAGTATTCCCAGAAAACAATATGTTGAAAACCTGAGATGAATATTGTGTGTTCATAATCAATAGGATGCATTATAAGATGATTGTATCATGAGAAAATCAACCGTATTTCCCAATTTGTTTTCTGGTGATATTCAGATATTTCTGAAAAAAGAGCACAAGCTATAAATCTTTTATAAGATTTTTTGACAAGTATACGTAATTTAACATCGTATGTTTACTTTAAATACAGTTTAACACAAATTATGTACTTTAACAATATGATTAACAGACTGAAACTTGCCTTGAGCTTCCTCCTTGCCTCACAGTCAGCCGCACTTGTAAAAAAAGAGGATGTGGCTCTATTGCAGTCCATAGTAGATGATGTGGAACACTGTGTGTGGTTTATAGAAATTCAGTCAAATTAATCTGTACATTTGGGTGGAGACAGATGACAGTAACCACAGATCTAGACACCCTAGGAATGGTCTATCCATTGGAATGAATGGGGAAACTGAAATGACGCCCACCATCATTCCTGCCACAGCCTGCATCATTTAAAACCTAAGGCAGCAAAGAACTGGTTACCTTGAGTAAACTGGACACATGCACACCGTCATTCTAAACTGACAGATGTGTGCTCAATGTTTGCAACTAGCATACTGCCACATCCCCATTTCTCTAGCTATATAAGGAAAATAATCCCAGATCAATCTGCCATCTTCCTCTGAAATGTCTCTGTAGCCAGGAAACCCATGGCAGACAGGATGTGAACCTAGGATGGTACTGGGTGAGTGTGGTGCGTCTGATGACTCATGCTGTTTCTGGGAATTATATAGTTGTAGCAAAACTTGTCTTGGCAGTTGAAAAGCCATTCGTCACTCTCTTCAAACTTGTTACGTTGGTATCTGAAGACTGTTCTTTCCTAAAGGGACAGGCTGCAATGTCTTCCAACAAGGCAGATATGCCATCTTAACACCTACATAGAGGTGAATCTGAATATTTTACATACTCTGCATACCTGTTACTAGGCCACCACTTAAAGTTGGCTACATATGCGCATTTCCAGTGAACTAAAAATTTTCGGATCAGTTGATCATTACAGGCCAAATCAGTAAAAACAATGAAAACCTTAACGGTTACATTTCAATAAGGGCATTCTCATATACTCCAGTGTAAGCTTATAGTAAGTTAACATGTGGTAAATTTGCTTTTTGTTGTGTTTTTATTTATTTAAGGCATTTTTGCCTTTATAGATTGGACAGCTATTGGAAAAGATTGGAAAAGCTAGTGAGACCTAGAGTTGAGATTTTTTAAATCAAAAATATTTTGTGTTTCATGGTTTTAAAACCATTGTAATGTGTATCTGGTTGCGTGTGTTACAGGTACAAAAAGATACATATCAAATGCTGCATGCTGCTATCATTTACNAAGGGCCACAGGCTGGTAGCCCTGTACAGCCTTGTACATGGGGCACCTGCTCTGTCCACTAAGCCACCGACGCCCCCTTTTTGTTATTTTTGACATGTTCAAAATAAACAAATAAATCAAATTCATGGTATAAAAAAAGTTGCCTATTAAAGCCTTTTTTAATGGATGTGTTTCTAATATTTAGTTAGAATTTGTGTGTTTATATTTTCTAAGACAGGCAGGCCTTCGTCATTTGTGCGTACGCATGGTCTGAGCCAGTAAGATATTCAGGTAAGAAAATATTGATGATGAATCCCGGATTTGTGTGTAAAACCTTTGTACAGATTTCTGAGTACGCACTTTCTGTCAATGAGGCCCACTGATTTTCACTTAATTTCCCAAGATTCTTGAAGCCAGAGACAAAGATTTTAATGACCACAGGTTTAAGTGTGATAGTTCATTTTTGACCTAATCTCAAGGTCCACTTATTAGCTTTTTCTGGAGTTTTCAACCACATCTCACTGTCTTCCTTAGCACAGGAAGCTTGCTCAAATCATCTTTTATCCACAGCTTTTAATCAGTACAGACAAAGATGTTGTTGAATGCTCTGGGAAAAGCTAGTAAGACCTAGAGTTGAGATTTTTTAAATCAAAAATATTTTGTGTTTCATGGTTTTAAAACCATTGTAATGTGTATCTGGTTGCGTGTGTTACAGGTACAAAAAGATACATATCAAATGCTGCATGCTGCTATCATTTACCACACTTGAAATCTGATGCATTACACAGAGTTATAGTCAAAAGCAAATTTTTATACATTACACACAAAAAGCATCACAAAGTACAGTTTAGTATGTACAAAGTCACATGATGCACATAGTATCCACAGAACAGCCATGGTTGTCGATTAGCCAACAACTGTTGATAAATTTAAGATGCTATATGATACGACTGTTGTGTGTTTTACTTACAGAAAAAGAAGCACAAGTAGCTAATGTCAGTGGGAATGACTTATTAATGTAATTTACTTAACATCACTTTAGATACATAGAATAGTATATTTGTGTAACACTGTGTGCCTCAGGGGTTCACCAGTTCTGTGCTGATCCCAACTTTGACCTTTTTGCTTGGCCTCATATTTATTCACATCTGACTTTTTACACGTTATTTCCAAGCAATCAATAATTTGATATGCAGTGTTCCAAGAAATCCATCAGGCTCTGAAATTCATGTCATAATATGTGGTATGGTAGAGAGAAGGCTTTGGACCGCTGACCTTCACTGTCTGTGTGTAGGTGGTTGTGTGTGCTTCTGTGTGTGCTTGTGTGTGCAGGTGAGTGTGAAGCACTTGGCCGCTCTGAGCGGACACACAGCTAATTTCTGTCGGCCTTGCACCAGCTGGGTCCACTTCCCGGCTCCTCCCCACCTCTCGTATCCCCCTCTCATGTCGGCCGTCTCTCCTGATCACAGAGAGATTAATATCAAGTGATTGGCAGCCATGTTCTCACTTAGCACTCCAGTCATGGTGCCCCAGGGTCTCTGCCAGTCGTAAAGCAATGGCGGAAGTGCCACTGTGGCTTTCACTGTCATTTAGCCAGTACCCAGCCCCAGCAGACAGAGGATGAAAAGTGCCAACGACCGCATTGAATTATGAGCTCGACTCAGCCCCAGCCATATATACAACCCGGCACAGGGAGCTATTTCCTGCTGAAATGCCTCTTGCTGCAGATTACTGAGGTAATATTTCCTGCACTGCAACTAGAGTGGTTATGGTCCGCAGGCAATCTACCTGACGCAGCTTTTGCCCACAAAGTGACGACTGGCATGAAAGGCGAGGCATTGAGTCCTGCTGGAATTGCCCTTTTTTATCACACGGTGGTTAAAAGGGTGAGGTGATTCTTAATGAGGACAACAAGTGTAACTTTTCACACCTGCCTGAGGCCAGGAGGGCTCGAACAGCTATCATGTGCATAATTACAGACACAAGTGGAATAGTTCATTCGAGTCATATACCCTATTATAAACCTATATTACCGGAGTCAAATTAAGGTCGTCCATCTTGAATGGGTCCTTCCACATGATGGAAATAGGCACTGGGGATATGCAGTCTGGATCCTATGTGTGTATGTGTGTGTGTGTGTGTGTGTGTGTGTGTGTATGTGTGTTCCTGGCTGACATTTTGCTGATACAGAGCAATATTGGCACCCCAGCAGACCTGCTGGTGCTCTGTCCTGGAGGGCAGCCAAAGACAGAAAGAAAAAGAGAGACAGAGGCAGAGGGACCGGGAGAGAGAAAGAGAGAGAGAGAGAGATGGCAAGTGACAAGTTTTAAATATCAGCTCATTATCCACCTGTAAACCCATCTAATGAGCGTTCATGGATTTTTCATTCCCTTTAATTGGGTAGAGGTTGGAGAAAGGCGAGTGCACTTGCTTGTTTCCCCTCAGGTTTGTTGTACTCGCCAAAGCTATAACGCACACACATACTACTCGCCAACGATCGCCAACCAACACCCACCATCTCCAGCTCACACGTCCTGGAATCGATGCAAGCAGAAGGAGAGCGCTCAACAAGCTCCATTCAGCTCGCTGTTGGTCCATATGAATATCCACTTAGTGGATTGGCCACTCCACTGTATTAATATTCAGTGTGCACACATGGATGGGATGACAATGAGTTTCATCTTACACACATTCATAAATGTAAATCCAAAGGTGTTGCAAATGTGTTTTCTGTTTAATTTATACAGCCCAATGAAAAGTGCTGTTAAAGGTTACTGATCAATGTAGAATGAATATGTTTTACATGGATGTGTCAAAGGAGACATAGCAGGGAATTTCATATCCCAATTTACTTGCTCTTTGTAATCAAGACTGTGAGCAGCAGGAAGTGAGACAGTACTTGCAAAAAAATGATTTATTCATATTTTTTTTTTTTTTTGTTTTTTTAAAATAACAACAGGTTTTATTTTCACCTGCAGCTGTACTGTGTCAGGACTACGGTTGCCTTGAGAGCTCAACAAACTGCAAATTAATAAAACACATAGAAACAGACGAAACACAAGCAAATTAAGATCTTCACTATCTTCATCTTCACTAAATTTATTGTGTCGTATCTATTTGCATGTTTTTATCTATTTGAGCTCTCAGTGCTACTGTTAAAGACAGACAAAACTGACTTTTGATTATTTTGCACTGCACATAGGCACTACCAGGGCTGTAGTAAGTTGTACTGGAGTCTGGTCTCAGTCTTGAGTAGGGTCTCAAGACCATTTCTTGAAGACTTGCACTTGTCTTACAGCCAAAATAGATGGGGCATGGGAGCGATGCGTCCATGTCCCATGTATTTCAGCCGTTAGTTTCGTGCCTTGTTGGACTCGGGTTCAGCTATTAAGCTAGTCAAGTTGTTTCTGGCTGCTGATTTAGCATCAGTTGTACAGAATGTTGCCTGATTCTAACAACATTTTAGATTAGATTAGATTCAACTTAATTGTCATCGCACATGTCACAAGTACAGAGCAACGAAATGCAGATTGCATCTAAACAGAAGTGCAGAAGCTGTAATTAAATAGCATATAGCAGTAATTAAATAACATATGCAGTTATTAAATAACATATATGTACAGGTTAATATACAGGGTGAATGGTATGAATGATATATAAATATGTCTATTGCTACAGGTATGTACATGCTATGAACGGGCTATGTCAACAGTATGGATAACTATACAGTATGTACATTTGAGCAAAATGTGAGTACAGTTGTGTACATGATGCATGGAAAAAGGAAAAAAAAAACCTCCTTCCACCTCTTATTGTCTGGCATTGCATCGATTTTGCAAGCAACGCTAGGTCTGAGCCAGGCCCCCAGGAGACCAGCTCAGCCTTGAAGCCAGTTCTTCCCAGTGGCCTCTCTTGGACTTCAATAAGTTGGTGTTGACTCCAGGTTTGGGCACTACAATTCTTTATGGCAAACCTCATTCACCCAAACAACTAGAATTACTGTAAACATCGCTGTGGACAGTTGGGCTGAAAAAATACAAGTGCATATAAGTTAGAGAGAAGAGAACCCACACTGTCCGACATCCTACTTGCAATATCATTTATTAAGAAAACAATGTTTTTAGTTGTTTAGCACATCAGATGTATAACTAAGGTAAAAGATTGAAATGTTGTTTTCTGAAAGATTCTTTAATAGATGTTTGAATAGATTTTTGTAGCCACATGGGGGCACAAAAAGTCCACAACATATATATGACATAAAACCACCTTACAAGCTGTTACTGGTGCATATTAGCAAGGTATGTTTACGACCACATTTTTAAACCCCTAGCAGACATGGACATGTCTTACACAGCAAAAAGAGGACAAGTGCCTCATTAATTACCGCTGATATATTAAGTCCACTCATGTGTAGCCGACACATTTCATCAGCCTTAAATCCTCACTACTGGAACTCAATCTAAAGACAAAAAGAAAACTCTTGGCACCCTGTCTCTTTGATAACTACAAACTACATGAACAGGTACTGAAGGTATAGTATATGAAGTGTTATTCACTGCTCCTTCACATGGAGAGAGAGCTGATTTCTGTACAAGATCAAGTGTTCACAATAAAGGAACATTACTCTTTCAAGCCAAATCCTGTCTTTTTCAGCGCACAGAGGAGTGCGTTTGATTCCTGACAGCCCTGACATTTTCTTAAAATCATCCGCAGCTCCTCCTGTCAATAGCAGCTTTGTTGCTATTTCTCTCTCTCTGAGATCTTACAGGAAAGGAATCGGGCATGTTCAAAGGTTCCCTGCAGAGAAACATAATTTCAAAGGTGCTCAGAATCTCATGTCTACATACGAGGGACGATCAAAGTAAAGTATATTTCATTTGCTTTCAATGACGTGAAAAAGATGAAGGGAAGCATTTGGCCACATTGTTCTCTCTATTATGCTCTGTAAGAAGAGAGCGTATTCTGTGCTGCTTGCCATTTGTGCTTGTTGTAGAAGGTTAACGTTGTTTCACTGACATCACAAGTCAATGGAACATTTTAATGACTGCTGTAATGTGATCATTAATTGCACTGCTCTTAATACTTTTCACATTGTAAAATTCCTCATGAAGTCAACCATCTTATTTTCCACTGCACTTCAATCTTAGCTGTTGCAAAGATGTAAATCTGGTACAGAATTTACGAAATTCACCAACTTCATGAGGTGTTGATGAGAAGTTGTAAATAAGAAATACCTCAGTCTTGTGTTCAGTTCAGTGTTTCAGCTCAGGCTGTTCTCATGCACTGTAAGTAAAGCTAACTATGAAAAAGTAATGCACCACAATTCGCATATAACCCACGTAATCATGAGTCAGTCATTTGTGTATATCCCATGTTATCAGGAAGGCTGCGATCATGTGACCAGTGCGCTGATGGGAGTAAAGAAGGAAGTAATTAAGAAGTATTAAGACCAAAAGTCTCTGTAAGGAGGTGGTGAATGGGTCAAACAACACAGGATTTTCCCCCAGGAGACCAGTGTTCGGAACCAAGTGAAACCATGTGAACTTTGAGTTATCTTAAGGTATGTCATCACTGTGTTTCTTTTCCTAAACCTAACCAAAGTAACTTCATTTGCCTAAACCCAACCCACGTAACCTTACATCAAGTACAGTAATCAAGTCAGTTATACACAGTGTTAGGCAGTAATGCCAATATTACTTTTTCCAGTAACAAGTAGTTTAACTAATTACTGATAAAATTAATATAATCAATATTACAGTTACCCCAAAACAAAAAACTTTTTACAACATTACTTTTGTTATAACCCTCAACTGACTTGAAATACAACAGCGGATTCATTTTTTTTCACAATCGTTGCAGCAAGCTAGTTTGGAAAGATGGAAACGCTTACCTTAGGCAACCGGAAATATTTCCATAACTTTGATTTTGTCAGGAGGAAACAGGAACATCATTGTTCCAGGTGCGTTTGTGGTACTAAGACTCCTTCCACTTTGAAAAAGACGGTCTCAAACCTTCAGCCCAAACACTGTTTATGACCGACAGCACAACAATGGAAAGGGAGCTCTCCTCAGCCACAGAGGATGGCTGTAGCCCTGCAATGGCTAAACAACCAAAACTGGATTTTAATCATAGCGGCTTCAGGCTACAAGTGACAAAGAACTATTGAAGCTTTTAGCTTGATGTGTGGTGGATCTCCACGTTTGACTCTGCATCTTTCCGGCAGATTCTTGGGAAAATACCAGTCACAGGCAACAGAAGACCCCTAGGTAGCATATCATTTGCAAGCTATTTAGCTTTAGCTACACTTACTGGTGATTATCCTGACACAGAGATTGACAGAGGATTTTCTTATTTACCTCTTTTATTAGAATAAATGGAGATTTCTTAAGATATTCTGGTCTGGGCCATTTCATCAAAACAGGACACTAAACATTACAGGTTACATACATAACGTCATTGGTGGGGCACTTATTCGTTAGCTAGCATACAAACGGTTGTATATGCAGTTTTATAAGATATCGCATAAACTGTCGTATGAGGATACATTGTTCAAATTGGCAGCACAATGCTGGTTCAGTCTTGTCAGGTCTGAAAGATGTCAGAACGTAGCCTACCATTGTCAGAATCACAAAGTAATTAAAAGAATGTAAACTATGAGAAATATAAAACATGATCCAACCTGAATGTGTATGATACATAGGTCTGTTGATAACGATGTGCAGATGAAATCCAATGCTGAAAAATTAATCAAAATCTGCACAGTAGATATCTACCATTGTACAGCCATTAACCCCTTGTGTCAAGTATAAAGCCAACTTTAATAATAACAGTTTTTCTGATACAAAAAGTAAGGTTTTATGTTTCCTGTAAAAGCAACAGCAGATTTTTGTGAGAAAGCTGGGCAGTTAACATAAACAAGCCTGTCCTTTCAAGGAAAAACGTCAGCAGCAGTCGTTTCAGCAAATGCCCAAATAATGTTCAAGTGACAAAGCTCTTTTGAGGTCATAGGAGTTATAACTTTGTCCACCAGGAGCAAAGGAGGAAATGGTGAGATGTTGTTATAGAGGCACAAGGAAGAGGTGGAGGCTGGATGGCTGGGTCAGCAATAGGTCGGACTTTAACACGGGAGACCGTTATTTCCAGCTGACAGTCAACATGGGTTTCTTTTAACCATGACCACGATTGTCTCCTAACCATGAAACCTAGTGGTTATGATGACAAGGGTCCCAATCTTAACAAAATAGTCATTAACCCTAGTCTGGCTGACAGGGTGTAGACTGTGGGTAAAAGCCTGTCATTGGCCACCCATTTCTGTTTTCAAAATCCCTGTTGCTACGTGAAACTAGTCATGCATAGCGAGATCTATCTCTGTGCTTCGTCTTAGTGCTGTGTGTGAAATAATAACAACCTCCAAGCTAGCGACAGCCTAATAAATGGTAATGGTAAATGGACCTGCATTTGTATAGCGCCTTTCTAATCATCCGACCACTCAAAGCGCTTTTTACACTACGAGTCACATTCACCCATTCACACTCACACACACACACACACACACACACACACACACTGGTGGCCGAGACCACCATGCTACTCAGTTCATAACTCACTCACACACCGATGGCAGCATCATTGGGAGCAATTTGGGGTTCAGTATCTTGCTCAAGGGTGCTTCGACATGCAGACTGGAGGAGCCGGGGATCGAACCGCTGATCTTCCAATTGGTGGATGGCCCGCTCTGCCTCTGAGCCACAGCCGCCTACATCTTTTAATGTTTTATGTTAGTTTTATGTGGCGCTTTCTTTAGCGAGTATTTAGCCATTTTAGCCCATGTGCAAGTTCCCCCCTGAAACCATGGCCCTCTTTGCACCTGGCATTAAATTGTGTGTCGTATCCTGTGTCTGTCTGGGTGACTATGTGTTTGTTTTTGTGTGTGTTTATTTTTATTTTGGTAATTATATGTTGATTGTATGTATGTGTATGCTGACCCCTAGCTCCAAGACAAATTTCTCTAAGGAGACCAATAAATGAACTCAACTGAACTGAACTGATCCATGTTGTGTCTAATTTTGACTTAACCTGATTACATTTAAACTTGGTATTATTATATGTCTCCAGCGTGGAAAAAAGAACAGGGTTTTGCTGAAATTTTACAGGAAGTGAGCACTGGCCTCGACTGGAAAGTCGTTGGTTGTCGGACCCATCCACCACCACTCCCACCCCACTCGGAATTTCCACACCTTCAACTTACATTTTTGTCCCAGTGCATTTCCCTCTGATGCTGTTGGGTGCTGTTTAACAATTACAGCAACCGGCTGTGTATTATGACGACATGAAAGCACTTTGTGAACGGCTGGTTTGTGAAAGGCTGGTTCAGGCACTGTTTTTGATGTCCTCTGGGTGAGACTGGGTTGGGATTGCAATTGCAATTGCATCTACACTTGTGCTCACTGTGGTCACAAGGCATATCTGACCACCTCTTGAAGTGGTTTGGCACCTCCGGAGGTAATGGGTTCAGCCAGACCCTTCTCCAGCACACAGTGTAAGATTGGTCTGGCTGTGCAAGACTATTTTAATCATAAACAACTTGTTTTCTGGCTAAATCTAACAAAACTTTAACCATAGCTTTTTGAGATCATTTAGAAATGGCAATGTCACCCTGTCAATAGGGGCACAAAATGCATATGTGTGTTGTTCTGGAGGGTGAGGCCCAACAATGTATTTTTATGTTTAACTTGGAAGACTTGTTGCATGAACAGATTTAGCAACCAACAGAAACTTAAACCTCATGAATTGACATTAGTTAAACAGTAGTTGATTTCCACTAAAAATCCAGTGCACATAACCTACTGAGAGAGTTCCGACCTCCCCGTCCGTCTTACGCTTTCCATCTCTGCCACTTATTTTTTTGACATCTGCCCAGACTTGGTTTCATGGGAGATCACAAAGAAAAATTTAAGAGACCTGTCACTCAGATGAAGCATACATTCTGGGTATCATTCTTTATCCCCTATTAATTTGCTGTCTTCCTTTCATTCCTCCTTTTTCTGTTTTGCTTATACGCGCTTTCATTTTCTTTTCTTGTCCTCCCTCTTCCTCTGCAACATGCCAATAGACAAGAGACATACAAGCACACAAAGTCACTGCATTCAGCGCATATGCATTTATTTTCTCGTGTCACATGTGATCAAACACAGTGTGGTATTTTATTATTGCTGCCACAAAAAAATCATGTTATGTAAGAGAGAATCCTTTCTTTTCGTCTTTCATATCTTCCAGGTATGGCAGTCATCGCAAGCAGTTAGGATCGCAGCTCAAAAAAATAATAGCTGACATTTTTATTTCAGTCACATGGGATTTCTTCATTTTTATCTTATTTCTTTTCCTTTGGAAAAAACTCCTTCCTACGTACAATGCTGCTATTGCACAATCACTCCTATTCCACAGTCCTCTATAGTTACCGATAGCCCGCAGTGCAGCATAGCAATACAAAAGGTTATTTGATATATACAGATTTTATTACACTACCCAATCATTATCATAATTTTACGAGTTTTCCGTCACATTTGTTATGGAAACTGTTCGCCTGATGGCTGTGGCGAGCCTCTACCCTGACATTCCAAATCCGTTTTGCCACGTGCTGTCATGATCCATCAGTTTAATTTGAAAGATCACAAGCGTACTTAGCCACAAGCATCGATGCTGTTATTCAATAAGCAGGCCATGTTTCATTCTTCATCTGTCATGGAAGCAGCAAGAAAAGTGCAAAGGGAATGTATCTTCCTTTCATCCTGAACGCCGGCGGCCAACTCATGAGACCTGCCACTCAGAGATCTGTGGATATGAGGTCATGGGAATGCCAATGAATTTCTAAAGGTCAAAGGTCAAGACACTCGTGCTTCTGTTCTTTTTAACACATAAGAGAATATGTTAAAGAATGGAGTGTGAGATGAGAAGGAAATTTTTCGAGGGGGATGTAAAATGAAAAGCACCCTAGGAAATACATCCAGGAAATACTGCAGGAGAAACACAGCTTTATAAACGGAATTACTCCCCCTACAACTGTACATCCATATATACAGAATATTTCAGTAACAGCCAACAGAGTAATTCTATTTTTTCTTATCGTGTTAGTCTTTAGATTTTTATGCCTGTGTGCCAGCGATAGACATGGCTGGAGGCATTATGTTTTTGAGTTGTCCATCCGTCTGTTCCATTCTCATAAATACCATATTTCTTGAAGGAATTTCTTCACACTTGGCACAAATGTCCACTAAGACTCAACAATGAACTGATCAGAATTTGGAGGTCAAAGGTCAAGGTCGCTGTCACCTTGTGTCCGTCTCATTCTCGTGAACGCGACATCCAGAACACCTTGAAGGAAATTCCTGAAATTTGGCACAAACATCAACTTGGATTCAAGGACAAACTAATTAGCTTTTGATGGTCAAAGGTCAAGGCTTAATTCAAGAATTCATACACTAATTAAGATTTCACACAAATGTCTAACAGGATGAATTATTAAGTGATTATATTTTATATCCAAAAGGTCAATGGTTAACTTCTTTGTGACATCATAATGTTCTACAAAAACTATTTTACTGGCATAACTCAGGGACATAAGGGAAGACATTTGATCAGATACTGGTTTGGTGACACTAATCTTAGGTATCCACCTTGAAACTGTGCTGATTGTATAGATCTTCTGTGCTGCCGGGGGAAGATGTGTGTGAAACATCCACATCTTAGAATATGCAGCTTCTCTGCAGCAACGTCCATTTTTCGAGCATTGTCAACTGTCATGGCCACATATGGGTCTTGACAAACATGTATGTAAACTGTAACTGCAACTTCACAGGTTCACGACGGCACAAATATACAGAGTGTAAAGGGTTAAAATGTATTTACAGGATTTTTAAAAATGACATAAGTTGAATGTGTTTAAAAAGTCATCGTGACTATAGTACAGTTCATATGAGGCTATGGCACAGTTCATGGCTAATATAATAAGTTAAATGTGTTTAAAAACAGACACCCCTACACATTTTTAAAAAGAAATTATTGTGTCTTAAATTGTAATTTAATGCATTTTCATTGTACTTTACTTGTCACTGTGTTGGTGTAATACCTAAACAGGTCACTAGATGGCGTATTGTGTTGGGAGGAACCTAAAACCCAAGCGCTGCATAACGGTACCTTTGGAACCAAAAGTAACCCAGACATGGTACCTAGACCCTAGGTCCGTTTAGTGTTTCCACCGCAAACAGTACCCTTAAATGTGGGCGGGACTGTTGTCGCTCATCGTTCTGTCCAGCACTCACTGTATTTCCTCCTTTATCAGTCTGCACCTCATTTATTGTCCGCAGAGTGAGGCTGCACGCTGATATTTTCATAACAAAATAGAACAGGCTGTCTATATATTTGTCTGTTTCGTTTGTTTACAAGAAAACTCTGCAGGGAACCTTTAAGTGAAGCGAATTCCACTTATTTAAAGTGAAGTGTATGAATGGGATATTTCTCTCTGTTCAGCTGAAAAACTGAAATGAGGTGTTGGGGGAAAAGGCATCAAATGTCATCATATTGTCAAGCAGCAAATTAAGTTAGCTACTACAGTATTGCCATGATTTTACTGAAAGACTGTGGGGATACCAGCTCCCCTGTTTTTTTACCACTATGCAAGTGTGGGCTTCAGCAAAGAAATTATATCCACTGCATTTTCTTTGTACATCCTGGGAAGTATTGAGCAGGCTGCTTCCGTCATTAAACACTTGTCTGGACAGTGATGCTCACTGCTCTTTGTGGACCAAATAACCTATTTGTCTCCACCAACAGATTATTACTCTCAACCTTGCAACCTTTTAATTTTAATTTAATGTACGCCTAATCTCCCTTTAGGAAATCACTACAGTATATTTAAGGCTAGGCTAAACTCAGGCCTATACTAAACCATGTCTGAGAAAAGCAATGTATGTGGTTTTAAAGGCAACTTTAGTGCTAGTCCTAATCCCTGTCCTGGAAATTGGCCCAAAAATGAAAAGAGGAAGCCAAGGAGAGTTCACATTGTAATTTGCATGCTGACTCTAAGCAGCAGCTTATTGGCTTATGCCTCAGGCAGCCTGTGCCAGAGTGCCCTCAAGAACAGTCTGCTTCATCACAGTTGGGAAAGACAAAAAAAAGAAAACAAAAAACTTGTTTTAAAAGTCCTCAAGCGTTGTATGGAATATCCCCAGTGTTTCATGATGTCCGATGACATTTAGATTGGAGGCAAAGGGCTCTCTGTTTGAGTTCATTAATAAAAGTATGCAATGCACAGCGAAGGCAGATAACTTGGAGTTATTCCTTCTAAAGGTTAAGTGGATCTCATGCAATTACTGAGTGACGGACCAAATCTGGAATGTGCCGGAATTCATCGAAGAAAAGTAGGGAAAGAAAAGAGGTACTTGTGGCCCATGTACTTATATAAACCAAATTTTATGTTGATTCTCTCAGTTGTTAATACCAAAGCTGTTCAGTATGCACCCACATCCTCAACCATTTCAATATCACAATCTTGTACTTGACTTCAGTGGACTTCCATTGCTAATTTCTGATAAACTGGACTACATGGAACATACGCATAAACACAATGTTAAAATTCAGCGGGTGACAACTGTGCTGAGAAGTTCATGTATTGTGTAAGCCTGTGTAGCTGCCATATAAAACATATACCGTACAAATACATACTGGATACATATATGGGCCATTTCCACTTTAACTTTTGGCCCTGCTGAGTCGAGCCATGCAGCGCCAATTTGCATTGCGATTATCAGTTTTGATGCACCGTGCCATGCTGAGCTGTGACACAGATGGAGCTTTTTACGGAGTAGGTCCAAAAGCCGGGCCGCCCGCCCTCAAGCGGTTAGCGGTGACATTTCATCAATGGCAGCTAACCCCCGATGACCCTGCTTCTCCCCCTCAAACAAGCCATGTGTGTTGCGAGGCTCTACTCACCTCTGTCTGCAGGAGACCAGAGGGTAAGGTGTTTTTCAAGGTCTCTGTGTGTTCAGCTCTCAGTACTTTCGTAGGTTCTAACAGAATCTCTGTGGTTTGAAGTTTAGTTTCTCTCCTGCGCACTGTTTGGACTTTAGATATCTGCTTTATTTTAATGTTTCATGTTTGCTATCAGCCCTATTAGGAGTTGTGTGAAGTTGCTGCTCGAAAACTCAACATTTCCTTATTTTTCTGCTTCATAATAAAAGTTTGTGTATAACAAAATAATGGGAGACTTTTATTGTGAAGAATCTATAGGAAATGAAATGAGTTTCTGACTGAATTAGCAGATATTTGTTAGCAGCTTTTCTTTAATAAAAACAACTCCAATAACACCACAGGGAGAAGGAGTAAAGGCAGAGACAGCCACAGTGAGATGTTGATGAAGAGCTGCAGACAACAGGCTCTTACTGCACCTCTGCAAATGGCTCCAACAGGTAAACTTCTTTTACCTGTCTTGCTGCGGAAAAACACATGCAGCAAAAATAACTGGGAATTTTAGCTGTGGATCAACCCGCTGTTTTTAAATGTCATCACTGTATGATGACAAACCATCATCAGTTAAAGACTCACCTTCAAGTTGGTAGCCCTGTTGTAATGGAAATAAAAATCTGTGCCGCACTGGGCTGATGGCCCAAACCAAACCAAGCCAAACAAAACCAACCCATGACTGTCGAAAAAGGGTAACACAGTGAACAGAAAAACTATTCAGTCTCATAGTTTTTAGCCATGCAGCATGGCTCTAGGGATGGCAGTGTTGGTTGGTTGGTCAAGCCAATAGTTTGGTCCAGACTGAAAAAGCTATTGGATGGATTGCCATTATATTTTGTACAGACATTAATGGTCCAGTGAGCGTGAACCTTTCCAACTTTGGTAATTCTCTTTTCACATATCAAGTAAAATATCTCATCATCTATTAAATGGATTTGAAAATTATGTACAGCCATTCATGGTTCCCAGAGGATGAATCCTACTGACTGTAGTTATCCTGCTGAGTAATGTCTGACCCCTGAAGAAACCAAATGATTTTCCAACTTCCCACAGCACTGGGGCAGAGCAGTTTGAGAAAAATATTTCCTGCCCGGGAGCTCGTACCTGCAGTTTCACACTTTAATTAATTTCTTTAACATGTCTTTCTCCACGGTGCTCATGGGCATCATGTCTTTGGCTAGAAACTATGACACTGGATCTGTTATATTTATCGCTTTTCATACGGGGTTACGGCGGCCAAACAGGACACTTTTGATTGCTGTTTTGGTGCAGCCCCGCTAGCTACCCACAGCAGCAGAAGTGCAAGGCTGTTGAGCAATACTTGTTGGTGGACTTACTGCAGTTTTGGCCTGGATTTTCACGCTCTCAGTGGAGTCGCTGGCATGCCACCTTTTCAGGTGATGGAAAAGGTTTATTGTGTTTCCCGTCCTGGTTGGCACCACTCTTTGTCCGTGTGTCGTCACCTTACAAGTAGCCAAACCACCTCCAAATTATTGATGTTGTGCAACCTTTTTTATCCACAATTTTGTCTCTTTTTGAGGATAACACAAGCTCTTCTTCAGCTTCACTGCCGCTTTACTCCTCACTTCCACTCTTTTTCTTTCGTTATATCCATGCTACTTTCAATTCCTCCTCACCTTGGCACACTCACCTCAGCACAATCTTTGCAGTGAAAAATGGGCATGTACATGGGCACATCCCAACACTGCAGACTGACTGACAGCTGTCTGTTAACTTCTGCTCCATGACACGCTGTTTGGATCTATCTAGGTCTGTCCATATCGAGGGAAAATGACTAGTTTATCCTCGTCATCGACATACATTTTATTGCTATCCTGTTTCAAGATTGTTTTATCGCCCAGCCCTAATTAACCAGCATCATTAATACACAGGTGGTCACAATAAAAGGCCACTCTAAAATGTGCAGTTTGATCACACAGTGCCACAAGTTTTGAGGGAGTGTGCCATTGGCATGCTGACTGCAGGAATGTCTATCGGAGCTGTTGCTTGTCTTCAATGTTGTTTCCCTGAATTTGGCAGTATATCCAACCAGCCTCATAACTGCACAAGTTGGGTTACGATGATGACTTGCTGTCAGGTCAAGACGCTAATAAGGATGATGAGCATACAGATGAGCTTCCCTGAGATGGTTACTGACAGTTTGTGAAGATTGAGCAAGCCAATTGTGCAAGCCAATTATTGCATCAGCTGTTTTAGGGTGGCTGGTCTCATGCAATCTTCCAGGTGAAAATGCTGGATGTGAAGGCCCTTAGCTGACACGGTTATGTGTGGTTTGCGGTTGTGAGACTGAATGGATGTACTTCCAAATTAAAAGGAAACAACATTTGAGACTTCTATGTTAGTGAAATGAACACTCAGTTCATGGGCAACAGCTCTGGTGGACATTCCTGCAGTCAGTATACGAATGGCATGCTCCCTCAAAACTTGGGACATCTGTGGCATTGTGATTTGTGATCAAACTGCGATCAAAATTTGAAAGTGGCCTTTTATGTGACAAGTCCCCAGGCACACCTGGGTAGTAATCATGCTGTTTAATCAGCATCTTGATATGCCACACCTGCCAAGTGGATGGATTATCTTTGAAAAAGGGAAATGCTCACTAACACAGATTGTAACAAACCAAGAGAGAAATATATCTATGTAGTGCATGAAAGAAGTCTTGGATCTTTCATTTAAACCTGTAAAAAATGGGAACAAAAACAAAAGTGTTGCATTTAAATTTTTGTTCAGTATGTGTTATAGGCCTTTTTGTTGGACTTTAGGATGTACACTGGACTTTACAGAATAATACTTAAACATCTGAGTACATTTGACTGTGTTGCTGTCCTTTAAACAAGGTTGCCCAAAGCACATGACAGGGTGTCCTTGCGCAAGACACTGAGCTCTATTTCCTGATAACTTACCATTTGTGTGAATGGGTGGGTAACAGGAAAGTTGTAACTGGAGAAGTAGATATAATGATACATAAATGCAGTGTGTGTTGTACTATTCTATGAAAATTAGAAAAGCAGGCAGTTTAATTTTTCAAGAATAAACTGCTCATCACCACATACTGTGCTTGCAGATATACAGACATACTGACACACGGAGGTAGACACTCACACTATGGTATAAACTGGCCCATTTATATTACATCAATACAACTTGCCATTTAAAAGTTCAATACTAAGTGAAGTAGTTGACAGTCTTTGTTATTTGTGCTCAGGCTCTCGCTGGTTTCTTCATAACCTCGCTGCTTTCTCTTCTGCAGACACGGCTGAGTGTGCTATGCGACCTATATGATTATTCTGTTGTGTTCTTTGCGAGAGAAAGAAGGAGACAGCGTGAAGGAAAACAGAGAGATTTGTTATTAAGCTGTCCCAACGAGTAAACCTCTAATTTATGATTTGTGTCTATTTATGGGGAACCTTTTTTGTAATCCTTCACTTTTATCTTGTTGAAAATATGAACTATCTGAATCTCTCACACTCGTCTTTTCTCAGTGTCTGTCTGACTCACTTTCTTTCTCCCTCTCATTATCCACCATCCGCCAAGAACATCCTGGCATCAGAGCACAGAGAACTTTTACCAGTCATCTCGCACAACGGGGCACTATGTTATGTTGGAAATTGTGACACCTCCAGCACAATGACAATGAGACAGCTAGTCAGTGGTCCTGACATTAAAGCAGAGCTGTTACTAAATTAATGTGCCGTTATTTATAAGGAACAGCTCTCTATGACCTTCTTGGAAAGAGGGGTGTTTCATTTCTCTCCATGAAACACCCCTCTCCTTTTGAGCATTTGATAGAACAGAAAGAAACTCCATATAATGTTAAGGTTGTGAATAAGGATATATCACTGAATAGTTTTAGAAGGTTTTCTGTCAGCTGGGTTAGTAATGAACTGTTGTCACCAACACTTACTGGCATGCTGTCTTGTCCCATCAAAGTCTTGTCCCGTCATAGTAGCTTGTTGCGAGCTAGTGCAAGTGTTCTTGCAGGCATTTGCAGGTTCTCCTTCCAGGCACAAATGATACAGGATAAATGATGGGAACAGTTTTGCAGAACCTCAGGGAGAGCAACTAGGAGGGATCGCTCTTCCAGGACGGACAGATGTGCATTAGATGTTGTGTGTACAGAACAGATCAACATAATAGATGTACAGCAATCCATATGACAAAATGATATATCAAGAGAGACAGAGAGAGAGAGGCAGGGCAAACAGTAATGACAATAGCTACAATAACATTAATTTTAGTAATAATATAATATTAATAATGCTAATAATAGTATTTTTGTAGTATATGTGTTATTAGTATATGTAAAGTATATGTATGTGACAATAACAAACATATGTGTATAATAATAGTAGAGGTACGACTAATAATAACAGCAGTAGTAGGAGGCATCAGGCAGGACCATGGCAGCAGCACAACCACGTCACACGATCCAGGCATATCTGCAATTCAAGGGAACCTGTTAGACAGTGGAGCACAAAGGCTCCAGAGAAGAAGCCAAGTTAGTGACATGCAGTAATAGGACATGAATGTCAGCAAATGAAGAGGAACCAACTTCTCAGAATCTGAGAGAGAGAGAGAAGGAGACAGGGAGAGAAGGAGAGAAGGGACAGTGTATAATAGGAGGTCCCCCGGCAGACTAGGCCTAAGTCAGTGTAACAGGTGAATATAGTTGTCTGGTGAATTTCAGCAAATCAGCTTTTTTCTTTCTTTATAAGAACTTTTATTTTGTTTACAGTCTCATGCCTGTACGTGTGCATTTCCGGTGTATATGAGTGAGCGTGATGACGTAGGCACGCCGTGCGTGCTCTGGCCATAGTCCCGCTTTACATGGCTAGAGGTGAGTCCGTTTGAGCCGTGCTCTGCGGTTAAAAATGTTAAAAGTTATTATTTACGATGTAAACTGAGTCGAACTGTTGTAACCTACTCTATGTATCATCCGACATGTCACATTATTGTTCTTTTGACTTTTTAGTTTGACAATTCTAGGCTTTAATAAGTTAGCGGCTGTGCTAATGTTAGCATGCTAATTAGCCTCTGTATTGATGTATCACCGACTGTGGCTAACCGTTCGTGTGTGTTATCAGGAGAGCAGAGCTCGGCAGGCGCACGGTGGTCGCACTACTCACCCTGTCTTTCTGTTGTATCACAGTACGAGAGTAAAGAACTGGAGACCCACTTCTGCCTCATGTATGATCATTTACACAACCCAGCACACAACACAGAGTAACACGGGTTACATCAGCCTAACTCGGGGCTGGTCCAAGTCAAGTCTGCACCAGCCCTAACTATTAGCTTTATCAAAAAGGAAAGTCTTAAATCTACTCTTAAATGTGGAAACAGGGAGATGGTTCCACATTAGTTACTGTCAGATTCAGATTATTGATATAAAATATGAATGAACTGATTAATGGTGATAGATTGTTATAAAATAAGCTATAACAATTAAGTATGATTTAAGGAGAAGTCCAGTATTTTGCACTTTGAGCCCCATTTCTGGGTTGTTTATGATGAAATAGAGTGGCTAAGACCAAAATAGTGATGGTTGCTCATTTTCGGAGAATTTGGCTTTCCCCTGCCTGACTTAACAGTGCTGCCTATGGCCATGTGTGAATCTGTCCTAAAACCACCCTAAACGTTCGTTTTCAAAGCCATGAAACTCACCGAGTGGTCAGTGGTGTTCATTGATGTTCTGACATAAAAATCGTAGCAAACTGTGGTTTCCGTGATGATTTATTTGACATTTTGTATAATCCATTGCTTTTCTATAGGAAGCCTCATTGTCCGTTGGTAGTAATCCTCCACCGGAGACGGAGAGGGGGTTGTTTGTGACAAGGCTGTTGTCATTGTAGTCTTTTAGCTCAGCAAAAGTGCCGGCTTGACAGTGCTGTGTGCGCTCCTGGAGGAAGAACGAGAACGAATTAAAAGTTTTGTAATAAGTTTAAACAACTGCACAGTGGATTACTCGCTTGTGAACAACCTTCGCCGTACGATGCCTTTGAACACAACGGCAACCTTCTGCTTCTGCTTCTTCTCTATGTCCCATTACATTGCAATGGTTTCCTGCCAGTTGGCACCACCCACGTAAAAGAGCATTATCGCCATCAAGTGGGCTGAAGTGTATAACGCTTCAGGGTCAAACGAACAATCAAGCGAAAGTTTACACACAGGTGTGAGGCAGCTGAAAAAATAGCTCTACAATCGAGATGAATAGCAAAAACAGGGATGGAAACCACAGTTTGCTACAATTTTTATGTCAAAACATCAACGAACACCACTGACCACTCGGTGAGTTTCATAGTTTTGAAAACGAACGTTAAGGGTGGTTTTAGGACAGGTTCACACGTGGCCATAGGCAGCAGTGTTAAGCCAGGCAGGGGAAAGCCAAATTCTCCAAAAATGAGCAATCGTCACTATTTTGGTCTTAGCCACTCTATTTCATCATAAACAATCCAGAAATGGGGCTCAAAGTGCAAAATACCGGACTTCTCCTTTAAGTATGTAATTAGCTACACCTCTACCAGCTGCAAAATTTGTCTGCCCTTCCAGGTGCAACTGAGGAAAGCCTGAGGCAGAGAGAGCAAACCTCCCCGCCCTTCCATGTGCTCTCCCCTAAGGCAGAGAGAGCAGCAGCAAAGACCCTCTCAGGAACAGAACAGAGCCAGCATCGATGACAACATGACATTGATAAGTCAGACAACATGAAAAGGAGGAGCTGGGGTGGAGGAGGGTTGCAAAGCAGCAACAGTAGGCAGGCCAGAGCAGTTTAAATAGGGCGCCCTGAATGAGATTCGCCAGTTGGTTGCATAGAAAGGAATCATGTGACTCCCTTCCATCAATCAGATGCTCCATCAGTTTATTTGGCTGTTTGAGATCAGCTGATGTAGCTGGGATGTCAGCTGAGCTTGACATAGTTTCCTGCCTGAACTAACGCTAAGCTCAGTTACTGGACAAATTATAATTTTGACCTGAAGATGGTGCTTAATGAAGAGCTGCTATGATTCAACATGAGCAACAAAGATGTTGCGTACCAAATTTCATGGCAATCCATTCAACAGATATTGAGATATTTCAGTCTGGACCAATTTGGTGGAATAACTGAGCGACCGACACAGCAACATCCCTATAGCCATGATACTAGTGTGGCTAAAAAAAGACAAGTAGGCCTACTTCTGTTGGCTAATGAGTAATCGATTACATTTTTAAGTAAGCTGTCCAACACTGGATATGTAGGTAGCTTAAAATAAAGTTCACAGCTTTTTATTTATGTGGCAGAACATGAAAGAAGCAGCTCCAGCTTGATAAATTCTAATTCCTGATAGAGATATACTCTATTTATTATGTATAAACACAGTTTGGCAAAGAATAGCTCCAGCATGTCTCTGGTGAGTAGAGCAAGTCAGAAAGAGAAGGCTTCTCTAACCCACAATATGTTTTGGCCCTTTGGGAGGCAACTGTCTTCTGTGCAGCTTGTAAGTCATTGAACCATTTTGGGCCAGAATGAATAAGTAATGGAACCCGGAGTAAAGCAAGAACAAGCAGGCTAAATATTTCATCCCTCCAGCCCTGTGCTGTGACCTAAAATTTGGACCGCAACAACAGCCGTCTAAAATAAAATTAAAATGAATGAAATTGTTCCCACTAGAGTGGAAATTGTTCCCACTTTAGTGCGGTGGGGCTTGAGGCTGTGAGGACGATTTTTTAATGCAGCAGAAAAAACGCTCATGTTGAGTCTTGAATATGAGGCAAATCGTGTGCTTTAAAGGCTGCTTGGGGAACAGTTTCACCTACGGTCATTGCTTCAGTGCAGTCATCAGCAGGTACATGTACACTGTGGAGCAGAGATGCAATACTAGGTTTAATAAATGCAATAAAGCGACCTTTTTCCGTCTCTTTGAGGGTTTTTTTTTTCAGGGAGCAGGCTGATTTATTTACTGCTCTTATTTGCTCCATATACAGTAAACACCAGACCTATTATTTATTTGATCTAATCTATCTTGAATGCAATTCTAGGCCCTTATATAACTACAATATATTCAGTAGTTTGTAGGGATGGGTAGTTGATACATTTGGGGTATTGACCGAAATAACCCAGTAACAAGTAGTACTGAAACATCTCCTGTCAAACAATACCTGGCATTTGATCCTTTTTGAATGTAGGGTCTGATCCTGGACCATTCCACCTCCCCACCTAATCAGCAAACTTTTCGCTGCTGCTGTCTCTGGAGCTGCTCTCCTCCCAGTGAGCGTCGAATTACACATCTGCCAGGTATACATTAGTGAACACAGCAGCAGCTCATATCCAACTAGAAGTTGTTAAACAATCATAAGTGCTATATGCTAGGCAACTGGATTTGCTTGCGTTTCTTGAAGATGTTTCACCGTTTCTTCAGAAATGAAGAAGCTTCTTGGATGAGAGGCGAAACATCTTCAAGAAACGCAAGCAAGTCCAGTTGCCTCAGTATATGGCACGTATGATTACCATGACCTGGATGACTGAGAATCTTCACCGACAAGTCCTTAAACAGTTCCAAGAAACTCAAATCGATACCGAAACGGCTCAACTCTGTCATTAAACCTGTTAGTAACTGTTAGGTAGTGTTAGCCGCGTGGTGCCAATAGCTAGCCTTGTCACTGTAAATGGCAAAGGGTAAATGGACTGCACTTGTATAGCGCATTTTTTGTCTTGTCTTGCACAAAGCACTTTTACACTACATGTCGTATTCACCTATTTACGCACAGTCACACTCTGGTGGGCGAGACTACCATACAAGGTGCCACCTGTTACTCGGTAACCATTCACACACACTCACACAGCCATCTGGAGCAATTTGGGGTTCAGTACATTCCCCTCAGACATGCAGACTGGAGGAGCCAGGGATCGAACCGCCAATCTTCCGATCAGTGGATGACCCGCCCTACCTCTGAGCCACTGTCGCCGGCAGTGTGCTGTCGGGTGGACTCTCACTTCTGTCTCCAGCACAGAGCTCACACTCCCACAACAGCTGCTACGGCCCATACAGTCTGTGGTGTAATGGATTTGAGCACAGTGTATGTGAAGGTGTTGGCAGGTCAGTGGGCCAAGATGCAAAAGTAGGACTATACATTACGCCACTTCATTCACATTTTGGACACCGAAAGAAGTACTCTATTGGTACTGGCATCACCTTAAGGGTACTGGTACTGGTATTGTAATTTTTTAAAACAAAACCAAGTCCTCGTCATTTCTCATAAGAGAGGACAGTCTATAAGCTTTTACTTGCTGTAAAAAACTGTAAAATAAAAAAGCTCAGGAGCCTTTTCTTGACATGGATACAAACTGGGTCAAGTGCTTCCCCTCGATGGTCCATACTTTGTACCACTGAAACATAAAAATAATTTACCATCAGATCACCACTCAGTTTGTAGCAATAACACATGCTTTGCAGTCTGGCTGATGCTTTTACAGAGCAGACATCAGTAACCTCCTCTACCCATAGGGTTTCCAGCATCATATTCATCCCGTTAACATAAATCAGCATTGTATGACAGCCACTGTGTAGTTTTACTGGAACCTACTCAAGTGAATGAGCTGTTATTATGCACCTTGTCTATCCAAGTCTCTGACAGAAAGTATGGAGTGTGTGGACGTTTTTAATGTTATTTTTGATGCCAAGTTCTTGTTAAGGCACATTAAATCATTTTATTTGCAAAACCTGTCATGATAATGAAGTTTAATAGATGGGTTGTCTGACATATAGACAGGGAGACTGATTGATAGATTTGGTTCTGCATTATTCAGGCTGCGAGGAATGGCGAGGAAGAAGAGGAAATGGAGGTTGAGAGATGACAACAAATACCAGACAAGATGCTGAGCAGAGCAAAAGCTGTAAAAACTGAATTTGTACTGTGGGAATAATAAATTGTGTTGCTTCAGAAAGGTTTAAAAAGGATTGAAAACAAGAAGAGATGAGCGCTCATACAGTTGTCGTCAGATCTAGGTGCAGGAACTGAGACGTGTTTCATGTGCAGAGTAGAGGACGGAGCTCTACGCGTTTACGTTGACAAACTGACAGCTGAGTCTTCAAACAGGACTGGGACTAGAAAATGATGACATACCCAGAGGAAAGAGGATTCTCAGCATTTGAAGATTTGTTAGTCAAATCAGCGTAAGTAAGTGATTGCAGTCTTGTCATTGGTTGCGGAGTGATGGGAATTTGTCAGCAGTCACCGTTTTATTCAGAGAAGAAATGAAACAAGGTAAATTATGGCTAGTTTCTGTCCATTGAATGATAGATCAAAAGAACTTTAACCAGGCCATCTCTTATTCAGACAAAACATAAAAGGAAAAAGAGCAAAACAGAAACCAAAATTTAACTTAATTCTTGTGAAATTTGTGACTGTTTCTTTGTAAATAATTGGATTAATATAGAAATCTGGGATAATACATTTTTAGCTTATGACAAGACAATAATGTGGACCACAAAATAGATTGCTAAGAATAAAGAGCTGAAGTCATGACATCACTTCCTATCAAGCCTCTGTAATTGGATCTGTCAACACCTCTTGCATCTGTGATTTAGAAAAATAAAAATTTTGATCATAATTAAACTGACATCTTTAGCTTCCATCAATAAACACAGCTAAAAGCAGATATGTTAAATAACAATATTAGTTTTTATGCCTCTGCATGGTGGCCACAGACATCTTGTTTTCAAGTTGTTCGTCTGTCCCATTCTTGCCTCGATGGAATTTCTTCAAATATGCACAAATGTCCACTTGGACTCAATGATGGAATTATTAGATTTTGGTGGTCATAGGTCAAAGGTCAAGTTCACTGTAACCTCATCTGTCTTATTCTTGTTAATGTGTGTTTTTTTTCAAAAGCATCTTAAGGTTGTTTTTTCTCAATTTGGAGGTAACGATCACTTCGACTCAACAATGAACTGATTCTATTTTGGTGGTCAAAGGTCAAGGTCACTGTGACCTTGCATTTGTCTCATTGTCGGGAAAGCAATATCTCAAGAACATCTTGAGGGAATTTCTTTAAATTTGGCACAAATGTCCACTTGGACTCAACAATGAACTGATTAGATTTTGGTGGTCACAGGTCAAAGGTAAAGGTCACTGTGACCTTGTCTGTCTCATTCTTGTGAACACAATATCTCAAGAACATCTTAAGGGAATTTATTTTTTTCAAATTTGGCACAAATGTTCACTTGGACTAAACAATGAACTGATCAGATTTTGGTGGTCAAAAGTCAAGGTCACTGTGACCTTCCATTGGTCTCATTCCCGTGAAGAGAACATGTCAAGAAGGCCCTTGGGGAGTTTCCTTAAATTTGGCACAAACGTCCACTTGGACTTAAGAATTCAATTTTTTTTTTCTAATTTAATACCATCCTATCTAAATATAGTTAAATGAGGGTAGGCCAAAACTACACAGAGATTGTTGCTTACTGTTTGTAAACACAACATTCAAACTTGGCCCCCCTGTCTTACAGTGCTTGTACGTTCACTACAAGCTACTGTACTATTGTATAAATGTTACATTTGTTGTGATGAAAAGGTCTCATCTGCGTGCTGTTGTTATTGGGGCTACACGCCCATAAACATCTCGTCCACAGAGGCAGACAGCAGAATTACTGCAGATAAATACACCACCACACACTTCTAATTGTTCATGAATGATAATTGAGAGACATTACTTTTGTATGAGTGTATATATTGTTTTTTAGGAAAATACTGCATAGTATACCTTTAACCACACAAGGTACAGTTGAGTAAGATTGGGTTTTTAATCATTTGTATTACTACAAGTGTTTTTAATGAGGTTTTCTTACTTCTGTTCTCTATGTGGCTGTGGCTCAGAGGTAGAGCGGGTCGTCCACCAATCGAAAGACCAGCGGTTCGATCCCGGGCTCCTCCAGGCTGCATGTCGAAGTATCCTTGAGCAAGATACTGAACCCCAAATTGCTCCCGATGGCTGTTCCATCGGTGTGTGAGTGTGTGAAAACTGAGTAGCAGGTGTCACCTTGTATGGTAGCCTCGGCCACCAGTGTATGAATGTGTGTGTGAATGAGGTGAACGTGACTCATAGTGTAAAAAGCGCTTTGAGTAGACTAGAAAGACTTTCTGACTAGAAAGGCGCTATACAAATGCAGATCCATTCACCATTTATGAAGTTGGACACATGATACATCAGCTTCATATGAGCTGCATAAGTGCAGGTAAAGTGCACCAGTGATGGTGTGTGATAGTGACTCAAGAGTTTTTGTTTTCAGCAACAGAGACCACCGCGATGTTTATTCATACCTCCTGCAACGGGACTATTGTGTGCAGGTTGCCCCTCTGTCTGGCAAATATGAGACGCCTCAAAAATCGGTAGTGCGGGGGGTGGGGTGGGGGGGGACTTGATTCACAACCCTTATTAATAGTCGAAAGCAGTGGCACCATCTAATTATGAAGCTCATCCATCAGCTGTAACAAGGGCTGTCATCGATATTTAGTTGGGCATAAAAGCCGGCACGCTCTGCTTTATATGCTAAGCGAGACGCCACAAAGAATTTGCGAGTTCCCAATCTTGACTCTAATGGCTTTCCATAATTTGATGAATGATGTATTAAACCGAGGTGGGAACCTTGGAGAACTGGAGGAACGAGCTGGGACATGCAAACAAAAGTCACTCCCTGTAATTTACTTGAGAAACTCTTGACCTATGTGACGGAAGGAGGGAGGGAAGGAGGCGGCGCGTTGTCACCTCGCCGCCTCTGGCTGAGCCGAGCAGGGACTCGGGTGTTAACGTGTTTTTCTGTGGCGAGCTGTCATTGGAATGCAAAGGCCAGCTCTGTCTCCTGCTAATTAACACCTCTTAATTATAATGAGTTGACTGATCGGCCATGCATATTAGCAGGAAGAGAAGAGCGGATGGGTAACAGTTGATGCTATCAGTTATTGCTTTTTGAACCACAACACAGTTATACAGCTGTATCTATAATGAGCATTGTGACAAATACCCTGACACCATTTCTCTCTGCAGATAAACTTGTAATAAACCTAATAATAATGATTATGACTTTTGTACACAATGAAAAGGATGAATCATTCTGAATGATGGGATTAATCCTTTCAATAAAATATGCATCATTATTTGAAGCAGCTGCTTTTTAACATTGTTTACAGCAATGTGTTCCTTCATGTTTCGTTATTAACAGAAACTAAGATTTGTGTTTGTTACTGTGAGCTTTGTTCTCTTGGGTGGTGAGATAATATGCACCACCAACACGTGCTCATTGAAATTCTTCCTTACAGGTCTGCAATCTTTCCCTGTAATGAAGCCATTATTTTGCCTGTATCAGATTTGGTAGTGTGAGGTTAATGGCTTCATTAGGCAACAAACCGCCATCCAGGGCCTGCGTAACGCACTTTGCCTGTCCTGTCCTGGCTATATTTCATCGTTTGCCATCTATGAGGGTATTAAATTATGAGGAAACAGATTAGCCCAGGCTAACAACATGGAATGCTTTTATTGCAGACTGTGGATCAGTGCGGCAATTTATAACAACAACTGGGTCTGCGCCGATGATTTAGCACCCTATGGGCAGGGTGCCAGTGCTGATATGTGTGTGACACCTGAAAGAGAGAGGCAGATAGAGACTTAGAGAAAAAAAAAATGAGAGTGAAAGAGAAAAAGACTTAAAGTCTTCCAGCCTAGTACTTGGCCAAAAATTCTTGAACATAGAAATGAATGTGTCACCCCATGTGTGTTGTGTGCCTGTCTGAATACTTAATTAGACAGTGCATCCTGAATAGAACGATCACATGGAGCTTCTTCTTTAACTTGCTTTATTGTCCAAACAGCAAACATTACAGCTACATGCCTTCTGGCCATTTCTGTCTGTCTCTTTCTCCCTTACTTCCTGTTTACCTATCCAATACATGACACTGATATACTCTCTTGAACATTGTATAAAGTTCAGATATAGTTGGAAGAATACATTTAAAACATCAATGAAGACTATTCTTAATCATTTACAGCTGCACAAAATGTACAACATTCCATACATATGAACTTGATACTGATGCAACATTTTTATAGACATAGCAGCATTAATTAATTAATTAATTATTGTTTGCCGCTTCAACAAGCTGTAAACATTGCATTAATATCCTGCTGAGACCCAAACTTTTGTTTGGTATATATTTTTTAATTTCTCCCAGCTATTTGGGATTAGTAGGACCTGTTAAGTATAAACTACAATAATAAAGTCCCAATGTCCTCAAACGAGCTGATGATAAATTAAAAATTAACAGTGTCTTAGCTTGTTACTGTTGCTAAAATTGGTAAAATTTGTTGGCATATCAAACTGCAAACTTTATTAATCAGAAATAAACAAGTTTCAAAAATAAGTTTTTACCCTTGTCCACTTTTGTGTCGGGATCAGCTGTAGACTGACTTGGCAGAGATGGTTGCCGTCTTGTTTTTCCATGGATTACCGTATTGTGGTCTCACTACCACCAGATGGCACAAAAAATGTCAGTGAACATGGACAACAGGTCTAAGCTAAGCCTAGTTCACATTACACGATTTTCACCCTTATTATGCTCTCCGTGATCCTGTGGACGCCACCATTGTTGTTGATGCTTGCCTTCTGGCTTGTCAATGTTGCCAGATCTTGGGAGAGAAACAAGCAACCACGGCTATGGAAACAAGCCCAAAAGAAGTGACTATCATGCATTTTTAAATAACTTATTTGACGGATATGACGTTTAGAGAGCAAGCCCAAATAAGCAACTCCACTTTAGAAAAAAGCCCAAAGTCACGGCTAATAAGGCAAGGCAAGTTTATTTGTAGAGCACAATTCGTACACAAAGTAATTCAAAGTAATAAGCGGACCTGGCAAGTGGCAACCCTGCAGCTTGTCCTCCTCACATTTCTTCCGTCCTCCTGCGTGCTGACATGGGACGTATCCCGCCTCTCATTGGCTGATGCTCTTTGTCAGTCCTGTCAGACTTCTCCAGTTTTCTAGCATGCCAGATATCCAGTCCCAGTCACAGACGAGGGGGCGACTTGCTCGTAGGCTTGTTCACACATGAGGACTTGTCATGGCAGACTATCTGCCGACTCACCTCCGAGCCAAGGTGGCTCTCAAGATCCTCTGCGACGTCAAAATTGCGGTGAAAATCATGTAATGTGAACTAGGCTTTAGTTGCCTAGTTGCCTCATTACACCAGCAAATACAGAGCAATGTTAGCATTAATTTGAGTCCTGTTTCTGTCCACCTAATGAATGTAAGTCAAATATTCACTCTCCTTTCACCTCTGTTTTGGTCTCCACCAACTCCTAAGAAAAATACCTCACTCTTTGGCTGCTAAATGCTCCACTTCGTTCATTCATTCTCTATAACCATTTATCCTGTTCAAGGTCGCAGGTCTAGGACTATAAGGTGGGTAAAATATGTTTCTTTTTTATTTATTTTTGTTGTCCCGTTGACAATAATATCTGAACTGCTTAGCTTCTGAGGCAGTAAACCAACCTGCTTCTCCAAACGGGATGTGCCAAATGACATCTAGGGTATGTAATACACTGACTATGTGAAAGTACCTCATACAACCACAAAGATCCAAATTATCCCTTTAAAGATAAAGCTGGTAACTTTTAGGAAAATAACTTTGTGTCATATTTGCTGAAACTGTCACTATATTCTGACGGAAGTACTTGAGAGTCAGAGTGTGAAAAAAATTGCATGTCCCTCCTCCCCTCCTACCGCCTCTAATGGCATTTGCTACAACCAGACCTCGTCACAGTCAGGAACAACTATTCAGAGTCGAGGAATCTCTAAGACATTTGTCAATCATGTCAGTTGCTCCGTGAACTGCGGTCAAACAAGGCCACACTGATAAATTATGATTACTTCTGTTACTTCATTGCCTATTTCTCACCTTAAATATCTTAATATGTAGCAGAAAATGACATTAAACTCATACTTAAATACTCATAGTACCTGAACACAAATGTATCTCGTGAATCTCTGCCACTGCTTGCCACAGGCATTGTGGTATTTACATGTGAAAATGTTACTCCAAGTCTCCGCACATTCATCACGGAGGGCGACATGTCAGCTTCGAACAGTGTGCGATCATTTCACAGAGCTTTAAAAACAATTACGATGCGCTCTTTAAAATATGGACATTTGCTTGTGATATGTCTCTCTGTAAATGCGGGCAGCCATGCACTGGAAATACAGAGTTTAGCAGGCGATGCCTCACAGCTAACTCAGTGTGCAGCCGTTATGTTTAATTCATGCCCGTGTGTGTTTGGCTGATTCCATTCCAGGTGAGCCTGTGACAATCGCCACCACTATAATGAAGTTGGAGGGGGTTCTGTGGCAATAAAAATGATAATCAAATGACAGACAGAGGCCACATTGAGCAAATAACTGTAAAGCTGGTGGGGTGAGACGAGAGCCAAGCACTGCCTCGAGAGTGGAGCTTTCTTGAAGTTGTGATGTTATCTTAAATGAAGGGGAGCTATAAAGTCAGGCAATCAGACAAAAATAAAATCCCTCTTGAATCAAACCCGGCCACGCTCTCCAGTAAACAAAGCGGCTCTTAGCAATGCGGGCAGTATTTCTTTGTCATCAAAAGCCATTACATCTATTAGTCACATCTATTCGATCATGCAAAAGTGTCGCTACTGTCAATAAATACTGGGTCAGGAGGACAACTAAAAATTTGCTGTCGTCACTAATAGCACTATATGAATCTTTCATCAGTATTTTCTGTGTTTCTGCAACAATCTCATTTCAATTTCACAAATTCCCTAAGTGTTTTTTGTGTGAAATCCAATGCTACATCATTAAAGACAAAAAGACTGAGGAGCACTCCGTTTCCCATTTTCCATTAATAACTTAATAACTTTCAATTGAAAAGGCGTCTTTGAAACGCTACATTGTTCAACAGTTATTTGAAATCAGACGTCTTTGTCATTAAAACTACCCAGAAGTCCTCGGCTCTGTTTAGATGATTTGTAAGCAACATGATTAGCTACTAAAATGTGATTTTAAATTGATGTTGGAAAGACAAACAGAGCTTTTGTGGGTTTCTCTACATTTAATTGACAAGCAAGAAATATAATCTAAATACATCCCATTTGTTCTCTGACCTGTGCTGCTGTTTTCTGTTAAATTCATTCCCAAGAGGCAGAGAGAGCACAGAAAGAAAATGACTACCTCTGCTTAGGGGAAATATTAAATTAAAAACCAGGATAATTTTTCAGGATAATAATTCCATTCACCACCAATGTAAACGCTGTGCTGTGCTAATATTTACAGTTTATATTCATCATGATAAAGTATCCAGAGAAAAACACTTATAGCATCCTATTTCAGTAACTGGAACCAAAACAGTGACAGATGTGGAACTAATAGTGAGATTTCCCCCCAAGTGCCCAGGCATCGTGATTACACAGAAGTGTAGAAGAAACTCCTGTGCCTACATTAACCGGCTTTAGTCACGCACAGTCTCCTTTTTACCTTTTGGGTGATGTTCCACCTAAAATTAGATTAATCTTCTGTGCATTTGACGGATAATTTCATTACACGTGATTAGAGATTTGAGACATCCAAAGCCCAGCTGTAGTCTAAATGAGCGGAAATGACTGCATTAAAAAGAGATGTGGAAGCAACTCAAGACCAAAACAGGGTTTTCTGTCTGTGTATTTGTCTGTCTAGTTTGAATATTTCATGCTCTAATTCAGTGCTTCTCAGAGGGGTGGGGAGAGCTCATATGACCTGGGGGGAAAATGTGGATATAGTTGAATGAATTTCATTTATGAAGGAACAAAAAACAAACATGAGAGCTTTGGTGCTGGAAAGGCTATTGAGATAAACATTAACAAAATGTATTCAGACAGAAAAACATCATGTGAAATACAAAATGGACAGACTTATTATGTCTGAGAAAAGAACATGGTGTGATGCGTACAGAAAACAATATATGACAAAACCTCTGTTCTTGAGTTTGCTGTCAATATAGCATCATGTGTTTCTTGGTAAAAAAAAACAACAACAACCAAACCTCTAGACAAAGACACACTGACATTTCTCATTTCCACAACAGAAATTAAAGGTACAGTTCACTCTTGAATCAAAAACACTTATTTTTCCTCTTACCTGTAGTGATATTTATCAGTCTAGATTGTTTTGGTGTGAGTTGCCGAGTGTTGGAGCTGTACAGATGTCTGCCTTCTATTGAGTATAATAGAACTAGATGGCACTTGGCGTGTGGTGCTCAAAGGGCCAAAACAAAATAAAAATAACAATAAAAATATCTGAAAAGCTCAACAGCAATGTCACTTTCCAAAAATGATGACCTGGTAATCCACAGACTTTGTTGTGAGCACTTTTACATAGTAACTATTTTCTTTCTACTGAACTACACCCACCAACTGTATCACTGCGCAGAAGGAAATGTGCATCTACTCAAGACAGATTTGTGCCTGTGACAGCATGGCTCTTGGCTAAGCTGTAATGTTAGCCAGCTCAGTGGTGCTAGGTGAGCTAGCAGTAAATGCATGCTTCCTTCTGCGTAATGATTCGGTTGGAGGGTGTAATTTGGTAGAAGGAAAATAGTTCCTACATAAAACTGCTCACAACAAGGTCTGTGGATTATCTTGAGTATCTTGAGTTGTTTTGACACTTTGAGCAACACAAGCAGAGTGCCATCTAGTTCCATTATATTTGAAGGAAATGAGGCAAATCTACAGCCGATATCTCCAACACTCAGCAAAGCACACCAACAAAATGTAGACTGATAAATAGCACCACAGGTAAGAGGAAAATATGTATTTTTGATTCAAGGGTGAACTGTCCCTTTAATGAATACATGAAAATCAACTTGGCTCCTTTTGTTGCCAGTTTCCTTAATATCAGTTTATGCATTTGGGAGACAGGTGGGGTGGTAGGACATGAATGTTTTTCAGGAAAAAAGTTCGACAACCACTACTTTAATTCATTTTCAGTGACACATATTATATTAATGTCGAGCAAAAATGCTTTCAGGTCATCATCATTAGTTATAATAATGTCTCAAAATGTGGTTTGCATTATGTGTATGCACACTCACATAGACTGAATCTGAAACATGGTCAGTCCATTGTGAGACATAATTGCATGAGAATTACTCCTCTTTATGAAAATAGTGATGACAGAGGCTGTCCACATTTTACACAATTAGATAATTCAAGCATCAGTTTGCCAGAGATGTACTGTATTAAGATAACTGGATACAAAAGATGGACATATAATTCAATGTAACCTACTCTCTGAGGTATACACTTATGTTTTGCCAAACCAGTCACCAGAAAAAAGTTGGCAGTGAACGTTTCTGCAAACCGTGGATATGTTACATTTGTACATTATTTTGTGGCATATATGTGTTGAGACTTTTCTCAACACTGTGGTGAATGTGTGGTTAGGTATAGGCACAAATATCACATTGTCATGGTTAGGAAAAGATCATGTGTTGGCATAAAACACTGTTTGATGGCACAAAAGGCGCTGGAAAAGCAGGGATGGGAAATATACCCAGGTTTGGTGACCAAAACACTGCTGGGAAACACTGCAACTTAACGATAAAAACAGCCAAATTCTGTACAACAAAAAATAACAACACAGGTTTGGTAACACAACTGGTGGAAGTGCCACTAGGGGTTGCCAAAAGAAAACCAGGGTTGTTGTTTGTTGGTTACGAACAGTGGTCCGCAGCTTGGCACCCATATAGCCTCGGTACCACGCCATCTCTTCCACCTCCTGATGACAAAGTCAGCTTATATACTACATTTAAACGTCACATTAGAAAAGTCGATATGATGCGTAGAAGACATGCAAATTTGATGTATTTTTAGTTTGCAGAAATGTAGTGTCAACGTTTTCTTCTGCCGACTGGGCTGGTTTTACAGGCGGTTGTTTTGAAATGATTAAGTATGAACAAAGATCTTCTGGGGAGACTGTGCATCATGTGACCTGCAAGAAAAACATGGAGCACATATAGCTGAATGAATGTTATTCTTCAAGGAACAATAATGACACAACACCGCTCTGATGGAGGACAGACCATCAAGATTATCCAGACAACAAAACTAATGGCTGGAGTATAAGGCATTGTGTTTGCAGATTTCATGGACATGGATATCATGGACAACAGTAAATTCATTAGCCACATGTTGCTCATTCCACAGAGAGGAAACAATGACATCACATTCCTGATCATGTAACCGTATTATTACATAAGGGTCATTTACATAGAGGTGTACAAGTAAATGATTAATGAGAGCTTCACTTAGCTTTTTGAGCTGGCGTTGTCACACTCAGCCCTCTCCTGAGCCAAAGTTGTTACACTTTACTCTCATGACTCGTGTCCCCGGCTCACAATAACGATCTCCTTTGAGGCCATGATATGACTGGAGACGAGAGATTACGGAGAAAAAGCTCAAATCGATGGATAATGAATACCAATCAATCACTGGCGGGGACGGTGGGAGTATGTGGCAACAGAGAGCTCTCTTGGTCTCTGGCATCTGTTTGATTAATGCCTTGTCTCGTAGTGCGTGGTGACCGGGACTCCCATAATGCATTGCAGACCACTGTCTGGAGACTTAATTTTCTTCAACCTCAATCCCCGAAACCCTCTCCATCCTCTCGTAGCTTTGTGTGATGATGCCTCCCAGCTGATCGAGGCGGTAATGTGACCATTAATAGTGTTGCCACGGTTATTAATCACAAACCCTGACCGAGTCAAAGCTCTTTGTGCTGTCTGAAACAATAGATTTTTTGGAAGGGGGGCAAGATGGCACACATTACATTTCTTTGCCCTTGGTGTGACTCATACCTGCAGGTGGGTGACTGTGCAAAGCTGCAATTAAAACAATCATTCACATCAACAAATCCAGTTTATTTATTTCTGACCAAATAAATCTACCAGAGTCAGCTCTACTGAAGTCCAGCAGTACTGTTGTTTTCTGGTTTCATGTTGCATATCTCAGAGCGTGGCTCCTGTATAGGTGACACATGAGTTTAACAAATGAGATGAGGTGTGAAACGACAGATAAGAAGAAACTTAATTGGATCCCTATGGGGAATTAGACCACTGCAGCAGCAACACTAATAGGATTCAGCGGGGAAAAAGGCAAAGATAATGAAAATGCATGACTAAAATCAAATAATCAATAAAAATTAATGAAACAACAAATTAATGAAATTAATGCAAAAGTTTGGCACTATAAAAGTATACTCATCTCTGATGAAATATTACAGGGGTGAAGATGTTGAGGGATAAGAAGTATAAAAATGCATGAAGTTTAGTTGATAAATCAGTGTTGTACAGTTGGTGCATACAAATGTTGCTAGCAGACGTAATTGCATATTTTATGGATATTCAAATAAAGATTCTGACACATAGAAAGATACAGTAGACCAGCTGGTGGCAAGAGTTAACATTTACAAAACACTGTCAAAGTCTTTGGGTTGTTAATCACTACCACCTGCATAAGGGGTTCTGGCTACTGACTTTAACAAAATTTACCTATAAAAATTTTAAAAGTTTCATATTCGCTTAATAGAACCCTTTTGTCTAAGGCTAAAAGTAGTTCTTGACTAATCGATTGCAGTGGAAACTATGAACAAATTTTCCAGCCATAGACTGTATAAAATAATGGACCTGACTCCATCCATTGGTTTTGAAGCCTGGAGTTTGGCATTTTGGCTGCCATCTTGGATTTGGGAGCCACAAGTGACCATATTTGGACGAAAGTGGGGAGATAACCCTAATGCTAGCTGCAGCACAGTGCTATTACAGCTATAGTGATAATAATGCTAATTTTTCTTATTGAAAAACAGGCTTAAAACCATAAAAACAAAATGTAATTTCTGGAAAAACTGAACTGCCAACTCCTTGAACAAGACTTTTTTAGGTGACCAAACATTACTTTTAACTTTCATGAACTAAAACCACATTGAAATAGCAATGGCAACAGCTACACCTATGCTCAGTGACTCTGCCGTTAGCCATGATAACATTACCAAACCAATACTGTCACTGTGGTAACAACTTGTCAACAGAAAGCACCCACCTGTCACTCAAAGCGGCCACGCCCTTAATTGTGGGTAACTTTGGGCCTTGGTAACATTTAAGTGGGTGAGATATATAAAAATTCACCCTGGTACAGTTGTCATGAACAGGGAAATAGCTAAAGAGACCAAAATCATTTATTTTGTACCAGGCTGTAAACATGTTTATTGCTGCTGTAAAGTTGGGCATTTTAACATAAGGGTCTGTGGGGATTGACTTACTCTTGGAGCCAGCATCAAGAAACCAGTAGAGGAATTTGGTTTTTGGCACTTCCACGTTGGCTTCATTTTTCAGCCCCTGAGATTGCCACTTAGTTAGGATTGATGATTTGACAAAAAAAAAAAAAAGGTTATTGGAAGAGGTTGCCTTGGGCTTGAAAATTTCATTTTTGATGGATATCTTGCATTTTCTGACCAAATGATTGATCAGTTAATCAAGAAATATTGTATAAATTTTTTGATAATGAAAATAATTGTTAGTTGCAGACCCAAGTGTGTCTCATTTCCTTGAGATTAACTTTAATAATGAATGTTGGCATTTGCATTTGTGATAAAGTACTTTAGCATGGACAGTATCTACGTCTTGTAGAAAACACACCATAGGTTTGAGGAGTTTAGTCAATCCTTTATTCAGATAAGAAGACAAACATTTTAGAAATGCCGCCCTTTATACTTCACACAAGCATGATCAATAATGGCAGTACTTACCATCACAACAAGTTCCTAGACTAATTTGGGGGCTCAAGGGAGATTTGTTCATGGTATCTTTGGGAAAAATTAGGGTTTAGCCTTGAGCGCTTCAAATGGCTGAATATAAAATTATTGAGATTGTGAGCATAGATCTTTCGAGTGGTCTTTATTGCCTTCCCTCTGCTCTTCAGAGGCCACAACAAGTGCACACAAGCAAAGCCTGGATTAGCGGGTAATGGCTGGCATCAATATGACTGTAATGTCATTTCGTGATGCATCCCGGTCGTTACTGGCCCGGCAAAGAGTGGTCCCCAGCTCGCTGTAATGGCTGGGATGTCAGGAAAACAAATGTTATTACGCAGCAGTATTAAATATAGCTGTTATTTCTGTGACAGAAGTGGGAGAAGAGAGCAGTCAGCTGATTTCTAATGTTTTTCCTTCAGTCAGATGAAAGCACTCTGCTTACTGTGTGTCTTCAATGGCACAGAAATATTTCACTTGTGCAGAGAAACAGTCGCTTTCTTTGGGTTTTATTAGAGCCAGATTGATCCATTTTTTAGCTGTCGTAAAAATGTAGCTGAATATAATTCTTGTTCATAGATTTTTTTTCTTGTTTCAATATTGTGTGGCATGCACATCCACAAACAAAAGAAGATGGGTCATTATTAGCTGTGGGGGTAGTGCCTCTTTGTTAGGAGCAACTGTGGGAGATAAAGTTGAAATTACTGGGGTCTGCAGGAAATCACAGATCTCGCCGCATGCACTTACTGCTCTAAAACTGAAAATATGATGAGAGTCATTTTAATTACTGCAGCAAAAAGAGAATCAGTCTGTATTTGTATTTATTAGCCACTAGGGTGTAATATTTTTTAATGGTGCTTAAAGTGAAAATCTGTTTTTCTGCATCAGTCCTCTATGATTTCACTCTCTTTTTACTGTTTTAATGAGTTATAATAGATTTTGTTGTTTTTATGTTTATAAGAATAAACACAAATCTATGTATCTGGATCCAAAGTAGAGGCATTATGTTCTGAGATAGTCCTAATAATGATATGATATTACAATATAGGATGTTGCTGTGCAGACAGAGAAATACAATGCATCCTGTAATTTGAACATAATCCTTTGTTTTCTTCTTGGGGGAAAAAAAATACAATTTTTTATTGACCAACACCAAGGTAGGAACAAATTAATCGAGAGCTTGAATCTATAAACAGGGACTGCTTTGCATGGTTTTATCACAAAGCTTACAGTGCACTACACGTTTGCTGAGGGGACAATGGAACATTTGTATAGACATTTATTGACACAGTTTCACAGTGGATAGAGACGCACATACAGCACACTGCAGCATAACAGGGCATCACCTAATGAGAACAGAGCAGAAGAAAATGGGAGCTGCATCCAAAGGAAATAATGAGACAGCGAGGGATCATTGAGTGATGGCGGCGGACCACTGTGGTCTGCATCTTGCCATTATTTCATCGTGAGCAGCAAAGACTGGTGTATTCTTATTATTGCACCCTCATCATGGATCATCTGTTGTTATAAACTGTTGATACATGCTGTTTTCAGATTTAACTTCACCTTAACTTTTGCAATAAAACAAGTTTGCAGGAAAACACACGTGAGGACATTTATGCCTTAATTTAGAAAAAAAACCCCTCTGACGTTAAGGGTAGTATAAGATTTATTCAAGTAACTCACTAAAATGTTTCATCAAATGAGTATGTACACTAAGCAAAAATTTAAATGCAATACTTTTTTTTTTTGTTCCCATTTTTCACAGGTTCATGTTAAAGATCTAAGCCTTTTTTAATGCACTTAATAGATGTATTTCTCTCACATTTTGGTCACAAATTCGTTAAAAAATTTCTAAAAATAACTTTAAATTGTGCAGGTGGATCACACAACACAATGCCTTGGATGTTGCATGTTCTAAGGGAGCATGCCATACTGACTGTAGGAATGTCCACCAGAGCTGTTGTCCATGAACTTACCATCTCCAATGTCGTTTCCATCAATTTGGCAGTACATCCAACCAGCCTCACAATTATCGCAGACCACATGTAACCACACCAGCTCAGGCCTTCCACAACCAGCGTCTTCACCTGCATGATCATCTGAGACCAGCCACCCGAATAGTTGATGCAACAATTGGTTTACACAACCAAAGAATTTGTGTTCAAACCGTCAGAAAACGTCTCAAGGAAGCTCCTCTGTATGCCTCACCGGGGTCTTGATCTGACGGCAGCTCATCATCGCGACTTAAGGGAAATTACATTGGAGATATCTAACAGCAGTGAAATGAACATTCAGTTCATGGGCAACAGCTCTGGCAGGCATCCCTGCAGCCCGCATGCCAATGGCACACTCCCTCAAAACTTGTGACATCTGCGTTATTGTCCTGTGTGATCAAACTGCACATTTTAGGATGGCCTCTTATTGGAACCATCCAAAGACTCACCTGTGTAGTAATGATGCTAAAGTACTCATTAACATGGATTTTAACATATTTGTGACCAAAATTTGAAGGATAAATATCTATTGAGTACATAAGAAAAGTCTTAGACCTTTAACTTAAACCTGTGAAATAGGGAGAAAAAGCAAAAGTGCTGTGTTTAAGCTTTGTTCAATATATTTTATGCATGAACCTGAAATCCTTTTTTTCATTTAATACTCTGTTTTGATAAACTAATAATGCTTTTATTTTTCCGTAGTTCTCAGTATGAGCAGTACTCAGAGGCCTTCAGAAGGTCAGGCTACACTGTCCCCCACCACTGTCATTCATTATGTGTGCTGCTTTTACTGCCTTTTGAAAATTGTCTCACAACTTGTTATTAAAATGGACATCATCTCTCTGAGAGCACTGGAGGATTTAGGGTAATGAGGGAAATTGGCCGGCAGTGTCCCCAAGCTCAACTCATCCTCCATCAGTGCTGCTCGGGATGTCTGGCTCTCTGTGTAATGAGAAATTTAGCAGTGAAGCAACAGCAACGTCTCAATCTACCCTTTCTCTGCACTGTACGCATTATGTCAATATTACTGTTGACACAGGTGGTAGACACTGTCTTTTCCCATGTTCCATGTGTCAAAAATATGTATGTGCTGCAGTCCAGATGCAAGGTAAACAATGCTGGAGGCATAATAACCATGATTCAAACAGGCACTTTGATTAAAAAAGCTTGTTTATTTACAGCCTATAACAGGTGTAGCTGCACAGACAAGTGTTATTGTCACGCATGAGAGTTCTCTGGTGGATCCACTGACCAGCTGGATGCTGAAAGCCTTTCTCACCTGTCTCTGTGTGTTGATGATGCCCGATTGGAACTGTGAAAACTTGATGCTTTCCTTCACACATCTGATATAAAAAGACTGAAATATTTTGCTGCCAGAACAAAATAACTGGGTTGTAAGCAGTATACCAGTGTCTACAGAACAAATTCTTTCAAGGTGTCGTACGTTATATTGAGTAACGAGGAGCCGTATTGATCAGTGTATTGGAACAGGCAGCAAGACCTTGAGTTTAAAGACACTCTTGTAAATAAACAGACACGTTTGATCCTCACAACTCGTACTGTCCATTACCATCCATGTGTTAATCAATAACTTGCTCTGCAGATGGCTTTGAAACCAGTATTTGGTCACCCATCATACAGAAAGTCACATCAGTAAAATGTTGGTGCCTAAATGCAAATACAAGATTTTAGGGGTGGGAGAAAAATCGATACAGCATAATATCGCAATATTTTGCGTGGCAATATTGTATCAATACAGGGATGCCAAGTATCGCATATTATATACATACATTATACACATTATTAACTTTTACAATTACAGATTTTAATACAACTCACTAGAATAGTTACTAGGTACTAGAATAATAAAATCAATTGCTTTTTCAGTCCACTAGATGGTGCTGATGTTTTTTTTTTCCTGCTGAGGTCAGCAGTAGTCTCAGTCAGCAGCATTTGGCAGGAAGTTCATCAAAACAAAGATGGAGGCACCGTAGAAAGAAATCAGAAATGCGGCATCTGCGTTTAAATCAAATGTCTGGACTTATTTTGGATTTCTTTTACCCCAACAGGAAAGGAGGACTTGGATATGACTGTGCAATTTGCAATCAGTGTCTTATGAGGCTAATACTACGAACATGAGGGCTCACCTCACATGCTACCATCCAGAGATAGTTTTAGCTAACACTTAAGCTAACATTAAACCTGCTCTGCCTGTCAACCAGCACTGGACACGCTTAACTTGACAAAACTACCATAGAATAACTAAGTCCATCACCTACTTCATGTGCAAAGATGTATGTCCATACAGCGTTGTTGAAAACAAAGGCATTTCTTACATGCTAAAAACAGTGGAACCCATGTGACCCCGTCCCAACATTTTTTCAGTGACACAGCAGAACCCAAGCTCTACAGAGAAGTGAAGCATAAAGTTGAGGAATCTGAGTACAGCAGGAAAGGTGGCATTAACTTGTTACGCCTGGACTTCAAGGTCGGTGGATTCATATTTGACTATAACGACACATTATCTCACAGAGGACTGGCGACTACTGTCTCATGTTCTCCAAACTAGAGCAGTACACCAAAAGTCACACTGGAGCAATCATCGCAGACCTGCAAAATGTAGCACCAGAATGTAACAGACAACGCTTCTTACGTGGGTGTTAGAAGAGTTTTACTCACACACTTAATCTTGCCTTGCAGAGGGCGTTAAATCTGCCAGCAGTTGAGTCTGTCAGGTGTATGCAGCATTTCTGACAGGTTAATGATGGCTGGTCAGTCTGTCGAATTTGCATCACATTTTGCTGCAATAAAAATGATTGAAGTCAGATGAACAGATGAATAAAAACTTTATCCTATGAGGTAAAACTGTGTGGCAGTTTCCCCTGCCACTGGTAACACACCACATCAGCACACCACACTATCACTCATTTCACATGCCACATATTAGCCAGGTAGCATGCTACTGATAGTTTGGTGGGTGCACACACTGAGCTACATTTATCATCACAGTAAGTTTCCTGTGCTATTTTTCCCCATAAAGTATTACACACACACACACACACACACACACACAGTTATGGTTTTGAGTTCTTTATTATTTATTATTTATTTAAAGATTGAAGATCGTAAGTTTGTTTGTAGTAATTGTTTCTCTTTTCTTACCACAGTGCTTCCTGGTGCTGGGCAGTGGCAAAGGACCTGAGCATAGTTTCAGGCCGGTTTTTATAGTGCCTGAGTAAAAGTAGGGACCATGCTCAGTCCATCTTACTGCTCCATACCAACTGGTGGGAGTGTTAAATGGGGTTGTAAATTAATTCCTAGCTTGGGTATGATGTGAATGCTTTGATGACTCCTTTAATGTGTGGTAAATTAATATAAATAGACTTTGTAATGGTTTCCGATATGGAAAATAATCCGTGTGGTTGAGCTGATTACTTAATTGATCCCACTTAAAG